>NC_134172.1:3908425-4235218 GCF_964188355.1 Buteo buteo | reverse complement strand
CTGTTTAGGGGTGTAACTAAGATAATTTGGCCTGGAGAGCTACAAGTTGGACTTTTTTTTTTTTTTTTTCAGTGTGTGTCTAGTAAATGAGATGTGAATAATTCAAAGCAGTTGGTGGATTCCACATGCCTTCAGACTGCAAGCTTGTTGAATTAGCCGGATCTGTCCAGCTGGTGTAATCTGTGCTTTTCTGCAGAGTTTTATTCTGTTCCAGCCATGAAGTAGACACATGATGGAAAGGAATAAAAAACTCGGATCTGATCCTTTAGCAGTCCGAGTGTAAATGCTGGAAACAGGATCATTGTAAAAAGATCAGTTAAATTTAAGCTCACGGGACAACCACTTCAGCCGTATCTGCAGCTCTTTCATCCTATCATTGAGAAGTTAGATAAATACATTTAAACCAAAACAATCAATGTTTTTGACAAAGAGGCAGGGTACTCACTTGAATCCTGTAGCCTAATTCCTGCATCCAACACAAAGATTCTTAAGCAATGACAAGCTGTGTTTAACAAAGGTCTTGCCACAAAACCTCAGTGTGTTACTGGGTGTACAATTTATTAAATTTATACATGTATAAATGCATGACTGACTTTATTTAAAGCCACCTAGGAGAACCAGTTGCCCAACCCTGTATCTGGGTAGCTGGGAGAGTCTCATTGCCTCTCTATAATGTTGAAAGTTTTCAGAGTACATATTTTCAGCAGTACATGTATTTTAGAAGCTCTTATTTAGGGCATAACAAGGCAAAAGAGCAAAATAGGCAAAAAACACAGTATCTAAGAAAAAAAAAAAAATCCTGCGCGGAATGTTTAAGGCTGTTTCCAACAGCGTATTGCTGCAGCCCACCAGCATGTCAGCAGGGGGGTTCGCACCACAATTATCACACCCTCCCCTCAGCCAAGAGGTCTGTCTCCAGCAAGCAAACTCCAGAGAACCAGACAGGAGGGGAATCGTGATGTATCGAAAAAGGAGATGAATCCACCAGGGTGTTTTTTAGAGAGAGGGATAGTTGCCAAATATTCAGCATCAGGAGGCAGATGGGACCATGGACAGAGAAAGCTGCCTGGCTTGTGATTTTTGGGGGTGTTGTGCATATTTCCCCCTTTTTCTAGCACTTTAAAAATACTCTGGTTCAAAGTCCTTCCTGTTGTAATGTCAGCAGTGGTGTGACAGCCAGAGGGTTGCACCAGATAAAAATGCAAAGTAGAGTGTGCTGTGTTTTGTGCTAATTCCGTCCGGTGCTGACTTGTGAGGCTCCCGTGCCATCTTGTTCTTGTTTCCACTGTTTCATGGTGGCGTGACTTTGCCGAGTGGTATTTATCTCTTTTCACTTGTATATCCAAGGAGGGGTCACGGTGGTTGATGGATGCAAAGCAGGGAGGTGCTCTGCACATTTTGCAAATGGGCAAGTGGGCCATGAGTAAGTGATGGGACCCGTGTCGTGAAAGAGGTGTTTCAGCTCTCCCGAGGCACCAACAGCAAGGCTGCCTTGGAAATGGCAAACGTACAAAGTTACTATTATTTTTCAGGGGGGAAAGGATAGCTTTTTATCTTTACCAGGTGGTCTCCAGCAGAAAGAACTGGAAAGACTGGTGTCTTGTCAAAATCAATCTTCCACTTGCCACATCGTGTGCCGACTTAGTCTGGTAGGACTGGGAAGTTACCTGGTATTTGGGCTAGCTTGTAGACACAAATGTTTGTTGGCGATGAAGAAGAGAAGGAAGAGGGACAGGAAGGTTCTCTCCCCGTTCAGCATCAAGTGTCCCATTTATCGGCAGTCTGAGGAAGGGCACCAGGCGCTGCATAAATCAATGAGACCCGAGACGAGATGATTCTTTTTTAAGTCAGACCTGAGTGCACTTGGAGGGTATTTGTCATGCTTTGCATGGCATCTGTGGCTCAAATTCAGGAAAGGAGTCAAATTATCTGTGCAGAATAAAAACCATTACCCAAGTTTTGATGAGGAGCGGGATTTCGCTTGGTTTCATGAGCACAGTAGGTCACGTCCTGCCCTCAGACCACGTCAGCCACGAGCGTGGCAGTGTCATTTCACTGCTGTGAATGGGATTGCTGCTGCATCATGCTGGCTCAGTCAAAATGGACATGTGGTTTTCCAATGCCTGGGAAAGGTTGTGTGATTAAATATAGCTCCATTCTCTGGCCTCACCAACTTTCTCTCTTCCGTATTGGAAAGAAGAGGAAAATCTTCCATAAGAACCAAAATCTAGGAAATGTAGCCAAGAAAAATCCTCAGTCGTGGGCCAAAAACATAGACAAACTGGGTCAGAGATACCTGGTGACCCCAGAGCAGGAGGGAGCTGGAGTTCTGGCCAAGCAGGTGGGATGGAGAGCATGGACAGACAGACAGGGAGGCAGGCAGGTCAGAAGCTCCCGCTCCCTCTGTGAGACTTGCCAAGCCTGCCTGTGCCATGGCACTGATTTGTCCTCCTGTCCTGTGCAGCCGGGCAGGGTTTCCCTCAATGAGTGCTGAGCGCTTGCCATTTCACTGCTCCCTCCCTTCCACGCTCCCAGATGTTTTCCAGAAGTCACGAGCTCTCCCAGCTTCGTTTGGGTAGGAACCGAGCCAAGAGGGGAGATGTCTTTACCTCCGAAAATGAGATCCCAGAGGACTGCAGTGGAAGACAAAAATCAGCCCCTTTGATTCGAGGTACGAGAGGGGCGGTGAAGCGATGCCAGCCGTCAGACTGGCCCCCATCCAGAGCTAACACAGCTAACGCCATGGCAGGGAGGTCTTGTGCATGGCTGGGGAAGGCTGTTCACCAGCTGAGTAGTCTTCTCGTTACTCTTCCCCTTTGGAGCAACCTGCAGCTTGCTTGGCTTCTTGCCTGAGCGCCAGGGATTTCTCTGGGATGATTCGTTTTTCCAGGCACGGGCTTCACCTTTCACGTTACAAGACCCGTAAGGCAGGGAGAGTTCATTCATTAGTACTCAGAAAGGGCCTTGGGGGAGATTTGAGAAAAAGGTGGGCTCCCCAATGCCACTGGTTGCTGGATGCTTCTTGCATCATTATATAGCTCTTTTATTTGTTAATGGGGGGGGGAGATACCAGACTTCTTCAGCAGTGGGTTTTTAGAAAACCTAAAGGCTTCTGGAAATATAAAGAAAAGTGCAAAGTTTCTTTCTGATAAGGATGTTGTTAATAAGGTACAAAGATTTTCTGTCCTGAAACTTCAGCTTTATTAAAAGCATCTACTGCCTAGCAGCTTTGCTACAAATTGCTTTTAAAGTGCTTAGCCTCGTGCGTAAACCCTAACGAGGGAAGAGCTATAATAGCAAGAGCACTTATGTTTACTAATTGCTAATCTGCACAAATATAAATAGCCGATGTGAACACAGCTTGACCTGCTGGAAGCAAGCAGGTAAGGTTAAGAGGTGGAAGCAGGCGCGATATTTCTTTGCTGTTACGGTCCTTGCCTCCAATATTCTTTCCCCCACTCATCCGTCAGTCGTGCGGATGCAAGGCAGATGCAGTGCCCTGAAGTCAGTGCATCCCTGGTATGAAGTTAGCATAGGTGACATCAGAACTCAGTTCAGCACTTTTCAGATGGTTGGTTTATAAAGTGAATTTAGGGACGTTTTTGTGCGCAGGGATACGTGTTGTGGGTTGCTTAAGGCTGGAAGACACACATTAGTGCTGCTTTACTGGCGGTTTACTGTGCCAGATTTTATCTACAGCACTAACTTCTATATATATACTATTTCTAGGACTTAAAGACTTACTTTAGCTTCTAAGCTGAATTTGAGAGACCCTGATGTACTTTACATAAACAAAGTCGCTTTTCCAGTCAACTGAAGCAATGGATGTTAACAGCCTTAAACTCCTCAATTAGTCACATTAGGTGGCTTTCTCGCCCCCAGGGCAGTCACTACCCATCCATTTCACTGTTTGCACTGCTGGGAGATGGAGACTTACACTTCTGTCGTTTGCCTTTGAATTCAAGTGTTAGAACTCAATTAGGGTTATTTTCTGATTCAGAACAAAATCGACGTTATTTTTTGATGCATTTCACTAGTGGCCCAGACAACAGACTTGGTGATGCCGTTTTGTTAAACTCTTCTGGATGTTGCACCTGGGCTTCATTGATTTGCATTGATTTAAAGTCGAGAAGAGACCAAAGGAACTGAATACAGAGACCCCAACTTTCTGTTTGCTGAGCCACCATCCCCGTGATCCCCTTCTTGCTTTTGCAGCAGGCTCAGGGATGTTCCTGCTCCTGACAGCTGGGAAGCTGAGTATGAGCTCCGCATTTTTTTAATCTTCATCCTTGTGAAATTGCATCTCATCAAGAGGGAAGGGAAAAAAAATCTATTTAAATACAATTCTTGTCTGGAGGGGAAAATATCAATACTTTGTGTCTCCTTCGTAAAGCTGAAATCTATTGGGTGCCTTTTAAAAAGATGTTTCTTCGAGGCTCCAACCTTGGTTCTGTGTTTAACAGATGTTTCAATTAATACCTGGTGATCTGTAACATCACAACCAACACCTGAGCAGTGAGTGTCTCCAGGGCCCTCATAAATGTCACTGTCTATCACAGCTAATCGGTCTGTGAGCTTCCTTGCAGGTGACCTCGGCATGGGATTCACCTGGCAGATTAGGACACCTACGTTTCGGCATTTCTGTGTAGGTGTCTACGGGTGACCCAGAAGGTCTGAGCTCCCGTTGTGGTCACCAGCGTTGTCAGGTTCGGTTCGGCTGCTGGCGTTCAGGCACCTCAGGCCATTGGAGATGCAGAAAAACATCCCGTTGTCCCACATCATCCCTTTTTGGAGAGCGCAGCCCCTGCAGATGCTGTGTTATCGGCCAGCCCCACATGGATGCTAGGAACACAGAAATTAAAGTTATCTCAAATGGCACCACGTGCCTCCGTTGTGCACCTTTTTTGAGCCCTCATTGACTGCAGCGGCAGGTCAGTCCTCGGGTAGACACCTACATTTAGAGACCTTAAGCTGCAAGCTGAATCCCTCCCCAGGTCTCTCCTGTGTTGTGTAAGAATGAAAAAAGAAGAAAACCTGCTCACGCTGAGCT
This sequence comes from Buteo buteo, assembly GCF_964188355.1. NCBI lineage: Eukaryota > Metazoa > Chordata > Aves > Accipitriformes > Accipitridae > Buteo > Buteo buteo. The sequence goes on along the minus strand of NC_134172.1, from coordinate 4,230,168 downwards.
TTTCCCTGCAGCCTGCTTTATTCATTACTGGAAAGCAGCTTTTATTTCATCTTTCCTAAGTGGCCAGACTGCTGCAGTTCAAACTTTAAGGAACACATCCCTTTGCAAGGCAAAAAGGAAACAAAATTAAATATACTGAATGTGATGCCCACCCCTCCAAAAAGAATCGGTAACAACTCTGGACGTTTGCAACAAAATGAAAAGCTGCTTCAATGCTGACGCTCAGCATTTTTATGCACTCAGCTTGGAAACAGCCAGAATCCAAATCCTGCTGGAGATTATACCTCTTCCACCTTTATTTTGCCGTAGCCAAATTCAACTCTTACTTTAAGTGAATGTAGTGATTATTTTTATAGCTTCTTTCCCATTACAGACCCCTAGCCATTATATCAGGGGAGGGGTGAACCCATTTAGAAAGTTCATCCCATTTGTGGCAATGTGGAACATATGTACTTGCCTCTTTTTTTTTTTTTTTTTTAAATCACCTTTCAGAACTCTCAGGAGTTTGCTGAGCAGAAATTAAACCCCACTGCGCTGGCAGATGTGCTTTCTTGCAGAGGGAGGGAGTGAATGAAATCCTCCCCAGGACAGTTCAGCCCTTGCTGGAAGGAAAACTGCTCAGCCGTGGAGCTGCAGCAGCGCTTGCGGATGCGGTTGCATATATACTGCTGCTAAAACCACTTGGTCCTCCTTGCCATCAGTGTTTGGGCTCAATCCTGAGCTGTGCCCGGTACTTCTGGGCTGTTTTTCTTTTTTCCCTGTAATTTGGGGCTAGTAATTTGGGACGATTCAGCAAGGAATGCCAAGAGGTATGGCTGCTTTCTTGCCCTTGCTGAGTCCTGCCATGTGATGGAACCCCTCTTCCAGCCTTGGGCTGGTTGGGGACCCTTTCTCTGGGGAGGTCACAGGGTTTTTCTGTTGGCCCAGGGTCATTTCAGAGCAAGGCGCAGGTGCAAAAGACCCAACACTGAAACAAGCCGCTTGTTTCCTGCAAAGTCTGCATCCATCTATTTGATTATTTTTTATTTGCATCCTGGCTCTTAAGCATAATTAGGCTTTTCCAGCTTTTTTCACAATAGAACCAGGTTTTCTTTTTTGCTTGACATACTCAAAGGCAGAGAAAAAGGCTGCTGAGATGGTTCCCAGCTTCACAGGGCACCGAAAGGAGGCCAAACACTACGTGAAGAATTACTGATGTGCTCAAGTGTCGACTGCTCAGCTGCTTGCATTTGGGGAATAACATTAAACACGGCTGCAGAGCTGTGTAGGTCTCAGCTATGCCATGCACTTAATTCCAGTGCTGCAGTGATTCCTCCCAAAGAATTTTCCCACCCCTTCTGTTTTGCTCTACTCTCTGACTCTTGTTGTACAGTTTCCTTTTTGCACAGTTTCTCTGTGCAAAGCTCTTTGCTTTGCAGCTGGGGCATGGGCTGTGGTTTTGGGTACAGGAATTCTTGTTCTTTCAACCTCTCTGCACAATTTCTTTTGCAGCACCATTTGCAGCAAAATTAAACTTCGTTCCTCCTTGCCTCGCTCTTTCCTCCCTCCCCTGGGAAGTCATACACGTTTCAGCAAGCAGTATGTCAAAGGCTTATCTTCAGGCTGTTTGTGTATAATGCAGATGAGGCAAGGTTTGTCAAGAGAAATAACAGCTTGTATTGAAACAACTGAAATATATATACTTTTATATGTATCCTTATATATATTTATATATATAAAATAAAAATATATACTTTCAGGCAGAGCAATGCTTTCTGAGGTCTGAAAAAGAAACAAAGCTGAGTAGCAATTGCTCTGGGTTTAGCCTGAAGATGTTTGTCAGTGGGACAGCGTGAAAGAAAAGCGTGCTGGTTGGAGAGAGTGGCTTATTGCAAACCCATCACTACCATCCTTCTGTCTTATAGACCTACAACGTATCTCCGAAAGCCAAGCCCACAAATTAATATTCATGGTTCTGCCGGGCATTAAAAACCTCAAACTCAGCAGAGACATTGAATTTTATGACATGCCACCGTTTTCTTCATGTCTCGCCACCTGTTAGTTTCTTGCTGTTGCAGAGGTGATAACTTTTGCCTTACCCCTGCAGTCCTACAAGGTCTGATGGTCCTACCAGCTCCTCCCTGGCTAAGTGATTTGTCTGCTCTGCAGGTGCTAATTACTCTTTTTTTCTGTAATAAACAAACTTTACTAAAGTCAGAACAGCTATTTCACACCAATGGGTAGCATGAAGTTTCCTGAGTTTCAGAGTTAAAGAGCTTCAAAAGCTTTTTTTCTATCTCTAACTGTAGTAGTCAGTCTAATAAAAAAAGTATTATGTCCTATATATCAGGAGTCAATCATGGCTATAATAGCACTTAATAAAACTGTGGTGTGAGATGTTACTTTCAGAGATCCATTCATCTTGGTCCCTAGATCCTTCAGAAATGCTAGGTTGGATGTCTCTTAGTGGCTGAAATTGTGCTGGAACTACGTGATTTAACCTATAATTAAATTTAAATGCCATGACGAAGAGACTCCTAATGTAGGCATATGTATTTGTGCCTTCCACCTTGACCATTGTTTTCATTTGGATTTTACAGGTTTGGGGTTATAAGGGAGGAACAACTTTTCGGTTTCCTTGAGATCTCTGCCAATGTAGGGCTCCTATGGTTTTCATACAGTTACTTACCTTCCACTTCTTAAAGTTCACTTTTTTTGCTGTGCTCCTTTGACTAGGAAGCTGTTCCCTGAGCCAGACAGCTCTGGTGGTTAAACTGTGTTAGCCAAGCCCTGATGGTTTTGTAGATGGAAGGGAAATTAAAAGTTGGAGCTTGCTGCCTTGGGTCTACTTGACCTGAGCCTCAGAAATGTCTTAAGGGGCCAATAAGCATCTGGAAATATTTTTAAACCTAGCTATAAAGCTGAAGCTTTGGTTGTCTGTTCAAATTTTTTCGCTACGTTTTGTTGTTACAAGGAGATAACACAAAGGCAGGATTTATTGAAGGCACACCCTCCAGAAACACTAAATTCAGCTGTGGAAGAACAGCTAAGTAAAAGGCTGAGTAAAGGTTGCGATTTTCTAAAGGAGAGACACCTAATGTGCTCAACAGCACTGTATTTACTCTTTGGAAAAAGAGATGCGGAAGGGAAAAGAGTCCAAGTGGCTGTTGCAGGCTGTGATGGAAGCCCCAGGGACCAGCCAGGACCTGATCCCAGCATGGTATTTGCCTGGGGGTATGGTGAGGACTGGAAGGAGGGAGAGGAGAAGGTTCTAGTACTGTGTGGAAGGGCAGCAGGGAACAACAGGCAAGAGAAACAGGAGGGCAGCAGTCATCAGCTCCAGCTGCAGAGGGGTTAGGTGGATCCTTTGTGGAGCAATCCCACAATTGAGCTGAATCTCTTGTGCCGTTTGGTCACTGGGTTTGCTGATCCCACCGGGATCGCTGCTGTCTAGAAGCATCCCAGAGCTGTTAGGGACAGCCCGTGTTGGGAATGCTGAGCAGCCTAGGTAGGAGCAGTTGTCTCTCCTGTACTGCCTTCTTCCACCACGTTTTTTTCTCTGCATATTGCTCTAATAGTGTATTTCTCCTCCTGTTCCTCTCTGCTGCAGATCTGACAGGATTTGTTACTACACAACTGAAATCATCATCATAATAAAACGGCAACTGTGTCTTTGATTCAGGCTTGCTTTCTTCCCCACTATGGGACTGCTGAAAAGTCGAGTCTCTGTTTAAGGGCTATTAAAATGCTTGGCAGGTTGGTGCCCCTCTACTTGGTAATTATTTCTTCTCTGCCACTTTATCACTCAAGCTTCCTGTGCTGTCAGCTCTGGAAACCAAGTGTTAAATATATATTGCAGCCCTGGGAGGCGACCCCAACCAGTCAGAGCACAACGCACCTAAAAATAAGTGCTTTATTCCCTTGCAGAGTAGCCTGGGGAGAAGTACAGGCAGGGAACAGTGTCCACTGGGGTAACTGTGAGTAGAAGGAGATGAACCAATAAATTCAGCTGCAGTTGGAGGGGGACAGTGGTTCAGGCACAGGATGAAGCTGAGAAGCTCTTAGGTCTGTACAGGAACCTTCTGCCAGGGGTGATCTTGCAGCTGAATGCCTACAACCCAATCTGGAAACGAGAAAAATCTCCTTCCTTGACTTGCCTTCTACTTACTTCTTTTCACAGTTGTCTGCCTACATCGTAAAGACTTCACAGTTAGTGTTTGGCTAGATTAGCCTTGCAAATCGATGTCACGGGGATGATGTGGTCACCCCGTACACGTACGCTTGTGATGATGTCAGGGAATGGAAACATCTTCTAAAGTAAGGGGCAGGAGTGTTTGTACGCTCGACGGGGCTGAATTTGGCTGGGTGTAGGAAGGTTTGTAGCAGTGAGGGGAGTGAGATGTGAGAACAGCCTGCCAAGAGCAGCACTGAGAGCCAGAAACCCAACTTCTTTTGTGACGGAGCTTGGCCCGTTTCTGAAAGGGATGTGTTGTCTGTCACAGGGACTGCCTCAGAAGGAGCCTTCCTATATGATGGGTACGTTATTCAACTGCTGTGCAAGGAGAGCAATTGGTGTGATGCTGTTCACAATGCAGTGCTCGCCCTCCTGCTTAAGGAAAAACTTAGCAAAACCACCTTTAGAAGGAACAAGGTGTTACTGCAGCATGGGTCTACCTGTCGGTGCAGGAACAGGAGGTTGGCCGGGCTTGGAGACACATCCCTGTTTGAGTTTGAGACTGGTGAGAGGAGGAGATGGAAACGGACCATCTTGGAAAGCTACTGGTTTGTCGAGAGATGGCCAAGGTCTCTCTAGGGTTTCCTATAGTCTCGCTAGCGTTGCAGCTTTGCCAGTTCACCAGTGGGCAGGTCCCACAGATGGTGCCTCTTTTGGCAGTCTTCCCCTCGGTCTCTTCTTTTGGAAGGCGCGTGCGAGTGCGTTTGGGCCCAGAGCAGGACACGTTCCTGTCGCAGGGAACTCAAAGCCAACTGGAGGACTTTGCGTGTGACAGCGGTCACTTCTGTCTCCCACCGTTCCCCCTTGTTTCAAGGGGTCCATCCACAGCGGACTCGGGCCTTCCTGTGCCAGCCAACAGTGTCATCATCCAGGCTGCTGTGGAGATCATGGCCGTGAAGGGAAAAAAGTGTTTTATTAGGGAGCAGAGACAGGGAAAAGTTTTCATCAGGATGACCCTGGCCGTATGCTCGGTGTTCAGCCAGGGGCTGGGTTGACAGTCCCAGCATGATGCAGTCTGTTTCTCCTAAATCTTTCATTTCAGAGGGGAGGGAGAGGGGGATTAATATTTTTGATTGCTCTCATACAAGCAATAGGGAGTTCCCAGATTCTTCACGCCGTACTAAAATAACAACCGCAAGTTTAAAAAAAAGGCGTTTCTCTCCAGGAAAGATGCGGTCAGCCATCCCCAACTGCACATGCACAGGGACATGAGCTGCTTACAAGGGGTGAGCGATTGAGTGAGAGGGAGAGAAATTTAAAATCGATCCTGTACACCAACAGTGAGGTGTACAGTGGGGAAACCATTATACTTCTGCACAGCTCACCCAGGTAGTGGCTGCAGCTGACCTCTAAGTGTGGGGTGCGTGGTTACTGTGAAACGAGTTTTAATTAATCTTGAGATAGGAAGAACCTTCACTGATCTTTTCACATTAGACCTTGCTGACGGTTTGACTTCCAAATGCATTTCCCTTAAAAAAACCCTAACCTTTTACTTAAGGAATATTTTCAGGAAGCTGGGGTTTTTGCATGTAAAGTTGCGTGGGGTGATGAAGATATTTATTCTTGGGGATTTTAATTCTTGATTGATGGGGGAGAAAAAATAGAGTGACTTTTCCCTTTTTTTTTTCTTATCAAGAAACTGGAAATGTTCACAAGTTCTGAGTTATTTTTCTTGACAGAAGAGTGAATAAAGAAAAAAAACCTTGCTTTTTATGGATTTGTTTTTAAACTTTCTTTTTCAGGCCAGAAAATGGCCAGAATGTGCCACACCTTTAAATGGTGGCACAGCCATTTCTGGGAAGGAGGGAAATACCCCTTCCCTGATATGCAGGTTGGAAGACTGACATACTCAGAGAAGGGAGAATGACCTGTATTTTAGATCATAGATCAGATAGTGGAAAAGTTTCAGTTTGGAAAGCAGTTTGGTCACAACTATCAGTTTGAAGCATATTCAGTCTTAGAGTCTGGGGATCTCTAACTCATTTCAACAGCAGCAGATTTAATTGGGGAAGAAAATTTCCAGGCCTGGAAATAAAATATTGGACTAAGTCTAGAGTTTAAAGGTATTTAAGAATCTAGGAAGGTCCTGAGCACTGAGAGCAGGGGTTTGGTGTCTCCTGTGGAGTATATCGGGGTACCCCCAAGTGATGTTTTCCTGCAAAAGGGTGACATTTAAATGGTGGGACTGAAAGCAGCACATCTGCGTGTCAGGAGGGAGAGGGCAGGAGGAGCTGCAAGGGTAAAACTGCATTTTCTTCGTTATGTGGGAGACATTTGGAGAACCAAGTGTCTGTTCTTGGGGTTGTCCAGGAGATAGTTATTTCAGCCTCTGGAATCCACTACCTTGTTGCTGCAATGGTCTTACTGGAGCTAAAAATAGAGTAACTTTCCTAATTGAAGTAGTATCTGCTCTCCTTTCTGTCTGTAAGGAAAATGCAGCTGAGTTCCTGTGACAGTGCTTTTCTGATGGAAAGTCCCACAGGATCGTTGCAAACAGCATGGGTTCAAGACCTCAGTTCTAGCATCTGCCTCAACGTCCCTTTCCCTAGCAGGAGCTGGCACTGAAACCAGAAAGATAAAAGCGTGCCGACACTCGGTCACATATTCATTCGGCCCTAGGAATTTAACTAATAGTTGTGCTTGGGAAAATCCTACCCTGCAGTTACCATCCTCAGCCAGAATAAATCAGCTTAGCTTCGCTGATGTTAACATTGCTGTGCCGTGCCGTCTGAGGATCTGAGTTTAATGCTCACGAAAATTGGTACGAGAGCAACCCTGGAAGGCTGAAACCCAAACGGAGTACAGGCAACAGCAGTCCTCCGGGTGACCCAGAGGCTGTGGCACATGAGATGTTCCTCAGGGAACACCCCAAGGTGGGTGGGTGGCACAGCTCGTGTGACCCATCCTTGCCCATATCGTGACCCGTGAATTTTGTCGTCACCGTGTGGAGAGGCCTCTGGCAAAATAAGAGGACTCTGGCAACCAGCCTGGATGATAGTGCTTGGGGAGAAAAGAGGTCCTGGAGTGGGATGGTGGGGTATATCTGCTAGGAATGGGTCAGGGGTATGGTTTCAGCCTTTGGCCTGAGGGCACTTTTGAGACAGTGGGAAACCTTTCAGGTGTCTATGAAGATGAATAGCAGCACAGCCAAGGAGTTGGTATTAAATGTATAGAGATTCTTTGCTTCCATAGGGAATTTCCAGGAGTCAGCAAATTAAAACAAGAGTGAACTCCAGCAGGTTCAGCCAGAGTGAGCTTTCGTATATACCTTTTTATAGACACTCTGTATGTCCTATATGGCTTTTTCTGGTCCATAAGTGGGGTGAGGAGGGCTCACGTGGGGCAGCCTCCAAAGGGTTACACATAGTTTAGCAGAGTGACTTTGCTGCACAGGCTGGCTGGAGAATGGGGAACAGGATGCCAGTGGTTTCCACGTTTCTTTTGTAATCAGTTAAGTGTTCTCACTCTGATAAGCAAAGTATGATTTTAATTAAAAAGCCATTCCAGCTGGATTTAATTTTTATGCCATTGAAGAGGCAAATTACTGTGGATATAAAGAGAAAAAAAAATATGATGGTCTTCTCATTCCAAAGATTTTTAATCCACAGTGGCTTGGATCCCAGATCAGGGGTAATTTCCCTACTCCTTGGAAAAAGTGTAGGGATTTTTTTCTCCCATCTCCTCAGTAGAAGGATCAGTAAGATATCCCTGTTTTGACTTCAGATATTAAGGAGTTAATTGTGCCATCCTATGGAACTGCTGCACTCAGGGAGCCAACCTTGACCTTTGTCGCCTTTTAAACAATGGCTTTTCAGAGGAGAGCTGTAGGTTTTGATGTACTCTGATGCTGAGGAAAGCACTTCCCTCTATTTTCTATCCCTTTTATATGCTGCATTTAATTTTGTGGAGCGAAGCCTGGAGCTGGTGCTGGGCTAAATCTAGGGGACATTTAGCCATGTTTATAGAAAATGGGTGTACACTTAGGAGAAAAAAAGATGTTCTGTTCACTTACTTTGCTTGGTCTTATCTGGTCATGCTGTTTAGCTGGGGCATGAGGTGCTGCTGCCAAATAACTCTAGTAACAGCTGTCTGATAGCAACTTGGATCACCAAGGATATGAATGACACATATCCTTCCCAAAGGCTGATGTACAAAAAGAGCAACTGGACCAGAAATGAATAAACACCATTCAGAACTCTCAGAGGTCTTGCAGATTTATTTTTTTCAGTTTTTATTATTATTATTATTATTATTTCATTTATTTATCCACAAGAGTATTTCCAGTCCATATAATCACAATTATTGTCTGGAGTCTCACTGCAAATAAATGGGGCAGGATCGTTGAGTTTCGTTTTCCTAAAGCACTTTGCAAGGCTCAGTTTTGGATGAGGAGCTGGACAGGCGTGCTGGGAGCACGCAGCAGCGGATGGCTTCTTGCCCAGGTTGGGAAAGCTGTGGAGGAAGAGCGCTCCCTCCTCGCCTGCGGACTTGTGGGCACGTAAAGCACATCAGTTACAAGTGACAGGAAATACAGGTATGGTTATTGAAATGATAGGCTTTATATTAAAATAGATGCCTCATATTAAGGTATTAAGATTTGATTTTGGGCTTTGTTGCTGCTTCTCTTTCCTCACCCTGGGCCACTGCTGTGTGTTCTGTGTGATTGCCTAGATCCCGAGCGTGGGAATTTAGGAGTGAAACGAAGGCACAAAGCTGCATTTCCACACTTAGAGAAGCCACTTTCTCTCAGAAATTCTTATCGCCTGATAAACCTATGAGGAATGCACAAGGCAGAGCCGTATCCCGGTGCCAGTTTCACTGTGATTTAAAAGCATTCCAGCTTTGTGCTATGTCAAAGAGCCATAAATTCTCATCTACAAATAGCAGCCCTCGGTAATGTGTGCAGGGCTGGGAATGGGATGTTCTGGGCAGGAAGCAACCCCTTGAGGCAGGAAACCCAGTTAAGGGAAGTTAATGGCAAGAACCAGATGATGGTGAACACAATATTTCATTGCGGTGGGCAGGCACGTGCTGCTGAACAGAATATCCTCATTTTTCACTTGTCTAGCTGGTACGCTGTGGAGCTAGGAAGAGTTTCTTAAAGACTCTGGTCCTCAGACATGATGCCTGTTGACAATCACCTGCACTACCTTGTCTGGAAGATCTTCCCCAGCTGGAGCAACCAGCTAGGCATGGCAGTATGAGCTTGTGCCACTGAGATGCATTTTCAGCTCTGACCACAGATGAGCCTCAGGGAAAAGGTTAAACTCTTCACAGGAAGAGTAAAGCAATTGGATTGTGAAATCCCAGCACTGCAGATGTGTTCTGGGTCTGTGTTCCCAGATTAACACCCAGATGAGTCTGATAAGACGTGTACAGTACAACCCTCTATTATATGGATGGGGCACCAAAGATAGCAAGTGGGTTCAAACGCTGTCCCGCGGCACATCTGCAGTCACAGGAGTTGCACAATCCCGTTGTTTTCGTTAGGTGAAGTACATCCAAATAGTTTGTAATTGGCAGATGCAGCCAGAGTTCGCCGTGTCCCTGGCTGAGTATTCCAAGCCTGGACTTGTAGAGTTTAGCAAACCCAGAACTGATGACATGGATGTCCCTGCCTTGAAGACCAGAAGATAGCAAAGAAAAGTAAGAATGGTGTCTCTTCCCTGGAACAGCGGGACAGTTCCTTTGTTCAAGATGGATTTCCTTCTCCCATATGCTGGAACAGAGGAAGACATTATGCAAAGGACAGCTAGACTCCCAGCATTCGTCATCTGTTAGTAAGAACTGGATGCAGACCCTCCTTTTGTCCTGTAAAAATGTCCCCAAGGCGGGACTGGTTTGCAGATCAAGGCACCTAACTCTAGTCATTTCATTATGGTCGCTGGAGCTTTGAGGTTTGATTTAGCTGCCCACAGGTAAGGCCTTGGGCCATTTCAGATAGCTCAGGGCTCCCAGGTGCCTGTGCAGAGGGCACGGGTCTCCCGTATGCCTTTTCTCATACCAGCCACCCCACGTGCTGTCCCAAATCTGCCTGAGGGTTTCTTGTGGGACTGGGCAGCAAACTCGACAAATGAATTTTGTCTTGAGTTGCGATATGTCTGTGTCTATTCACGAGTGTACAGAGACCAGCTCAACGTCACCAGTCTGCACTGGTGAAATACCAATAGCTGCTAGTCACTTTTGGCAAGCCCAAAAGCTAAGGAAGCAAAACCAGCAGCAAAAATGCATGAAACAATTATGAAAAACTTGAATCCCTCATTTATTTGCCTCCTGGATTACAGATGTTTGGTATCTTTCTTTTCTGTGCAATCAAGATGGCTGGAAGCCTGCTGCTGCTGCTCGTCCGTTGGCTGGGATGTACTAACCATGCCAGGACAAAAGGAAAATACTGCAAGTTTCCTGATAAAACCTTGGGGATTGACAGCACCCAGTGGCTCCAGCAGTATCAATATGACTTTGCTTTGTCTCTTCTTGCTTCACGACATAGATATTTAGGCCTTGATCAGGCTTTTTCTAACAAAAAGGTGTTAATCAAACAGGAGTGCCCCTAAAGTGGAGTTTGTAAGGACTTCTGTGCAGCATTTCCTTCTCTTGAATTTCAGAATGTTATTGAAACTTCATTATTTGAATGTGGTTTTTTCCAAACGTAAAGCAGCAAGAGCAAGTGGGCTTCCGTGATTAGAGGCTAGCAGCTATTTGAGAAAATCCAAGTGGAATGTAACATCTCAGTGCCTGGGCCAAAATCTGACATCAGAAACCCAGGAAGTCTGTGCAGTTGTAGCTATATTAAGATTAGAGTAATCCCTGATGGGAAGGGTAAATTATTTTATTTGGCTAGTTATTGAAAGCAACTAATTTTCACCAGTTACCTCCATTAAGTTGAGTCCAACAACATGTTTCTGATAAAGCATTACTCACACTTTGTTGAACTCTTCTTTTCAGGAGCTGAGATGGACAACTCAGCACATCTCTTTCCTCTTGCCCTAGCTATTAATCTAGATACCCTGGGGAGAATTATGAATTTGCATAGGTTTCCACTTTCCATCCCATTGTGCCTTTCTCTGCTAGATTGAATTGCCTTATAGTGGAGTACCTCTGAAGACATTCCACATCTGATTGAGTTGCCTAAACACTGGTGCCCAGTGTCTACTGAGATAACCTTATGTGCGGGCATTCGGGTCTTGCTCCACAAGGATGCAAAGCTCCTCTAATTGCTTTTATGCTTCCTTTCCACACCCTCCCTTGGTCCTTATTGCCCTTTTAAAATGCCTGACATTAGTGTCACAGCACAGGCCTTCCCAATATTGTGTAGAAAAGGGCTATTTATTACCTTCTTGTTCTTCCTTGCTGTTCAGTTTATACAGCAAACAGTTGTTAGACTTTTCTCAGCAGCATGTACTGGGAGTTCACACTGAATTATTTACCTCGTTTAATCCTCAAATCCTCCACAACATTACTTCTTTTCCAGAATTCAGGCTGCTGTACTGGAGTTCTGTGCTGAATCTGTTCCTTCTTGAGTGCAGCTTTTGCATTTGGCTGTATTCAAATAGACCTTCTCAGCCAGCTATTGTAAGTGCTCTTAGGTGCAAGCTATCCAGGCCTGCTGATTTTAAATGTTTATCTCTTGTAGATGTTGTTTAACATTTGCCTTTGTTACTAATGGACTGGAAAAAGCTTCTTCATCATCATGAGAGACATGCACGTTGCCCTGGTACTTTCCTAATACAGATCAAAATCACATGTTGAACTTTCCTTTATTGGAACACGTGTTGAACTTTCCTCTACTGGACTGTACCATCTGTAAGATTTTGTTTGTTGTAATGCTTTTGTTTAAAAACAGCAAACAAAAAAACCAAAACACCCCAACAAAACAAAACCCAACCAAACAAAACCCCAAACTGACCAAACAAACAGAAAAAAACCTTGAAAATAATAGCTTCTCATTAACCTCTTATTCTTACCAGCTATAGATTTTTCCTGATGTCTTGAGGTTCCCATATAATGCTTCTAAGCTTCATTTATATTTCTTCATTTATAGTTCTCTTCCATTTAGTAAATATTTCTGCGTTTGGGTTGTTGGTTTACTTATTTATTTTCACTTCCGATTCCCCCTTTTAATTCGTAGTTGAACTGAGATTAGGTTTTACTCAAAGTTAATCATTTGGATTGGGAAATCATGCTTGGCTTGGATCATTATCTCTTTGGCTGCCTGGCCCGTCCTTCAGAAGAACCATGACCTGTTTCACAACACTGTGTGCAAATAGGACAACCAGGGCAGGTGATGAAGGAGGTACCCCATCATCAAGCTGGTGCCCGGCCATCAGGAGGAAAAGGTTATGTGGCAAGCAGGACACACGGATCACAAGAGGACTGAAGACAGAGTTTATTACCAAAGCGTAGTTTGGGGGACAATGGGGATATCTTAATAGGGTACCACAACACGCTGGAGTTGCTTTCTGGAAGATATAGATCAGAAGTTGGAAAAAGATAACATCATCTTAATGACATCATTTTGAAAGTGTAGGCGTACATTCTTTGAAAAGGTGTGAAGGATCAACAGAGAAGAGCATGTAAGTGCAGCGATCAGTTTGCTACAGTTGTTTACTCAAAAATCAACTTTTAATAAACTTTATAATCAGTGCAATGAGATTTTCCACAGTTCACAGAGAGAATCTGAGGGGAACTTCATTGATTTCATGGGGAGATAGTTTTAACATTGTTATGAGCAATTTGAGTGCTGTTTCATTAACAATTTTATGGTTAGTACAATTAATAACGCCAGAGAAGAAAAAGAAACGTGCCTTATATTAAACTCAGCTTTCAGTAAGTAGAATACATGCAAGTGGGGATCTCCTGTTTGGTATCATTGCTTCTAGAGATATGTCTGTGTTTATAGAATATATTCCCATTCATGTGACTTGGATGGCAAGCTTGAAAACTTGGCTGGGTTTTGTCAGTTAATGTTTTTTAGAAAATTCTTGGAATACGTTTGTTGTGTGTCCATGCTTGAATCGTTACCGCAGTGAATGCCTTCTGTGGGAAACCTGTGACTTCCAGGAGTTCGTAATATGGCCAAGAAACCTCTGCTCAAGATAAAACTTTGGAGGGAAGAAGGAATGGATTTTTTTTTTATTGCTATTATTTTTATTTTTTAATGATCCACCTTAATTGCTTTAGGATGGCTTGGATTTTGTGGTTATTTCCCCTAAGGCATTTTGTTTCTGGAAAGTTTGATGGCAGCTTGAGCTATTGCAGAGGGACTTTTAATGGGGTTTTAAATCTGCTTGTACGGTTTCATCTCTACATATAACCAGGGCTTCTTGAGGCTGTGAGATTTATCCTCCTTGGATGGATACACTTGGCTGGACTCATTGTTAGTCATCCATTGTGCATATGGATGGCTTAGCAGGTGACATCTGATTTCCAGTTGCACCCTGAATTAATACCCTAACGAGGCAGTGGTGTCAGCTGGGGATTGCAGGCAAAGGTCTTACACCAGTTGCCATTAAATTACCAGGCAAGACATCGCTAACCCGTGAAGCTGTTGTAGGCAAAAGGCGAAGGAATATCATGGATCACAAGTGAACTAAAAGGGCAGGAGGGACACAGCGTGAGGAGCTAGAGCCATCCCAGATGGAGTCAGATGCTTGGAAAGGCTATCGGCGGTCTGGGAAGAAGAACAAACGTAAGGAGACCTCACGCTGCTTTGCCCGCAGCTCCCTAGAGACCTGCAGCACTCACAGTGATGCTTAGTGAGGTTGAAATCCCAGACACGGGTCAGGGTGGAGAACAGCATTTTCAAGAGCAGTAACGTACCGTGTTTAGTGTCCCTCTCGGACAGAAGCTGTGTTCAGGGACAGAGAGGTTCAGATGTGGAGGGTGACTGTGTTTAGAGGATGATGGCAAGGTCTGTTGGCTGACTGGTCCTGGTCACCTGTACAAACCCTGGGGAAAAAGTAAACCACAGCAAAGATGCTTCCTCTGCAGAATCGTTTCCCTGATTACCTCCATTCCTTCAATGTCCTTCCTGATGTTTGAATGCAATACAATCCTTATTTATGATAAGGAAAGTCCTAGGTATGCTGTGAAGCACGCCTGACTGGGGAGATCTCAGCGAGGCTCACGTGTGTGCACGTGAGCTGCTCGGCTGTATAAATGGAGAGGAAATAAAGTGAGGAAATGCTGTTTTTTTTAAGAAGCCTTTTTTTATCAATTGCTGTTGGTTTTGCAGGGCAAAGCTGTGGTTTTACCTTCCTGTTGCAACATGAACATATATATCCAAGGGATACTGGAACCTGTTGTGGCAATCAGGGAGCTGGAGGGCATGAAGAGGGACGCCCTTTTCTGATAGTTTTTCTGCTTCTCCGGCGGGATGACGTTATTGCTTACAACTCATTTTTCCTGGTCAGCTGTGACTCTGCAACACAAAGTTCATTGGAGTGTGGCATTCACCTGCTGCACTGATATTACTGGAATTTGCTGAAAGGTGATTTTGTTACTAAGACTTAGATAAGGGATCTGGAAGAGTTACTCTTGGTTTCTGCTCCTGATGAGACATTTAGTCCTCCTCAACTTTGTGAGCTTTTCTTCTCCACCTGCAAAATCAGAATTTCTGTCTTTTTTGCCTGTTTTAGTCTATTTTCCATGTCAAGGGTTCAGAGGAGTGGCTGAACACGTAGACAACCCCTCTTACATTTGGCTGCTGATTATGTTAGGCTGCAAGTAATAAAAACAATAAACTGAAACCAAACTTTTGTTTTGGTTAAAGGAAAAGAGGCAAGTGATCCCTGATAGACTTTTAACTGGAGCAGATGTTGGGGTAAAAGCCCTTGAAAAAGCTGGAGTCCAGGCAGGGCCAGAAGAATGATAAATGGTCTGAAAAATGCTGGGGGTGAGAATTGAAAGAACTGGGGATGTTTATTCTGGAAAACAAAACACCAAAGGGAGAAATCACAACTTGTCTTTAAGTATGTGAAAAAACTACTGCAAATGAGAAGCGGGAAAAAAAAATCTGTTCTCCATAACCAGTCTGGGTAGAACTAGAAATCTGGACCTTAAATTGCAGCCACAGATAGTTCACACCTATGTTACTTTGCTGTTTTGTTTGATGAACTTCCACCAGCTTACAAGTGGAGAGAACTAGTTAATCAGGCCATGATTATATTATTACATGGAGGCATAATACCAGTGTCACTAATCCAGGATTGAGCTTTTTCTGGGGCTCAGGCTCTTGCATTCAGCTTACCAGAGCATCCGACTGTCTCAGATTTGTTTTGTCAAAATCAGAAATCATTGCTCAGTACCACTGTGAGAATATCAGTGAATTCCTAGGCTATATTAGTGTCGTGGCTTAAGCCTGGCTGGCAACAAAGCACCATGAGGCCACTCGCTCACTCCTACCCCCGGTGGGATGGGCAGGAGAAAATACAAAGAAACGCTCATGGGTCAAGACAAGGACAGGGAGGGGTCACTCACCACTTATGGTCATGGGAAAAAAAACAGAATCAACTTGGGGAAAAAACAAAATCTATTTAAGTTACTATCAGTTAAATAAAAAACAAGGATAATGGGAAGTAAAACCAAATCTTAAAACA
Source organism: Buteo buteo (assembly GCF_964188355.1). NCBI lineage: Eukaryota > Metazoa > Chordata > Aves > Accipitriformes > Accipitridae > Buteo > Buteo buteo. The sequence continues at coordinate 4,214,358 of NC_134172.1, read as the reverse complement.
ACTTCTCCCACCCCTCCCTTCTTCCCGGCTCAACTCCACTCCTGATGGGAACGGGGGTTGGGGTCAGTTCATCACACGTTGTCTCTGCAGCTCCTTGCTCCTCAGAGGCAGGACTCCTCACTCGTCCCCTGCTCCAGCGTGGGGTCCCTCCCACGGGAGACAGACCTCCATGAACTTCTCCAACGTGAGTCCTTCCCATGGGCTGCAGTTCTTCATGAACTGCTCCAGCGTGGGTCCTTTCCTTGGGCTGCAGTCCTTCAGGCACAGCCTGCTCCAGTGCCGGCTTTCCCATGGAGTCCCGGCCATCCTGGGGCGCATCCATCCCCCTGCTCCAGCATGGGCTCCTCTCTCCCTGGGCTGCAGGTGGGCGTCTGCTCCCCTCCGTGGGCTGGAGGGGGACAACCTGCCACCTTGTCTCCCCACAGGCTGCAGGGGCATCCCCTCCTCCTCCTCCTTCCTCACTGACCTTGGGATCTGCAGAAGGGTTCTTCCCACATTCCAATCTCCTCCCCTGCTCTAGGTTCCCCTTCTTAAATCTGTTCTCCCACAGGTGTTACGAGCATCACTGACGGGCTCAGCCTTGGCCAGCGGTGGGTCCGACTTGGAGCCAGGGAAGCTTCTAGCAGCTTCTCACAGGAGCCACCCCTGCAGCCCCTTCCCTCGCTACCAAAACCCCACCACACAACCCCAAAATAATTAGCAAAAATGACCACTCTTGTTATTGGCTTTGTTTCTTTATGCATGCACGGAGGAGCTGAGCTGTCAGTCTGGAATCACCCCTCTTCATGAGGTCATTTGAGACCTGAAATCCCAGTGAAATAAAAGGGACACCTGAAAGCCTCCTCCTCTGTTATCCCATATTATATTCAGTGTTTGAAAGGCACACAAGACAAAAGAGGAATAAGCAATAGGTAAGGCTGTTTTTTTTCACAGCAGTTTTCCTTTTCTCCCCGTTTTCACCCTTCCTGAGGTGAATGCTGTGGCAGTAGACATTCCCTGCGCTCCTCACTGATACCCTTGCTGCTCAGCATGCTGCTGCCTGTCTCTCAACTAATTCAGTTTACATGCTTGAAGGAATTTTGGGGAGTCAGCAAAATGGTTTTTGCCTTGGTGTCATACTTTCTTCCTTAGAACTGAAGTTGTTTTTTTTTCCCTTTCATTTTCTTTTTTTTTTTTTTCCTCCTCCCGGCTTTCCAGCATTATTGTAGCTAACCTGCAGGACTGCAGTTTCTGAGGCAGCCGTCTGGTATCATTGCTGTCTCTTGATTTGATGTGACCAAGCATACGGCATCAAGGGATGCTGGAGAGGAGCCAGGAAAGATCAGGCTCTGGATGAGAAGTTGCTGGGCAGGTAGGGGCTGCTAAGGCACGGAGGAGGTGGCTGTAAAGGGCTGATTAATTCTGATTAATCCAGAGGCACTATCATCATCCTTTAAATTAGCCCTCTCTGTCCCTTTTTAAGGGTCCTTGCCCCCATCTCTAGTTGTAGGCAGAGCTGCATCGGCCGTTTGCAGGCATGAGTGCACCCGTGTGACGGATTCTGCACCACCCTGCTCACTGAGGTCACCACGGAGCGTTGCCCTCCATGGGGATGTTCACAAAATACCCTAAGAGGTGTTTGCTGGAGACAGGGACCGTGTGGAGAAGAGTAAGTTGCCTATAATATTTCAGTCGGGCAGCTTTAGTTTATGTGGCCCAGCAGCAGGTAACAGGTCCTTCTGCTCTGTCATTTCCAGCAGAGGTTTCAGATTCCCTCTTTCCTATTCTCTTTTTATCGATGCATTTCATTCCATCTTTAATAAAGCCAATAGATCCTTAACTAATACCACTGCAGACCTCCCTGTGGCTCTGTATTTCTGCCTTCATCCCAACCTGCAGTCTTCACACTAACCACTTCCTCAGTTTCCTTCCAGTTGCTGTATTAATCCCCGTATCTACTGTTAAGGCAGTCATTCCTTTTGGCGTGCCATCAGACTATTTACTGAAATTCAGAAAGATCAGATCCGCTGATTTTCCTCTCTCCAAAAAAAAAACCCAGAAACCTTATCATAAAAAGCCATCAGTTACATTGCCATGATTTACTTTTGATAAACGACGTTTTGTATTTTATCCAAATCTCTGTTTGCTGCCGTGCTTTCAATTACTCTTTCCTTCAAGTGGTGTTCAGAAGTCTTGTGTATTTTTGTTCTCAGATTAACTTGCTGGTAGCTATCTGGATCTTTTTTTCCCCCTCCTTCCTATATATAAAAAAGCATTGCATTTGTTGACTTTCAGCCAGATGGTACCACTCCCACCATCCAATCTGAGCACGTTGTTCTCTTTTGCATGGCTTTCACCTCATATACAAGTTTCCGTACCCTTGTTTGCCTTCACAGTCAGCCCCGTTGTTGTTCTCAATTATTCAAGCTAAATCATTTTCACTGTGTGTAATTATTCCACTTTGTATTGGTAAAATTATATTTTTACCTCCAATTCTTTGAAGAAGCCAGTGAACAAAAGTGGGTGGTGGGGCTGCATGTGACTTCTCCTATTTTGGGGCTATGTTTAGTTTTGTCTTGAATTTCAGCATTTTGGATAGCAATCTTGCTTTTTTTTGCCTGTTGTTCTCTTTTTATTCATATTGCTGAAGGACTTTTTCTGCTTAGCTGAGTTGGTCTTCACAGCAAAGGCTAGACTTCTAGCAGTGCTCAGAGGTTTGCTGCTCCTTGTACTGCTCTAAACATGGTTTTCTTTCTAGAGCCATCAGCCGCTTTGCCCAGGTGTTCTGATCACTCCTAATGTCCATCTCAGGTTTTATCTTCCTAATGATCTAATCTATTATATTCCTCATATCCAATATTGCTAAAGTGAGATTTGAACTCTTTCTCTTGTTCCCGTGTAACAAGGTTGACTCCTTTCCCGTTCTTTTTTCCATCCAAATTCTCTTTTTCTCTGTTGGCTTTTTTCTGCCTGGCCAGAGTATTTTGAGGAGAACATTTAAATATTTCATAGAAAGCAGGACATCTCTGACAGAGGTGGACATTGGCTTATACTGGCATATGGAAAGGTCATTTAGATACATGCAAATGCTGGTAACACCGAATGTGAAGTATTTAGGTTTTTTTCGGTGACTGCTTTTGTCTATCTTTGGTGTAAGGAAGGAGTTTGGGGAGGCACCCAGACAAACCTGACATTTTTGTTGTGGGTTTTTTTTGTGGCTTGGGGTTTTTTTGTGGATTTTTTTTTTTTTAGCTACTAACTTGCTGCATGATCTTGGGCTTTCTGCCTTGGTTTCTCCATCTGTCAAAAGAGGCTAGAGATACTACCTTTGTAAAACATTCTGAGATCTACAGCCAGTGGCAGTACCTGAGAGAGGTCTGGTGATACTGTACCACTAAGATTTGGTTTTGCCATCTCAGCATTCATTTTCTGTGTCATTTGTGCCCTTGCATATTTTCCCTTTTAAATAGACAAAGCAGAAACATCTTCCCTCTAAGCTTTTTCCCCCAACTGTGTTGTTAGCAGGTAAGGAATGACAAAAGAAAATGCCCAGCGCAGTAGAGTAGAATTAATTATCTGCCGGAACAGCCAGTTCATCACAATCTAGTTGCAGAGTGGAAGGCAGCTGCAAGTTGGCTTTGCTTCAGGGACTAATGGGAAGCAAAGCTTTAGCTAACGGCCAAGCTGGGCGATGAGACCCTGCAGGGAGCAAGAGGGTGAGATCCGTGGTTCCTTAAAGCCATTGTTAAACTCTTTCCTGGCCAAGCCTCGCCATGTTCAAAACATGGAAATTGCTAGCAGGTTGCTTTGATTTGTAATGCAGGTATTTCTAGCATCTGAGACGTCGCAGTGAAATTGTCTCTTTCACTTCAGCTGTGTACTCAGCAGAAGTGACGATAGCTGAGATGCAGCCCTGTCCCGGCATCCTTGCATTTTGGGATCTTGAGTCTTTTCTGAGTGCTGTTAAGAGGCGGGTGGTTGGGGCTGTCCGAGAAATTAGATGTGACCCTCAGGCTCCTGGGAAGACATCAATGCTCTCTTCGGGTGGAAGTGTTGCGTGCATGCCTGGTTTAGACAGCCTGTGTAGAGTGTGTGTCATGTCGTATTTGTTATATTTTCGTGTGTGTCTAAGGCTCTTAGGCTCATGTTACAACCTGTTTAACCTGTAGCTTTCAGTCCCTTTCAGCCAGGAAGAGTGGAACCACATTTTGAATTATTCATAGAATCATGGAATAGTTTGGGTTGGAAGGGACCTTTAAAGGTCAGCTAGTCCAACCTCCCTGCCATGAGCAGGGACATCTTCCACTAGATCAGGTTGCTCAGAGCCCCGTCCAGCCTGGCCTTGAATGTTTCCAGGGATGGGGCATCTGCCACCTCTCTGGGCAACCTGGGCCAGGGTTTTACCACCAGTATAAAAAATTTCTTCCTTATGTCTAGTCTGAATCTACCCTCTTTCAGTTTAAAACCATTACCCCTTGTCCTGTTGCAACAAGCCCTGCTAAAAAGTTTGTCCCCATCTTTCTTATAAGTCCCCTTTAAGTACTGGCAGGCTGCAATAAAGTCTCCCGGGAGCCTTCTCTTCTCTGGGCTGAACAACCCCAACTTTCTCAGCCTGTCTTCACAGGAGAGGTGTTCCATCCCTCTGATCATTTTTGTGGCCCTCCTCTGGACCTGCTCCAACAGGTCCATGTCTTTCCTGTGGTGAGGGCTCCAGAGCTGATTGCAATGTTTTTCCCATGTTCTTATACTGACCCTTCACACAGACCACTCAAAACTGTGCAGGGGGAATGCTGATAGTTTCAGCTCTTGTCTACTGTCTCCATCAGGAATGTAAATCCCTTCTAAAATCTCCATCTGTAGTCTGTCCACTAAGTCCTGATGGAATATGTTTGTCTTTATCAATTGCTCAGGTATACTATGTTCTCTGTGTAGACTAGCCATTGGGCACAGTGAGGGTTATCAAAAACCACATCTGAATCAAAAGCTCCCAAAAGTAAACGTAATCAGCAGCTTTCCTCGAGGAGAGCTCTGGACAAGCAGACAGTGATCTCTGGCATGTTCTGTTCTTCTAAATCAAGGCTGTGTCCATATGTCTGTCCTGCACTCTCTTGCATAAGGATCTCCAGCTACTCTTTGCATGGTTTTCCCCATTCCTGTGAATCTTTGTTTTTCAAGGCAGCAAGGCTCCCTGTGGTTGTCCTAACCTTGCTCTCCCTCCCATGTTTTAGCAAATGACTTGCCCTTTTGCTTCCTTCCATCCTCAGCCAAAGAAGGGAAGGATGGCCCTGTCCTGATTTGTCACAGATGGCAGCTCTTGGGCTTGGAGCAGCTCCAAATCACTGGAGTACTCCTGACTCCCTCATTAAGAACAATGACTTGATCTTTTGTTCTGAAACACAGCCTAGGTAGGGAGCTTGTCCCGGTAGGCTCTTCTTCCTGGAAGACACGCCTGGATGCTTCAGACTGTCCGTGAAGAATCTTTCCATAGATGGCTCTGATGCTTTTTAAAGGATGCTTTATAAATCCATAAGTAACATCCTCACCCAAAGCCTTCTTGACTGAATCGCTTTTGCTTCATTTGAAAGAGGGAGGATTAATTTCTTCCTATTCCTGAATGAACCAAACTCATCTTTTGCCAACATCTTTGTAATTTTTGTACTCTTCCTTGTAGGTAATCAGTCATTTGAAGTGAACTCTTTGAAATGGGGTGCGTTTATAGATTGTTTCAGGCATGAACCTGGATTTCAGTAGAAAGCTTTGAATAGTGGCACAAACAAGCCCTGTTAGGGGCAGTTTCTCAGGATGGGAAGTGATGTATGAATAGTAAAATAATCCTAGAATGGGTCCTAATGTTGGTTTAATAAAAGCTGTTGAAGGTATTGATGGCCAAGAAGGTTAAAACCTTATCAGCAACTGTATTATAGAAGGGTGCTGTGGTGACTGCTGGAAGACATACACCATAGGAAGGATTATTATATGCATGCCTTTTTTCTTATGTTTTCTATGTTTCTTGTTCCTTTATCTCCTCCTGGTTGCTTTTGGGAAGTGGTACCGACCTTGACAAGCTTGTGCTCTGATCCAATTTGCTTTTTCTTATGGTTGCTGGATCACAAGATTGGAAGATCCATGTCTTAAAGTCATTTACTGTTTGGTGAGCTCAGGAAAGTTTCAAGCACTGAGTGCTCCAAATGCTGAATGTGTCCAGTTTTGACTGTTCAGCTGGAAATGCTAAGGCTGCTGTGCTAAAGCAAGGAGAGGGCACCCAGTAAATGCCAAACACCGTCTTTCATCCACATTACTACCTGCCACTGAGCTTCAGAGTGCCTGCCCTGCCTAGGAAAAGCCATGCTGGGGACAGTGGCTGCTAGACTGCTCTGTACCATTGCCACTTTGCTGTTCACAGTCCTTCCCTGAGTGCATGAAAAAAAAAAGAAATGAGAAGCCGTGCATGGGAAACACATCCTCTCCAAATAGCCCAGAGCTCCAGGCGAAGTTGCTGCTTTTTGCAGCTGGGGGGGTTTCCAGCATGAACAGTGGGCAAGCCTGGTGTCAGTCCCTCCAGCCCTTGCTTTATTGATGGTGCAGTAACACTGGATTAACACTGGATTTCTAGACGTCCTCAGACCTTTCAGTTCCCCTAAAACTTAAGAGGAGCCGCCCATGTTGCTAACCAAAATTATTGTTCCTCAAACCAGACCACTGCAGTATTTCTGAGAACTAGAGAACATCCAGCTTTCTTTATCCAGCTCTCTGGTTATAAATAATAGCCAATAGCCAGCCTCGCAGGAGGTTTGTGGGGTCCTGTTTGCCAAAGGTTATGTGTACACGGTGTGTGTAGGCAGCTCCAGGGCAGTGGGAGAGGTCTAGGGGATGACTGAGAACGCAGAGGGCAGGGAAGAAACCACGGGGACTTTGCTGTGATTTCGATCGATGTTATTTTGTCACAGCCCCCGCACTGAACTGCCCACTTACATGCCCATGGACTCTCCAGGATGTTGCTCAAACTGCCGGTCTCCATTGCTCTGGATTTGGGAACCCCTTCAGCTTTACACCCCACCCAAAGCCTCACGACTTTCTGGGGCTGTCCGAGCAGATTTGAGTTCAGTCCAAATCTTTGGTGTTGTGGCAGGTGGACCTGGTGGATGGTAACATCCAGGTTGGTTTCAGGAGGAAAACAAGACTCTGGTGCCACGGTTGGAGTGAACTGGAGATGCAGTGGAGACCCATCAGGACTGGGGGGGGACCCTCTGTGGTTGCCCAGGGCAAGAATCAGAGCTGGATGTCAGGAGTTAGGATCTGGCCCAGGACAGAGGAGACAGGAATGAGCACAAGCACCTCACAGGTTTTGCTGAGACATCCACTCAGGTCTTTCTAGTCCCTTCTGAGCCTGTAATTGAATTAAGGACCATTTCTTCTGTGCAGAGCAGTCAAGAGGTGGCTACTCAGGAGATGACTCAGTGCCGGGTGAGCAGCAATTCAGGACAGTATTAACAGGTTACCTGCACATTCTCCTGAAGCCAAGTACCTTTTTTGACAGCAGCATTTCAAAGTTGATATATCTTGAATACAATACCATCTGTAAACAAATTAGAGCACTTACTAGTCTTTCACTCAACTGCTTTATAGGGATCCTGCCAGGTACCAGCTCCCATCTGCTCTTGGAGTACTCTGGGGAAGGATGGGGCTGTCTGGAGGGGAATGATTCAGTGTAAAGATGAGCCCAGGTCTCTGGGTTTTCTCTCATTTAACTTCAGATATTTGCAGTGTAGACATCCACCCCTCAGCCAGTTGCCTAAGGCTCCCTGGATGGAGCAGTATAGGGTAAGTTTCCTCTAATCTATTTTAGAAAGTTCCTTTAGTTTGAAGTGACTCATGCCCTAAAAGTGCCTGCTTCTCTCTTCAGGTGAGGAAGGATGATCAATGTGAAGTAGACAGATGTAGACATTTACATTACAGACACATATTTTTGCCTGTGGATCCCCAAATCGTGTTTCTGAGTCCAGCGGTCAAGCAGTTCTGGATCTACATTTCCTTTGTATTTCTGCCATTCCTGTAATTGGCTGAGCAGAAGCTTGGGAGGTGAATTTCCTCCAGGACCTTTGATCAGTTTAGTAGTTAAGTTTCTGAACAACCTTAAAGAAAAGGAACAGAATTTTCCTCAACCAGGCTCTGCTCCTTACACCCGAAGGTAAAAGAAAATTAAAAGCAGTCAACGACCAGTAGGTCACCGAAAACTGCAAGTTACTTTGCTGCCCTCCAATTTCTACAGAAGTCGGGTAGTGGAGTCCACTTCTTTCCTTACTTTGCTGCCCCTGTGTACTCTTGGGATAATCGCTGTTGTCCCTTGCTTAGTTTTTCTCAACCATAAAAGAGATATTATGACACTTTGCTCTTTACTCTGAATTGTAGATCTAAACACCACTAATCTTAGTGTAGCAGCGTCCATCTATTTCTGCCATAACACAGAGTCAAATCCTTTGTCTGAGCTTCCCAGAAAGGAAATTCATACTTACCTACTCCAGACGATAATTTAAAGTAAGAGGCTAAATGTGCTTACCCAGCCATCAGAGCTCTCTCCTACTCAGTTGTGAGAATTTACTCAAGTGCTGCCTCTCTTGTAATTGCCATGTGTCATTACTCCAGTGCCGGGGTGTCACTTCTTCCTTAAGACCCTAATTCAGCTCTGCTTTCCAAGAGAGGCATATATAAGCTTGTCGCTAAGGAGTTAAGCAACACAGCTGCTCAGCTTCCTTTTCCTTCTGGTTCTCCAAGCTCTTTGCAAAACACTCTGCACATATTTCCTTGATCTTCCAACCCCTCACACAGAAAGGGGTCAATCAGACTAAATGAAGTCTCCGTGCCTCCAAGCTGCTGGATTGATTTGGCCAAGTTGCCTTTGTTTAACAGGGCCTGCTTAAATGAGCCAGAAAAAAAAAAATCTGCTTTCCTCGTCAAATGATAGATCTGTTATTGGCATGATTATATTTGGCAGAAGCATAAAATGGAGTGGTTTGAACAGCAAAGTGAGAGTCAGGATACTTGGGTATCTGCCCGGACCTCTTTTCTTTGGAAAAGTCTCCTACGGACACATGCTACTACCCGTGCTCTGAGAGTCACTTACTGATGGCTGGTTGCAGAGTAGCATATTTACAACATGAGTAGAGGTCATAGCAGAATATAGCTTCCCTCTGCTTAAAAACCAGTGTTTTTGAAGTCCTTTTTTATTGATCCTACAAAGGCCACACAGGGTGTTCAGTATGTTTTGAACTTGGTCTTATCTCTCAGTTTACGTCTATACTACTGGTATCTGACATTTGTTTCCCCATGCTGTCATGACATATTTGTAACATGGTGTTGGACAAAGGTCCATGAGAAGAGCAAATAATTATAATACTCTGTAAATACTTCCTTTTTTTTTTTTTCCTCAAGACCACCAGAGCTTTTACAGCTTTTACAGTTTGATAGTGTGTTGTGGTTTAAGCCCAGCTGGCAACAAAGCACCACGAGGCCACTCGTTCATTCCAACCCCTGTTCCCGGTGGGATGAGGAGGAGAAAATATAAACAAAAGCTCGTGGTTGAGACAAGGGCAGGGAAGGATCACTCACCAGAATCAACTTGGGAAAAAAACAAAATCCATTTAATTTGCTATCAATCAAATAAAAACAAGGTTAATGGGAAGTAAAACCAAATGTTAGAACACCTTCCTCCCACCCCTCCCTCATTCCCGGCTCAACTCCACTCCCAGTTTTCTCCACCTTTTCCCCCGCAGCGGTGCAGGGGAATGGGGATTGGGGTCAGTTCACTACACGTTGTCTCTGCCGCTCCTTCCTCCTCAGAGGGAGGACTCCTCACTCGTCCCCTGCTCCACCGTCGGGTCCCTCCCACGGGAGACAGTCCTCCACCAACTTCTCCAGCGTGGGTCCTTCCCACGGGCCACAGTCCTCCAGGCACAGCCTGCTCCAGTGCCAGCTTTCCCATGGAGTCCCGGCCATCCTGGGGGGCATCCATCCCCCTGCTCTGGCATGGGCTTCTCTCTCCCCGGGCTGCAGGTGGGCTTCTGCTCCCTCGGTCCCCTCCGTGGGCTGGGGGGGGACAGCCTGCCACCTCACTGCAGGCTGCGGGGGCATCCCCTCCTCCTCCTCACCCTCCTTCTGCACTCACCTCAGTATCCGCAGAGCTGTTCCTCTCACATCCCAATCCCCGACTGACTGCGGGTTCCCCTTCTTAAATCTGTTCTCCCAAAGGCGCTACCACCATCACTGATGGGCTCAGCCTTGGCCAGCGGTGGGTCTGACTTGGAGCCGGAGAAGCTTCTAGCAGCTTCTCACAGGAGCCACCCCTGCAGCCCCCTCCCCCACTACCAAAACCCCACCACACAACCCCAAAACACAGTGTTATTATTGGAAATTTTGTTACCCATCAGTATAGATAAAAATCCTGTGTCGGTGTCTTCCCTTGGTTCACTCTCTTTGCTCATTCTTGCACTTCTACATGGTATTATTTTTGGCTCGCTCAGAGGGCTTTTAGGAACAAAAGTGTTCCTACAAATGATGAGTATAAATGAAAGCCCCTGGACTGAAATTAACAGTAGGCTCTTGTGGCAACTGGCCAGAATTAGCTCCTTCAGGTTATGCTACTGAGGCTTGAAATAAGCCCTGCCTGCTAAAATATTGCATTTCCTTTGCTGTCCACATGAAAAAGGGTTAAGAAACTCCATCTCCACCTCGAGCAGTGACTGAAGTCAAGTTAGAGAAACCACAGGAAGGCAACTGATGCTCTTGTCTTATACCGTTACTACCTTCACAGAAGCTATGGGAAGGTAGTAATGGTGTAAGAAATTTTCGTTCAGATAACTAGAAGAGTACCCATGTGTCACTACTATGGAGGCTCTGGGAGATGAACAGAAACGGGTGAGGGATGTGATTTCATCATCTGTAGGCTTTTCAATTCTGCTCCTTCCTTGTTTAACTCCAAATCCCATCATCACCGTGGTCACCCTAGTCTCCGTCTCTGCTGGACTCTCCATACAGTGAGCTCCAGGTGAGCCCAGGAACACTCTGGGATCAGAAGAAATGGGGGTACTGAGGTTTACATCACTTCTTGTGGGCCCATACTCCTGCTTACCTGCAGCTCTGGCTTCACTGAATCCCACCGGCCTTTGAGGAGTTGCCGTGTGAGCAAAGGAGTTGGCCCATGGTTAGCCTGGCCCTGCTAACGGTGGACAGCATAGATGAGACTAAACATTTCTGCCGTTCCTTCAGTCTGTGACAATCCTTTGAATTGTATTTAATTAAAAGAGTGTACACAATGGCTTTCTTTGCAGTAGCAGACTGTGCGGTAATCCTCTAACAATCGTTGGGATCCGGTGGGAAGGAAAACTCTCATTAATAAAGACTTTGGGGATAATTCCATGTGAGAGTTGCTGCAGAATTCAGAGCTGCAGGAAATCACATCCGGAAAAACATTCCCTTCGTCTTTCTGCTCAGGGTTTCAGAGTGTATGCAGGAAAAAATGACCCCTGACAAACCCACCACAATTTTTACGTGGTATCTTGGGCATGCCACTAGGGCTTAGTGAAGGAGGGTTTACTGTGTTTCGGCTTCAGCCACAATAGAGATGTCCAGGAAACTGGATTATTGTTCACTAGCTGATGTTAATGTGAGCTAACCAAAGCTGGTCATGCTTTTCCTTTATCTACACTTTTTGGATGGGAAATGTGAATTAGTGTAGTCCTCGGTCCCATTTCTGCATGGCCAACTGCCCACTGCAGTGAAGGATGCCAAAGCCCCAAATCTCTGCCTTTTCCACAGGAAAAGCCAACCAAAAAAACCACAGCAAAAAAAAACCATAACTGGGGAAGAAGTAAAGTGAGTTTGTACCAAGCTGTCTATAAAGTCTACTTCAGGCTTTTCTAGAAGGAATACACCAAGGAAGGAGAGTTATTTAGCCTCATCCCAGGGAAGATCGCCCTTGACAGACAAGACTCGCAGCTCTTGAGGGGTCTTTTCAGCCATGAGCATTTCGTCAACTGGGAGGTGAATTAAGGCAGCTGAACTTCTTGCCCTGCTCACCATCACGCCGGGTGAACTGATGACCTACCAACAAAAAAAGACACACTTTTCTGTTTCCTAGTGATGCCCACATCTGTGGGGGTTTTGGGTTTGGTTTTTTTTTGTTTTTTTTTTTTATTCCTGCTGCCTTTGTTAGCCTGTAGCAATGATGGCTGTGATATGTGAGGGTTATTAGTGTTATCACTAGGGAGGTAGAAGGAGGGTTGCTGTGATTGTTTGGGCTATTTATTTACTTGTTTAGTTAAAGTGGAAAATGAGCCATAAACTAGAAGGCGTCCAATGTGAGTCTGTTTGTTGACCTTGATGATTCAGTTAAAGGTCTTTAGACATTAAATTCACACATCACTGACCTTCTCCAGCTGAATAGTAGGTATTTTAGTTTGAATTGGTCCAACTACTGTCAGTGAAGTGGGATGAAAGCCTTCAGGGCTGATGCTCACTAGCTCTCTGTGGACTAGAAGGAATGGCAAATATCAGTTGGGGCTAAAGATACAGTTTTTATCCAGCTAAAATGAAAGAAGATGTGTCCCACTGAGAGAATAGGTAAGATACTTCCCAGTCTTTGTTTGTTTGTTTATAGAATCATAGAATCATTTAGGTTGGAAAGGACCTTTAAGATCATTGAGTCCAACCATTAACCTAACACTGCCAAGTCCACCACTGAACCATGTCCCTAAGTGCCACATCTACACATCTTTTAAATACCTCCAGGGATGGTGACTCCACCACTTCCCTGGGCAGCCTGTTCCAATGCTTGACAACCCTTTCAGTAAAGAAATTTTTCCTAATATCCAATCTAAACCTCCCCTGGCACAGCTTGAGGCCGTTTCCTCTTGTTCTATCACTAGTTACTTGACAGAAGAGACCGACCCCCACCTCACTACAACCCCCTTTCAGGTAGTTGTAGGGAGCGATCAGGTCTCCCCTCAGCCTCCTTTTCTCCAGACTAAACAGCCCCAGCTCCCTCAGCCGCTCCTCATAAGACTTGTGCTCCAGGCCCCTCACCAACTTGGTTGCCCTTCTCTGGACACACTCCAGCAACTCCATGTCTTTCTTGTAGTGAGGGGCCCAAAACTGAACACAGGACTCCAGGTGCGGCCTCACCAGTGCCCAGTACAGGGGGACGATCACCTCCCTGCTCCTGCTGGCCAGACGATTTCTGATACAGGCCAGGATGCCGTTGGCCTTCTTGGCCACCTGGGCACACTGCTGGCTCATATTCAGCCGGCTGTTGACCAACACCCCCAGGTCCTCTTCCACTGGGCAGCTTTCCAGCCATTCTTCCCCAAACCTGTAGTGCTGCATGGGGTTGTTGTGACCCAAGTGCAGGACCCAGCACTTGGCCTTGTTGAACCTCATACAGTTGGCCTCAGCCCATCGATCCAGCCTGTCCACATCCCTCTGTAGAGCCTTCCTACCCTCCAGCAGATCAACACTCCCACCCAACTTACAATTCGTTTGCTTTTAAGTATCTAGTACTGTTTTAGAGAGCTTAGTATATATGAGGTAGCTGTTTTGGGGTTGGCAGATCCAACATACGATTTACCTGGGCCCATGACCCCCAAGAGGAGTACCCTAGGACATCTCAGCTGAGGCTAGATGCCTCTATTTGGGAGACTAAATCCCACCTCAGTGTCTGGCTCTGCTTGAAATCAGTAGGGATCGCGCACCTAAATACTCCCTCGGTCAATGGAGCCCCTTGCTTAAAAGCTTACAGCAAGTCAACACCAACACTGAAAAAGCCAAGATCACCTGGTGTTTTAGCTATTTGACACTCTTTTTTCCAGTGGTTTGCCTAACATAGATGTCTTTCCTCTTGGACTGGATGAAAAAAAAAATAATTTTAAAATTACATCCATAATCAACTTTACCCGAATGTATCATGAGCCCATTTTGCAGAATACTAACAATGAATTAGCCTCTTTTTTTTTTTTTTTTTGAAAGGTGATAAAACATTTACTCAAAAGTAGTTATCGGGCCATTGAGGTAAATATGCAACCAACCAAATTAGGCATGCATTTTTAGTGAAGGGAAGATGCAGCAGTGAAGTACTTGCTAATGGGCTTGGTAGAAAATTTACTGCATAAAAAAATTTTTAAAAATCGGTTGCAGATGTACACAGCGCTTTGCCAGCCCTGATCAAAGTTAAAGCTGTAAGAATTAATTTATAAAGTGAAAACTTGAGTTATTTATAAATGTGAGATGAATTTGGCAATAGTTTAAGTCCAGAGAGTTAAAACTTTCCTTTGAAAAAGTCAGAATGTTGTGAAAATATTTCAGTCTTTATTTTTACAGCAAGTGTTCTGCAAATCTCTCACGCTTCCCCTCATGCTTTTTTAAGGTTAAAATAAAAAGGCAAGAAGCACTGTAAATCAAAACAAAAATGAATCTATGGTATTTTAGATGAGCCAAGATAAAATTTCCTAAGATCTGTTTCCCTTTGGGAAAAAAAAAAATTGAGTACCAAGACAACTCCAAATAATTCCCCTCCTTCTCATGTTTGTTTTTTTTTTATTTTTAATTTGACTAGAAAACCACATAATTAATTGTTTATACACTACTAATCAAGGCCCATTCGCAACCTAAAGGAAATTACAGTCTGAACAAAACATGGGGTGAAACAGAGAAGAGAGCTGGTTTGGGTTAATAAGAAATGGTGAGAATAAATATAATGTGCTAAATTATTTTATAATTTTAATCCAAAGGGCAATTTACATCAAACAATTGTTCCTTCAAAGGATTTCTGGGCCTTCTGTCTTGCAAACTTGTCTGGCAAATATATTGAAATGAGACATGAAAAGATCTTTTTTTTTTTTCTTTTCCTTTCTCTGCCTATTGCTGATGAAAATACATGCTTTTTCCAAAATCCAGCAAGGGTGAACACTGAATCAATGACTTCCTACAGGCAAAGGCTCATCCCCTGTCCTCAAAATCTGTCCCTGAAGCTCACCTGACGCAGGGTTCTTTCTGTATCGCATTTAATAGTGATGGTATAAACCGAACCCGAGACTTCTGCTCTCTTCACATCACTCCCCTCTCACCATCTCTTGAGTTTCTGAATAGGTTTCTCCCTGCTGAATGCCATTTCCAGTCTTTTTGAAAGAGACGGGGGTTTGTGCAGCGCCGTGCGTAATGGAACCTCAATTTCTGCTTGCAATTGCCGTAGCAGTGAAGCAAGGTGTTCCTTCCAAGTCGAGAGCATGTTGGTGGCAAGGGGACACTGTGTTATGTGACCCGTCGTCCAGCTCCTGGTTCCTTTTTTGGAGTGCAAATTGTCATTAGCGCATTTTATGATTGAGGCAGTTCCTGAATTACATGTTGTAAGGAGTCCACGATTAATTACCTGAACATTTATAGCCACTGTTGTATTACAAACACAATATAATTAGGTCTGACTGAGGAGAAACCGCTTGGGGGAAAAAGTCTTGTCATTGGGAATTTCCTGCTTTTTAGCTCCTTGATCTCCTAATCTGCATCAGAGATTTCGTTCTTATTTGATTTGGTTTTTGTTTTGCTTTGAATTAGCATGAGCCAGGAGGCAGGCCACGTGAGAACGGAGGGAATAAACCATATAAGCACAGATCCCACTGCTCTTGGCATGAATATTAAAACTGCCATCTTCCTGCCCTAGATAGCTGTTAGTGTTAGGTTAGCCAGGCAGGGTTCCCGGAGCATAAAGAAGCGTAATTGCTCCTGATCATCAGAAAAAAATAAGTTGTGGGTTTTTTTAAGGAAGGCATGGAGGGAAATGCTGTTTTTTAAGGAAGTCATGGAGGGAAATGCTGTTTTTTCAACAAACTCTGGGTTACACTCCCTTCTCTCAAGCAAACATAGAATAAGGCTGGATGTATATCTTCATTGTGCGGTGGCCCAGGAG
The DNA here is from genome assembly GCF_964188355.1 of Buteo buteo. NCBI lineage: Eukaryota > Metazoa > Chordata > Aves > Accipitriformes > Accipitridae > Buteo > Buteo buteo. The sequence continues at coordinate 4,198,430 of NC_134172.1, read as the reverse complement.
AGCTCAGACGACCATGAATCCCCAGGAGCACATCTCTGAGGATATTTGGGTTTTGCTCACTCTCTCCTTCTCTGCCCTTTCTGCAGGCATCCAGCACACGTCCAGAGTGCAGCATCATGCAGGAGATCGAAGAGGAGCGCAGCCAGTGCTTGGCAGAGCTTATGGGGGATAACCAGACTTCAGGTATGGGGACGCTCTCTTCTCTCCCTGGCCTGCAAAACCAACATCACCCAGCCTCACGTCTGCCTCGCCGATGCCATTTCTCACCCCTTCTGCTGCAGGGCAGTCACTCCAGCTGATGTTGAGCTCTTACATTAGGAGGGAGAGGAATAGGTACTTCCAAAGTACGATTCAATCAACCAAGAGTTTGAATTGCTCGCTGGGGATCACTGGCTGCCTCCCAGCTGGCTAAGCCTAGCTTAGGTGTCTCAGTGTGTTTAATCACAGTTAGTCATCCATCTCTCTGAACTGGAAGTGCCTTAACCAATTTTTCCATGGGATCTGAAAGCCTGAAGTTCTCGTAGGCCTTGGCGTGCTTCAAGGGAAGTCACGGCGACCTTCTCCTTCCATTGAACCGCTCTCCCATCCCCATGCCAAAGCTGCTCCTGTCCTGGTGTCGAAGCAGAGGAAGGAAGGGTGTGCTCCAAGGCTGCAAGGTATCTCTGAAGTTGGGCCAGACAGCTGAGATCGTCTCCTTGTTCTCGTGACATGGAGCACACACCACATTGGGCAGTGCTTCTGGAAGGCTCTCCAGTCCCCTTCACGCACTCCCTGCTTCAGCGATCAGGAGAGGAGGGAGAGGTCGATGATGCCACCTTTCCTCTTTTAGCCTCCCAAGATTTCTCCATCCCGGTCTCAGGCAGCAACCATGGAGCTGTGCCTCCCTTGAGGAGCAGGCATGGCACACCGTGCATTGGGCACGTGGGGTTTCAGAGCAGGAGAGAGGCTGTAAGAAGTTGCTGAGAGCAAAGGAGCTGCAGACCAACGTGCGAGACGGGACACGGGTGGGTGATGTTGAAAGGGTCTATGCTAACACAAATCCCCAGCGGGCAGCCTGCAGAGAGCTTGGGAAATTTTGACGCAGCCACCCGTGCTGTCTGAAATTGTAGAGATCAGCGTGGCAGAGAAAGAAAGCTTTTGGGTTTGGTGTTGTCCCATCCCATCCCATCCCATCCCGTCCCACAGCAGTGCTGTCAAAGCCCCAAGTTGAGGCACTGAGTTGGACCTCTCCCCCTCCAAGTGCCTCTCTCAAACTGCGGGTCCTGGTTTGGGGAATAAAGGAGGCGTAGGGACCGGCGGTAGGCTGTCAGGCTCCGAACACAAGGTATCGCATTGCTGGGGGAAGGGGTGGGAAGACGTGTATCGTGCCTGATGTTTGCATCCCACCTCCTGAAAGGGGAAAAAGTGGAAGAGGATGTCTTCTCATCCTCTCTCCCTTGGCATTGCTTGCAGTTGGGCTACAGACTGAAGGACAGTTCTGCACAACGATAGAATAGAATCCTGGGGACAAGCTGATCCCTGCAGGAGCTCTACTGAAGGCAAGGATGGCTTTTGGCCCCGGCTTTTATCTACTAAGATACAGTTTTCTTTGATTCGGAAACTATTTCAAGTGTCCCTGTACAGTTAAATGCAGCTTCTTTGAAGAAATGTTCTTCTGGAATCCAGTAAAAGGAAAAGTCATGGTAGTTAAAAACATTCATCTGAAAGCCAACTAAGTGCTTCATTTCATTTTCATGGGTATTTAAAGAAATTCAATTAAATACAGTACATTCAAAATAGCAGAATAAATACTTCAAGTGCTAATATTTTTTTCTGCTTTTTCAAAATGATTTTTCTCTTTGGAAATTTTAATCCAAACCAGGTTTTTTTTCCTCTCCGCTGAATTAAACCTCCGAAAACATTTTTCCTAATTCTAATGTAGAAACACACTCAGTCATTTTACAAGCCCTTAATGCCCAAGCAGTAGCAAGTATATGAAATTCCTTTGGAGTTTGTTTCTCATAATGGAATGCTGAAATATTGGACTGGGATAATTCTGCATTTCCACCAGTCATTTCTACCTACGGTCATTAAATGGGACTGATTCAGAAATTGCAGTTGTGAGCACTAGAAAATGTTTTTTGTCCATGGAGACAGTACCTGCTAATCCTGAGTTAATGTCAGATGCCATTTGTGTATGTCTGCATGTCCTGGGTAGAAATGGTCATTGGTGACATCAGTGTGGGTCAAGTGTGTATAGGGACACACAGCATGTGTCCAACCAAATTTTACAGCGCAAACTCTGTGGAAAGCCGTTGGCATTCATTTGCCCCAAAACATCAGCAGGTATTGAAGAGCTTGATACCTGACTCTTATCTAGACACTCACGGCTGCCCTTGCAACCAACAGAAAGAACCCAGCAACTCTAAAGTGTTGGCTCTCAAATGGGTGACTATGGGTGAATCATCTCATGGAGAAGTCTGCTTTGAAAGTGGTGTGGACAGGTAACTTCAAAGTGCCTAAATGGGATGTGGTTCCCCCTTGGAGTGTTCAAGGCATAGCGTGTGAGCACAAATGGGTCAAAAAAGATGTTTTTCTGGAGTGGGGCTCCAGAACTCAGTGAACATAGCTGAGCACAGCTGCAAAATAAAACTTTGAACTTTGATGGGTGGGGGTGAGGGGGAAGTTTGCTGGGGAGAAATCTTATGAAGGTGATGATATGAGATCATAGGAAGGTGATGACTGTTTAGCCTGAGTGTTGCTAGAAAGAAAAAATCCTGGTAAAACTCCCAGGAAAAATGCAACCTTAACACAGTTCAGTCCCCCAGAGAATGGGAATGGAAAGCAATTGAGATTCCCTGCCACCTGTAATGTAATACCTTGATTTATGGCCAGGTAGGTGTGTTGCCGTCTGCACATTCAACATCCTTTCAGCAAAAAGGAAATCGCTTGAGGTTTAACAACCTATTTGTTATCTTTTCTAATTAAATGAGTGGAAATAAGGAAACACATCTTTTCAGTAGAGTCTGGAAATAAAGCTTTGTTTGGAAGCCATTATCAATTGTATTGATCAGAGGGGCTTAATCACAGATGTAATTTGATTTGTCAGATAGATTGGTCACTTATTAAGAACACGTGGTGGTAGTGCTGAGATTGATCACTGGCTCAGGGTAAGCAGGTAGATCTCCACTGATAAACAAAAGCGTCTGTCTTAACACTATTTTGTCTTCGAACATCCATTCCTTATAGTGGGTGTGTACGCATGGGTGAAATCGATGCTTTCTTTTCAAATTAAACCTCTGTGTTTTCAGTGCTGCTAGTAGGTGCCAACTGCTGTTCCTGGTGTCAGCAGTCCTGGACCACAGGACTGCTGCTTATTATTAGCAGGATGGGAGTCCCTATTCCCTAATAGGAGTGTGATTCAGTATCTGTGAAGTTACCCACATTTGAGGAGACTTTGGCAGGGACACAGGAGAGACACGGGGGTCACAAAAGCACGACCATCTCTGATAAGAAGAGGTTAGCTTTTCAGCTCGGGAAGGGCTGCAGAAGATGCAGCTAAGGAGAAAACAGCGGGGAAGATCAGTTTAAGCTGGCAGTGTGTACACAGGAGAATAAAACGGCTGTGAGATCAAAGTCTGGACTTTAAAGGAAGTTTATAACCATCGGAGGATACTGAAAAGCCTTTCTGGAGGTCTGCAGGAAGGAGTGTTTTATTGACTTCATGGCAGAGCTTGCCCAGTTTATGAAAGGGTGTGTAGGATGCAGTTGTCTATTGCGGCACAGGATGGATTTCATGAGCAGGACTGCCCTTGCCGTCCTCTGCCCTGTTATCCTTTTACCTCCATGCTGAAATAACTAGTAAAGATGTAAAGCGACGATTGTGATTCAATACAGAAGTGGATTCTTTACCATTAAGGTCAAGACTAAGTAGACTGAGACAGGTTTGTTTCACATGGGCAAATAGCCATTGCGTGGGAATGACTTTCGGGGAGGGCTTTCTTTCACTTGATTTTAGGTAGCTCTAGTGTATTCTGGCCAAGCGTAGGCATCTCTTTTAGGATGTGATGAATCTTGTTCAGATTGTCTTGCCCGTTGACGAGATCTTCGTTTACTGTGAGGAGATTCTTAGCTAACAGCTCAGCTGTGTTGGAAATAACCACACAGCGCAGGGGATTCCTGCCCTGGTGGTCACTGGCTTGGAGGGGATTTGGCCAAATGAGGTGAAGTCCCAGTTCCGTCATTAGGAGTGATGAATCTGTTCGTTCGCATACAGAATTGCAGTTCAGGAAGCTAAACTTTCACCTGGGTATTTGTTAGATGATCTTTCTAGCCCTTTGGCCCCCAAAGAGTGCTCACAATATAATTTGGGGCATTATGAAAAAAATCTTTTGAAATACCTGTTATTGTGCAAGTGGCGGGATTCTTCCCTGCTCAATGCAGGACTGGCGATGTACAAAATGCCTCCGCTCAATCTCAGTGCAGACTGTGTTCTAAAGGACCTAAAACTCAACTCAGTGAGATCGCCTGCACCATTTCTATGAGGTGATGTAGAAGACTTTTTTGCTGGGTTTTGACAGGTTGGAAAGGGAGTTTTGGTTATTCCTCCCTTTATCACACAGCTAAAGAGAAAGTGCTGCTGGATTGCCTCACACACAGATGTACCTGGGTGTTGGACTAGTGAAATCTGGAGGTTTTTTATGTGTCAGGTGTCTGGCTTTCCTTGCCAGAAACAGGCCATTCTCGTGGCAGGCATGGCTGGGATGCACTAGATAAAATACCATGAATGACACAGATCATGTCTGCTTGTAATGATGTCTTGCAAATATGAATCATTAGCTGTGGGTGCCTTAATTTCCCACCCTAAGCATGTTTTAATCCCACTCAGTGCTAGTCTCACAGTTGCTCTCCCTGCAAACTTTGCCTTACTTGATATCCACAGATGATTGCAACTACAGTAGCACTGTTGCTGCAGTTAAGTTGATGCCTAGGTCTCCTGGCCTTATTTTTCCTCCTTTAAAATAGAAATATTAATATTTTCCTATCTAACAGTGGTAAGGTAAGGACAGATTGAAAATTGTCCAGCTGTTTTATGATTGGGACCTGTAAAAACACTGTGGGTAGACAGAGGAATAGGAAATGCAGTATTTTAGCAACACCCAGGATTAAAATTCACAGGAAGCTACTATGTATCTGGGGAGAAATAACACCCCAAAACAGAAAATTCACGTCATCCAGGTTAGGTTGCCTCTTCTCTTTCTCTACACCTTTTCTCCCAAATAAATCTGTATCATACATCAATCTGCAATGGCTGCGGGTGCAGATTTTTGTGGATGATGTTTTCCCAGCAGCTGCTTAGGGAGTTCCTTGGGAATGCCCAAGTTGTATCTAACATATACAAAAGCCGCATTGCCCTATATGCCAGTGCCAAGCAATGCAGTGCTGTAATGGGTATGCAGAGGCAGGAGCTAAAGTTCTGACGGTGCTCCAGCATCCAGAACAGCCAGGACACTTAGCTCAGCAGCATCTCAGTGCATTAAAACACCAGAGACCCTGCAGCGCTGCTTTCTGCAAAGTCAGTGTAGTGTAAACAGTTGGTAGCAGGTCGGGTTTGGGGGTTCAGCTGCGTCATTCAAAGGGTTCCTAGGTCATATCGAAATTTTCGACATGACCCGTGGGAGTCCTGCCTGGGCAACTGCAGTATCAGTTCAGCCAAGTCAGTCCCAGGATTTGAATGCATTCAGTGAGAACTCTCTCTGCCACCCTGCTGGACAAGTGTGATGAGAAGTTTTTAAGAATTGCTTTGCAGAAAGCAGTTTCCATGCTGCCAGCAGGCTGATAGCAAGCTGTGAGCTGCCCAGTAGCTGCCTGGGCTCTCTTCTTTCCCTTTCTCTTAGCTCTCTGGCTGTACAGGGCTGCTTCTCTGGTGGCATCTCCCACCACTGAAATGTAAAACAAACAAATAATCAATTCCACAGCCTAGGGTTCTCCAAGGCACTTAGTAGCACTCCAAGGCACCTAAAACTACTAAGTTTTAGGAGCTTATAATAAAAAGAGTTCCTCAGTCCTCTGCATTATTTTGAAAATGCATTAATCTCTGCTTTAATTTGAAATTTTACAAACATACTTCAAAAGTAAAGAATGCAATCCCAGCCCCACTGAAAACCAGGCTTATACTCCAGATACATTTTCAGCCAGGGCATCTGTATGCAATACAGTGACTGCTTAGCTGATAATACAGTTAGCAGCAGTAGGGAAGCTCTCCCAAGGGTTAGGAGGAGAGGATGGCTGGAGGGGTTTTTGCTTTCCAGACTCACAGATGGTGGCAAATGTCTCCCTATGTGAAGTGTGGCTGAGCTCCTAAAGGCTTGCTGCAAGGCAGGTCTCATCACTGCGTTGCTTCTTGCTGACTTCCACTTGCTTTTTTTACTTAATGATCCTGGAGCACAGAAAAGGGTTTTTTTGTTTGTTTTTAAGAAAGCTTCACCTCTCCATGGCTGTAGTTTACAAAGAGTTCAGCTTAACCTGAAGCACCCAAATAAAATTTAAAAAAAAAAAAAAGCAACCCTCTCTTTTTTGTTAAAAAGCCAAAAGAAAAGCAGTCAGGTCTAGGTCGGTTGGCTCAGCTCATTATCTGTTTATCCCATTATTGCTAATCAATTTGCTCTGCAATCAGATACGCTTTCAGAAGCAGGAGAGTCATTTAGGGATGGCAGCTGAACAAGGTACTGTGAGTTGTGTCTGGGTGGGATGAGCAGCTCCAGAGAGCATGCCACTGTGCAGAAAGCACGGCATCGAAAGGTAAACAGCCTGCGTGGAGATTAGTGGGAATACCAGGCAGCACTGGTATCCTGGAATCCTGGCCCAGTTTTGGAGTTTACTTTAATGGCATGGAAGTTTGAATATGAGGGAAAATATTCTAGAATGGAGAGGGGAGACCTTTAAACCACAGAAGACTCCTGACACCAGAGCCTGGTGACCTGAGCAGGTGGGATGCGGTTTTCTGCATTAACATAGTTCCTTGGCTTAGTATGACAAAATCACTGAGGTTGGCAGGGACCTCTTGATGTTATCTAGTCCAAACCCCTGATAAAAGCACAGTCAACCAAATCAGGCTGCTCAGGGCCATGTCTAGTTGGGTTTTGAATATATCTCCACGTATAGAGACACCACAACCTCTCTAGACAACCTGTTCTAGTGTTTAAGTATGTTAACAGGGGAAAAAAATCTTATGTTTAAATGGAATTTCCTGTTTTTCAGTTTGTGCCCATTGCCACTCTGTTTTCTTCGCTTTCCCCTGAATGCCATCGGACATTTATACGCATTGATAAGATCCCACCCGAGCCTTCTCTTGTCTAGACCGAACAGCCCCAGCTCTCTCAACCTTTCCTCATACATGAGATGCTCCAGTCCCTTAATCTTCTTTGCAGCCCTTTGCTGGACTCTCTCCAGTATGTCCCTGTCTCTCAGGTACTGGGGAGCCCAGACCTGGACCCAGCATCCCAGATGAGTCTCACCAGTGCTGAGCAGAGGGGAAGGATCACCTCCCTTGACCTGCTGGCAACAATTCTCCTAATTCAGCCCAGGATAGCATTCACCTTCTTTGTGGCTAGGGCACATTGCTGGCTCTTGTCAACTTGGTGTCCACCAGGACCCCAGGTCCTTCTCTGCAGAGCTGCTCTCCAGCCCATACGGGTGCATGGCGTTATTGCTTCCCAAGTGCAGGACTTTGCATTTCCCTTTGTTGAACTTCCATCACTTTATGTTTTTCAGGACTTTTTTTTTCTTCTCCAATAGGCAAGACCTTCGGCTTGATTTGGATCCTAAATTCTTGAAGTTAAGTGCAAGTGAAATGAGCTAAAAACTTCACAGCTGGAGGCTGTCAGCATCTCATAGAGTCAGACCAGCATTTTGTCTGTCTGTTCCCCACAGTTCAGTAATGTGGAGATAGCTGAGATGATTTTCTAAGTGTCACTGAAAATTGCCAATAGCCATCAAGGAGCTGCTACAGTCGAGCTGCTTCTGATACCTTGAGTACTTCAGCACTGCACTTTATATTTGCAATCTAGACCTGTCTGTCTTGCAAGCAGGATTTGAAACCAAATCAAAAAGTCAGAAAAGTGGAAAACACGAAAGAAAATAGGGCCAATCCCCCCCCCCCCCAATGCCTGTTCACATCTGCTTAACTTGTACATGCTTCACACTTGTTATGGGCAATAAAGCCGAGTCCTGCAAGCCCATCATCAGCACTGTCACATGCAAAGAAATCCAGGTGGGAGACGGCCCATGTTTAAACTCTGAATACTGCTTTTGCTGTTCCACAGGCCTGGAGCGGAGGCTGGCTTGAAAAGCCAAATTTGGAGCTTGGGGTTCTTTGTCAGTCTCCCTTGAAGAAGTCAAGGCGTGTTTGATGGCAGAAGAAGCAGTGAACATATGGAAATTAAAAGTCAAGCTGGAAAAACGTTAATGAAGTTTAAATTAGGAGTCTGTTTATTCATCACCATCTGTTTATAGTGCAGTAAGATAAGAAATAATTAATAGTTCCTTGCTTGCAAAAGTTCAAGTGAATTCTCACCTTCCAGTTGCATAAGACCTCCTGGGATAGATGATGTGTTGGTCGGATTTGTACGACAGTCCGGTTATCGGCAGCTCTCCAGGTGCTCCATGGCTGGAGCAGGCACTACGTGGCTGACGGCAGCTCAAGCGCTCGAGGTAGTGCACACAGCAAGGTGGAGAAGGGGGTGGATGGACCGCTCACCCCAGGCTGGGGAGATGCTGCATTTTCTGGCTGCATCGGGCTGGTGGTCCCTGAGACCTGCCAAGTGCTCCTTACACCTTGACGTACATGAAGACGGATGGTTTCATTAGCAAAAAAAGCTGTTTTAAACTCTAGTGGAGGGAGGTTTCAAGTGAGCCACCAAACTTGCAGATTTGAAGGGTGATAGCTTCCAGGGAAAATATAAACCTTGGCAGATATCCAAGGGGGACTCCAAGTAATAATGTAAAATGGCACTGGTGCAGCCAGAGGAGACCTGTCCCGAGGCTGAGAAGGTCTGCAGAGAGGCTTTGCTTGCAGGGGAAGCAGACAGGTTAGTCCCCGTGGTTCAGAGCAGTCAAAGAAAAAAGTCAAGAAAATTAGACCCTTGGACAGGGGTTGACTCTTGTGAGCCCTTAGCCACACATCAAAGTTCTTAAGAGATGCTCTTGTATAACCAGTGTGGCCTCCAGTTGTCATTTCAGGTTGTATAGGGCTCTCTTAAGTCTTGTGCCATATCCACCAGCCCCTCCAAAAACCTCATATATCCTGGGACATCAGGAATGGCATTAAACGACTACTGCTGGTCAGCTAAATCAAATCTAGTCAATATATTCAATGAAGCCTGGAGAACAATTTAGTTCAGTCTGAAATAGATACCTACGTTTGATCTTAATGATCTCTTTAACGGCAAAGGCACCTGCAGGACTTCTTTCAATGTTATCTTTCCTTAGTTTTTCATTAACTGTTCTTTATTACTCTGATGTAGGTGATACAAAGGGCCTCTTGATTTCAGTCTTGCTCTGACCAGTGGCATCGGGCAACTTCCAGATATGACATCAGTCCTCTCCATTCCTGGACAATGTGACCTCTCCTACAACAGCAGAAAATTCCGCTGGTGACATCAAGACCTTAAACCCCAGACTCATTTATCTCTCTTAGAGGATCAGTACCAGAGTCAAGGTGCCTTTTATTTAACAGAAATTTTTCTTCCAGTTATTGGACAGTGGCCATGATACTCAGTTGGGACAGGCCACTGCATGGTACCTCCACATGGTCTGCCTTCATTAACGCTTTTCTCATCTGCTCTGGGACCCTTCCCAGCCACCAACACTTCATGTTCCAGCTCTTACAGAGGTGGAGCGTGCTCTCTGGAAATTCAAAAGAAAGAACTCTGCCCTGTATTTTTCAGAGGATAACCTTCCCTTGATCACGCTAGGAAAGCTGGCATCTGAAACGTGAGAAGGAAGCACGTGGTGGTAAACCCAGGCTCAACCCTTAGATGTGAGCAGCCCCCAGACTTTTGTGTCTCCACTGGGGACTGCCAATTCCCAGTTGGATAGTGGTACCTCCGCAGTCGCTTGCCGCTGTCTGAAGTCCAGACACCTACCAGCAACAGGATGAAATTCAAACACAGATCTACACAGCAGCTCATCACTCTTCCCTGTAGAGCTAAGAGCTGATTTTTCCCTTGACCTCACCTTCCTACAGACACAATCATGAGACAAGACGTTACAACATCTGTTTTCTGCCTTAATAGTCTATAGGGGTGGAGGCTTTGCTTTTGTTTTTCCTGTTGCTGACATGTCCTGTCTGCAAGCTTTCTAGCAAACAGCAGTGTTTATTTGACTTGGGAACAGCTGTCTTGTGGCTTGTCGAGATTAACAGCCATTTAGCGGACTTAAGTCTTGCACTGAAAAAGGCATTTTAGTTTGGAGAATATGTAACATTTTTAAATGCCAGCAGAGTTTTTGGTTACTGTGTTATTTTTTTTTAGCATAATATATAAATGCACACAGCCTTAGTTACGCAAAAGTTATAAAAATAGGAGAAAATGCCATTGCTGCAGACCAATGGAAAGCAAGTTCAAAGCATTTGCACAGCTCTGGATAATTGCTCAGATGAAACCCATCTATGCAGAGGTTTTGTTTCTGACAACGGCTTGTATTTGTCCCCCCTCACATCCTGTCAGATTTCTGGTTAAGAACTCTCTCCTTCCTCATCTTTTTTATTTTTCTTTTCCTGCTGACTGTATCAGAGCACTTTCATGATGGTATCCACCCTTCTTACATAGGATAAGTATATTGGAAAATGTTGCCTGTGCCGTAAGTTATGTCAAACTCCTGTTACAATATATGGCCAAGATTCAAAACCTGCTGCAGTAGGTGGAGATTTTTCTGCTGATTTTACTATGCCCTGGACTTTCTGTAATCTAGGTGCCTTTATTTCTTGATATCCAGACCTTTTAACATAAGAAAGTAAAATTGTGGAGGACATGAGAATCTAAGGTCAGAGATACCACATTTTACATCCACCAGGCTGAAGTAGGGTTTCTATTATGGAAAGCTTTTAAAATATCGGTGTCTCACAAGTTTAGCTTTTCTTTTTTGTTGCCTTCTAACCATTAAATATGCCTCCATGTGAAACCAAAGCTTTCTGGTCCCTCTTGTCCCTTCCTACAGAGCTCAGGTACAGGACTTCCACACAACCGTTCCTGCTTCTGCAGATGTCCCTCTATATTTATGGACAAGAAGCACATTTCCAGCACAAACTCCAGCACATTTAATAAGCGAGAGCCAGATCATGAAGATTTTACATGGTGAAGCTCTCTCCAGCTTTGCGTAAGGACTGCAGTATTTTACTAGTAGCAGGACAGGCAGTCTGTGGCTTACAGTTTGTAGAGGAAACTTCCATTTTACCCTTCCTTTTTTCAGTGGGGTGTGGTATTTTAGTCCAATATTTACTGTGAAGAAGAGCAACACAGCATTGGCTGAAAATCTCCTCCATTGCAAAGCACATCATTTGGTCTTGAAGGTGCAGGATGATCCTTCCAAGTAGCAACAGGATAAGATTCCTCTTAATCATGCCATAATTGCTGTAGGAGAGACCTCTCCACAGGTTATACCAGATTGGTAAACTGTGAGCACATTGCCACGAGGGGCTGTCACTTGCCTGTTTGCCTTCAAAGAGCAAGTCAAGCTGAGTTGGTCAATGGGGGGGTTTGCACTTCATTGAAGCAGCCAGGTCTCCAGAGCTCTCATCTTTATGCTACCATTCAAGTTGCCATATACATTTAAGCAAGTCAGGGAATTCATGTGGATTGGACTAATTGTTGGAAAGTTTAGGAAAATTCTCCTGACTCTCACAGCACTTGAACCATCATTGTGAGCTGCTGCACTCCTGTCCTGTCCTTGCTTGGCCTGTTCTATTAGGAAGACCCACAAAATCTCTAATGCTTTCCTCCTCGCAACATCCCTTCTGGTAGGCAAGACAGTGAGGTACGGAGGAGCTACAGCCTGTCTGAGTCCTATTTTAGATTTATATTATCAGCGTAGTCACTCTTGCCTCCCCAACAGTCAAAAAAGCATTGCTAGAGGTTGAGCCTAGTCATCTTCACTACGAATTGCTATCTGGAGGTGCCAACGTGGGAAAAGCCACACAGGAAGAGCAGGTACCTAAATTCAAAGTCTGATTCTCTATAAATCCAGTTCTCTACAACTTCTGGAAGAGCAGGGGTAATTGAGCGAGAAATGAGGAAGCCCAGGGATAATCCTTTAAGCATGCTTCATGTCAGAGCACTAGAGATCTCTCTCTTGTCTAGATCATAGAATCATAGAATGGTTTGGCTTGGAAGAGTCCTTAAAGATTATCTAGTTGCAACTCCCCTGCCATGGGCAGGGACACCTTCCACTAGATTTGGTTGCTCAAAGCCCCATCCAACCTGGCCTTGAACACTGCCAGGGATGGGGCAGCCACAGCTTCCCTGGGCAACCTGTTCCAGTGCCTCACCACCCTCATAGTGAAGAATTTCTTCCTTACATCTGGTCTAAATCTACCCTCTTTCAGTTTAAAGCCATTACCCCTTGTCCTATCACTACATGCCCTTGCAAAAAGTCCCTCTCCAGCTTTCTTGTAGTCCCCCTTTAGGTACTGGAAGGCTGCTCTAAGGTCTCCCTGGAGCCTTCTCTTCTCCAGGCTGAACAACCCCAACCCTCTCAGCCTGTCTTCACAGGAGAGATGCTCCAGCCCTCTGATCATCTTTGTGGCCCTCCTCTGGACTCTCTCCAACAGGTCCATGTCCTGCACATTGCCAGGTCGTGTTGAGCTTCTCGTCAACCCAACACCCCTGAGTCCTTCTCCGCATGGCTGCTCTCAGTTCATTCTCTGCCCAGCCTGTGTTTGTGCTTGGGATTGCCCCGACCCACGTGCAGGACCTTGCACTTGGCCTTGTTGAACTTCATGAGGTTTGCACAGGCCCACCTCTCAAGCCTGTGAAGATGCTGGTGAGGAGATAAGTTATGGTTTTGGCAACCCCCTTTGTAAATCTTTGGTTTGGATCTTTTGTCTCAGTTTATATGTTCTGGAATCAGGCAGAAGGGCTCAGCTCACAAATTTGATTTATAAAGAGTGATCTGGAGGGATGAAAAAAGTCAAGTGTTTATTTAGTTTGTCAGTTAAAGAAAGGCTGAAAGATTAGAAACTTTTTTTGTTTTTTAAACTTGTTTCCTAGTAGATGTTGATGATGGAAAAACTCATGGGATTTTCATGCTTAAAAATAATCCTCCAGAAATAGTCTCTGGTGATTTCTTTCACACTGTTTAGAATGACTCAGTCTGGGGGCTTAAGGTGAGGTTTCCTTCATACGTCTTTGAGTCAAATTTCTGCAAACATTTAGGAAGAAAGATATCTTTTAACACTTCCTGTTGAGTGCTTGGACAGTTTCTACTGGAAGCCACTGCAGAAGTGCAAAGCAGAATTTATAGCAAGGAGCAGTGTTCTTGTTACTCTCCAGCTTGTACCCAGAGTGGGAGAAATGAAATCAATATCTGTCTTGCCACAGGTATTGAGGCAAAGTCCAAGGTAAACTCTTTTCACTTACCCTCAACCTGGGAATTCTTTTTTTGCTTTCTGTGATTGTCCAAGTCCATTTTCTGCTGAATCGGGACTTCAAATCCCTCGCTGAGGGATGAAAAAAGGAGCATCAGTGAGCCACAAAGAGCACATCAGTGGTGGCAAGGAAATGCTGCAGTGTCAGGGGTTTGCGTGCCCTGGCAGGGTTGTGGTTTTCTTTCAGCTAAAAGTGGTTTCTCTGTCACATCCTGCCTGCCGTGCTGGGGTGACAGCAGGCAGCATGGCAGGTAAAAAATACCCACATTAAATACAAAGCCATGGAAAGCTGAAAGGGGAGCTCTGAGGGGACGGCTTTTCTTCAGAGCAGACTGTCAGTGTCGATAAAAATAAAAAAGGTGATGAGATGGAGCTGGGGGAGGAGAGATGCCCGCAGGACGCTTGAGTGTATGAGTGGAGCTGGCGGGGAGGAGGGCACAGCAGCGAATACGGGAGGGAAAGGGTTGAATTTTGCAGGGAAGGGTGGGAGGATTCATTTAGTGACAGCTTGGAGCCAAGCTAGCCCCAGTCAAACCCAGTCTGTCACAGGAAAATCAGGTAAAACCCTATTCTGCAAGTCCAGGGCAGGGCAGGATGGGGTAGAATTAAAAACACAAAAAATACAGGGGAGAAATGATAGGGAACTTCTTTCATGCTAGAAGCAACTAAATGGGCTAGGACACATCAGCTGGAAAAAGAGATGCCTGAGGAGGGATATGAAAGAGGATTTTATGGTTTTTCTCCCCAGGAAAAGGGATATTGTGGTTAGGTTAGGAATATTTCTGTCTTCGTAAAAGAACTAGGCAATTCCTAATGAAATCAGCAATGAACAGTTTCAAAGTGAATACAGAAAAGGATGTATTTTTTCTTTCAGTGGACACTTAAACTGTGCAAATCCTTGGCCCAGGAGGCTGTGAATTTTAAAAATTTCCATGAATTCAGAAGCAAAATCAGATTTCATTTAATTTAAAAGATTTATGGAAGAAAAAGGATCTCTATCTAAGGTATTTTTTATCATTACGTGCAACTTGTAAGATTTAAATAGAAGATTATCCCTGATTCAGGAAGTCTCTGCTCATTGGAGTCTGGGGCAGTAGTTGTAACCCAAGGCTCATGATGGGTTTTCCTAGCCTGTGACTGACTTCAAGCTGCCTTTCTGGAATTGAGCTAGTAGATTGGTGCAGGGACCATCTTTTGGGCTCTGTTTTCTTCAGTCAGGCAAAAGCTTAGCGCTCAACTGGGACAAGAAGGTTGATGCAAAGATAATGGGTTGTAACGAGACCAAACTGGGCAAAGCAGGGGTGAGCACCAAGGCTGCGCTTCTGCATGAGCTTGTCAGTGGGAGAATGAATGTCACCCAATAACTATTTACAGTCCTGACTCCAGAGAGGTTGGAAACTACCTGCTGATGGCAAACTGGAGTAAAAATGAGTTTTCATTGCAAGCACACCAGCCTGTGATGGTCCCCAGTGATATCTCACCTTGGCTTAATGAAGCTGCGCTTTTACCTTGCTGTTACCTACCTGTGGGTAGTGAGAGGCATGCAGAGATCCTGAGATACCCCAGGCATCAAAAGGGTATCTTTGCATCTGAACATGGATTCAAAGAGCAAAAGTCCTGTGTGTGAACGTCCTTCAGGAGAGACCAGGAGTGACCCCATTCCTTAGGGGGAATTTGATGTGAATGAGAGATGTGCTGAAAGGGGTTTTTTTCTGAACTGGGAGTTCTCCTGGGTTAAGAGAGTGCCTGGCACCAGCCTACTTTCTTCCCTCAGCCAAACCTAGTCACACCTCACAGCCATGCCAGAGCTCTGGAAGTCATGTTTATTCATGAAGGAAAGTTATTCTCTGCTGCTTCCTAGATAAGCTTTGACCGTGTATTTGCTGTAATTGTAGATAGGACTCAAATAAATGTTTTTTCCGCTCTATTCTGCCAGTTCTGCAAACCACTGTATACCTGTGCCTCATGATGATTGACCTGTTTTCTGTTTATCAACCTTTTAAAGGGAGAGGAAATGAGGGGCCTGAGCTTTGATTCACATTTAGCAGAGGCAGTGGAACAGATTACCACCTTCTGCAGCTGTGGTGGGATTTATCTCCTCACCCACTGCAGCCAGGACTGTGTCAGTGGTCTGCGGCCACTTCTTCTGAGTCAGAACCTCTTAGAGGAGGGCTCTCCAAAGCCCAGCTGAGGCTGATGCAGCCCCTGGGTTGCGCTTGGGGGGTTTGGCTTGCAAAAAAGGAGGCTGAGCTGCTGGATGTAAAGATTTGAGCTCCTGCGTGTGGCCGACGGCCTCCAGCCCGTTCCTTGAGCAAGACTTCAGGAGCCCACTTCAAGAGGGAGAGAGGTGGCTGCTAGTAATTACACTAATTGCGTGGCTTATAGTGCAATGATGAGCAGTTTGATCTGCTTATCTGAAGGAAGGTTAAAAGGCAGCTTCTTTAGGCTCGTGAAGGATTTCTCCTTGCAGCCCTCCAGAAGAAAACATTTGGCTCCAGAGAGCACTTCACGATCTGCCAGGCACCTGCAGGACAAAGCTGAGTGTCTGGAAGTCACAGTTAAAATAATTGAAAAGGAAAAGACTCTCTTTCATATATATATATACACACACTTATAACGACAAGAGTTTAAATAGCGTACCTGATTACCCAGGGATGCGGTAAATACTACTCTCTTGAAAAAGTCACACAATTATTTTTACACTGCTTCTCCAGACTCCCTTGTAATCCTTTCCAAAGCAAAGCACAGCCCTTGGCAGTGCATATTCCTTGGCATTCAGTAACAAACAATTGAGCAGAGCAGCACTTTTAATTGAAATGGACTTGAAGGGTAGGTGAATTCATGGCTCATTTGCACCTGCTGCCTTGGGTAAGGATTGATAAATACCTTTACCTATCTTCCTGCAGATACTGAGTGCAAGGGAGAAGACAACATTTATAATTAATTCATGGAAAAGCACTTAGCAATCACCAAACATGATTTGATCAGGCAAAACAATTTGTCATCTTTATTACATCCATGAAGACCAAGTGATGCCACAGGGAAGAGAGGGATTTCCTTTTCCAAAGGCACATTGCAGCTGTTTCTGCCCTCAAATACTTTTCTTAGGTATTGATCTGTCATGCTGAAATGACTGAATATTGCCTGCCAACCCCCTGATCCCAGCAGTTTGCCAGGGTAAGGTCTATCAGATTTGGAGAAAGAAAACCATTTTTTGGAAGGTTATCTGGTAAAGGTTGTCTGTGTCCTGGTTTGGATGGACAGGCATAAACTTTTGCCTTGTTTTGTAATGGGATGACTACAGGGTGAGCAGCAAGTGTTGGACTGCAAATGCAGAGCATCTTGGAGGTATCAATCTTTGTATCATTCCAATTCATTAAACTCGAGTTACTCATGCACGTCTTCTTCTAGTCATTGGAGAGAAGAGGACATCTCCAAAGAATGATTCATTTTCTGAACTTTAGATAACGATCCTACAGCAACATGAACTACCAGCCAGAGCTCTGGTTTCCATTGGCTTCTTTAGGTTTACAGGTCAGGCACTGAGATGCATGGATTTCGGTATATGAATCCCACCTTTAAAACGTGGACCTTTCCAGGCAGCAGCACAAATATTGTCAGCACATTTTGGGGGGGGTCAATAAGGAAGAATGGTGTTGGACGAGCTAATAGGCAGATATGAGAGGTCTTTACAGGGGCAGTAATTTTTAAAGATCCACTTTGTGTGTCTTGCAAGGCCAGTCTTGTATGTCTTCGCTTTATTTTAATCAAAGAGAGCTTTTGTTACAAAAGTGAACACCTAAAAGCTTTTTTAATGCATCACAGGTGGTGGTGAAAAATGCTCACACAGAAAAAGATACATATCACAAAAATTCTCAAAGCACGTAATTCAGGACATTTAAAAAGCCATCTGGTTCTATCACCTTGTATTTTATTTTGCATTGGAACCTGTCGTGAGGTAATAGGCGCACTATAATTTGTTGAGGATGATGAAGGAAAAGATTGTAGAACATGAAAGATCCTCTCATGAAATCCTCTGTTTTCCATGGGCAGAATATCTAATATCTTAACACTTTTGGAGCTTCTGGCTGGTGGCAGATAAGTATGATGCTGTGGAAACTGAGCTTTGCACCTGATATTAGAAACCTGGAAACTGAATTTTAATGAATGCGACAGAAGAGCATGCATGAAGAAGATACCGTCAGTTATTCATTTTTCAGGCTCCGATAAACTCACCTCAAGACTTCATTTGAAAAGTTCTGTTTGCTCATGAAAGAAGGAAGGAAAAACCCGTAAAATAACTTTGAAAGAGAGCTGAGGGTTCTTTTTCAGCTTCAAAGCATTTTTGTGTGCTCTCTTTATTGATCTGAGACAGCGTGCTGCCTCTGTCTGAACAGACTGATGATGACACCAGCCTTTTTCTTAGCTCAAGTAGTAAAAGATGATTTAGAGGAGGAATTTCAGATCGGGATATAATTACCAAGAAATGCAGCTTGACAGTGGTTTTCATAGTTCCCTTTGCTTGCATGTGAAAAGTATTTTCTCAAAGTTTTCTTCTTCATATTCTAGTTTCTCTTGTTAGGCTGTTGACCTTAACAGCAACAAGCTAATGACATTTGGGGAAGTGTTGCAATCCAATGGGGCAAGACAAATAACCGAGAGCAGAGGTGCTATAAAAAAAGTGGGGTCTGTTGATAACCCATCTATCTAACCTAGGCAGCAACTGAAATGCCTGTCTGTTGGAAATTTAAAGGGGAAAAAAAGGGTTTTCAAAATTCTAGTAAAAACTCTAAAATATGTAAGATGTTGAGGCAAACACGTCTGATTTTTTTTTTTTTTAATTCAGGTCTGCCAACTCGTTTTGGCTTCAGTGCTAACGTTACATTACTCAACAGTGCAGCATGTCTGTGATATCGTTAATGTCTTTTGAGAAAGCAGAAATAAAAGGACAAAATCAGAACAACATATTATAACTCTGTAGGAAGGACATGCAATTTTTTTTCTCCAAGAAAGTTTTTATTCTATCCAGAAAATCTTCAGAAGTGCTGAATTCTAACAAAATCCTATGTTTTCTCCCTGAAGTTAGCTCCATTGGTGGTTATACCTTCATTCCTAGCTTGGATAGCTGGGAGCGTACCACCTTGCACCACCCTTCCATGGAGAGCATCTCCTGACAGCACTGTCCCTCCTCAGCCTCCAGGAGTGTTTTGTGCCTTCTCCCTTTTTAAAGAGAAAAACTGCTTCTGGGGAAGGGATTTGGCTCCTGATCCCTCCATTGTCATCAGTGTCCCCTTCTTCCTGAGCACATCCCCTGCACAATCATTTCACTTCAAGGGGAAGAAAAAGCTGGTGACAGAAGTTTGGGGGAAGCAGAGAAGGAAGGGGAGCATGTCTCACATATTCAGACCAGCTGTTTTAATGCAACAGGGAGAGATAAGAGCAAGGAAGAGAGATATTTAATTAGGCATTTCTGCCTTTTTCATCTAAAAAAAAGCGCTGTTCTGTAGTAACTCTGATTTGTCCAGTTCTTGCACTGATCTGCTGTTCTTTCTGTACCAATTTCTGGAAAATTACAGACACCGCCAGTGCTCAATTTCAGGGACTGGGAGAGCTGAAAGCGACCTCTTTAAAGAAAATATTTCTGTGCTTTTCCTCCCAAAAGGTGCCTGCACCAAGGTGATAGGCTCCACGGGCCTTTGCTCAGCTGCTCTGCCCCGGTTCCTCTGCTCCATCCAGCAGATACCACTCGTGCTTGTCCTACCAGCTGCTTTTCTCTTTTCCCCAGGTTGCAGAAGGCAATGGGACAACATCACGTGCTGGCCTGAAGCGGAGGTGGGAGAAGTTGTGGTACGGCCGTGCCCGAAGTACTTCAGATTCCTCACCACCTTTCTCGGTAAGCGAAACCAGACGGCTCATCTCACTGAAATGGTTTTACGGCTTCACTGCCTGTGGGGTTTCACATCGTGTCACAGGGGAAGGTTCTTGGTATGATCAGAGGGAGAAACAAGCTCTTTACACAAGCTAAAGGAGGTTTCCGAGCCATACATGGATGCCCAAACCGTTAGAGCATCCTCCCTATCCTTTTTGCAGCACCATGTACTACTCTGGATCATAGGGATGCAAACATGGTGAAATCCAATAATGTGGATGTTGTGCAGTGAAAAATGAATCACCTTGTGTAATAGCATGTTTCCTGTACAAAATGAACAGTTTAGCACTATAATTAATTAAGTCTCTGACATAAAATAAACAAGCTGAAACTGTGCATAATAAAGTATTTTTCTGCTGAAATGGCAAATTTGGCCATGGGCCAAGAAATTAACCTGACAAATAACGGGCAGGGAGGGTTAATGGAGAAAGTAGCTTAACTCACTCTTCAGGGTGCTCTGGGAAGCTTTTATTTAAAACTCAGATCTCAAGGGCCATGCAACAACAAGAGGACTCTGTCTCCGGGTAGTTTATAGTCATTATTTACCAGTTTTATTATAGTAGCCCTGCAGACCTCCACAGAGAATTATGCTCTTTTGCACTGGAGATTATGCACCAAGCTGATAAGTGTCCACTTTTACAGCCTTACAGTCCAAACACCTATGATAGATTTTGAATGAGAGTAACGACACAATACCATCCCTGTTTAACAGGCCAGGGCACAACACTGATTAACCAGCACACGCTGATTACATGACTTGGCCCAGGCCACACCAAAAATCTTTGCAGAAATTCAAAATCCCCAGAGTCCTGTCCTAGTGCTGTAAACTCCCTGTTTCCAGAACTCCCCAGTAGTTCATCATTGCTGTGTCAACACCCAGGGGAAGCAGACAGAAGCTGCTATAATTTAACATTTTGCAGGACAAGACCCCTGCACACTGGTTCAGCCATGTGGAATAATTGCCTGCTGTTGATGCTTTGTGCCCTATCCTCTCCTGAGCACAGCGTTCGCTCACTGGCTTTTAGAGACCCAGCAGAGTTAGTGAAATGGGAAGAAGTTTTTCTACTACTTCATCCCACCAGGGCAGAGCAATGAGGAAAGTATTATACATGTTTGATCATATATATGTCATTGTGGCTGTGTTGAACTTAAGCTAATGAAAATGGGATGCCTTTAATTGTGCGGTAGGATGGGCTTGTGGGACTCAGTAAACTCGCCCATTGAGGGCAACTACTGCTCTCCAAAGTGTCCTAGGACATCCCGGTCTCCAGGTTCCCCTGGAGAATGGTGCAGTTCTCCAATAGTTCATGTGTCATTGGAACTCTCAGGTACTTAAGGGTATCTCAAAAAACCTATGCTTAGGCGAGTAAATGGTTCCTATTCTGGAAGAAGTCCAGACTTCACCAAGAGCAAACGGCGTCACTTGGGCTCTCTGTGTGCTTATCTCAATGTGCCCAGCCAAGAAAGAGCCTTAAACACAAGCCAACCCGTGACCCTTCCCAGCATACCCATGTTGTAGCGTGGCTGCTGGCATTTGTGCTGTTCCGTGAGCAGTGAGCTCAGCAAATGTCATCTAGCCTTGCAGGCTGGCAACGTCAGCAGCCTTCTAGGGGGATTTCACATTGCTTTGGATGAGTTCCCTCGAGTTAAGTGTAGTTTTTTGCTTCTGACTGTCATCCAAGGATTCCAGTCACTGAAAAGCTGGCTGGTTTGGTCAGTGATGGCTAGGGCATGATTCATCTCATCATAAATTAGCCACTTAAGGAGATCAGATGAACAGCACCATGAAAATACTTATTTTTCCTCACTTAGTATGGTAAAGCACAGAGTGACTTGCTTTGCTGGAGAAAGCGGATTCAGAGCTCTTTATTTCTGCTGTTTCTAATGCAGGTGTGTCTGTAAGAGATAGGTGTCTGGGATCCCATTAATGTCAACAGTAGTCTAGTCAGTGCAGCCAACAGACAACTATATGTACGAACCTGAACAGCTCTTTAGATGTCATTTGCTGCATTAATAAATTTTCTGTTGAGTGTAGTAGAAATGCCAGCTCTAAACTCGCAGGTAAGTTTGCATGAGGGCTCCATTCAGTTTCCTAAAGATAAGCACCTGGTGCCATCTGAGATACTCTGGGGGATCTAAGAAATCCATAAGGATTCCTCAACCGGTGCTAAGATACCTGTATTTAGGAAAATAATTTGTAACCTGGAATGGCATTTAGAGTTTTCCATATGTAAACCTATCTCTGAGCTCGTTTTACAGTAAGTGATGAGAAATAGGCTCCTTAGAGGTGCAATTCAGCTGACTTTCAGATTTCAACTTCAGGATGAATTGACTTAACATTGATAAACCACATATTTCTCTTCATTTATAATCAGTTGAGTGGCTCTGGCAGATGTGAATGTCTTACGATATGAGTGAATCCCACCTTTGCAGAGCATACATGCTAGCATCTTCTTCTGTAAACAGAGAAACTGATGCCGTTTCCAAAGCAGAAACAAAAGCTTTGATTTTCTCTGAGCTACGCACTTTGTACAATCATATACAAATGTGGAAAGCAGATATGGTCTTAAATAAAGGGAGGGTAAGATTGCCACTTGTGTTGCAGGATTTGTTGCAAAACTAATGCTATTAAAGTTTGTGAAGCAGTTCTTCCTGTGTAGTAGTAAGTATCATTGAATAGCTTTCAAGGAAATCAATCATCTGGTTAATGTTTATGTCTTACTCTTTGATCCCTTTGCAGGAACATGAAAGCTTATACCAAGTTGTGAGCAAGAGAAAATCTTTTTTATACTTATAGCAGGAAAAGGGTGAAATACTGGGAAAAAAAGAGTTAATGTGATTTTCCTGCCTAACGGAGAATATGCTCTTCAAATGACTAATATCCTGTCTCATGGTAAACAAAAGATAAAATATCTTGTGGCATTTAGAAACCTTAAAATGCCTAGCATAGTCCTGATGTCATTTGACATTAAATTTTTATGCCATTCAGAAATCCAGAAGATTTTCATTATTTCCTGACATTCATCAGTACCATGTGAAGAAGATGATAGATTAAAATATTTTTGACACCTTTTGTTATTAATGTCCATTACTTGCTATCCCTTGACCAGAGCATTCCAGCTTTCTTTCAATACATGGAAGATAACATTTGTAATAGAGATTTGTTTCCCACAGTTGCTCCAAAAGCAAATTGTCCATTGTGCACATGTTAAACAGTAAAAATTAGCACTGACAGTTTTTAAGCTTCAACTATGAGATTAATTGACTTAAGGGGGTGGGGATGGGAATAACCAAGCTCTGGAATCCCACTCAACAAGGTGAGCTCCTTCTGAGTTTCAGGCTTGCCAAACTCCTTTTTTATTCTGATGCTCTAAATTTACTTCTGCTCTCCTTTCCCCTCCCTCATGAATACGTTTTACTTCTCTTTCCTGCTCCACTTCCCTCCCTTGTGCTTAGCGGGCCTACTGACTGCGAGGACTGCAATTTATCATTAATTCTGGGATATTCCTATTTTCAAGCCACCTAGAACAGAGCTATCCGGATCCTGCCTCTCCGCAGGCGGGTAGTGCAGCTTCTGGAGTCACCCAGGCACAGTAGCTTCCCTGCGTGGAGCTAAGCTCACCAACACATGCATGCGTTTGTGTAGTTCAACTCAAAATCCTTCAATATTGGTCAAATGCATTGGAACAATACCAGCATTGTTATCAGATATCAGCCGTATCTTCCCACCTCTGAGAAGGTGAGAGTCCCCATTGCAAGAGTGAAATCAAGGAGGTAAAAGAGTAGTTTAAGCCAATATTCAACAAAAGTAGGATGTGCAAACTGCCATGAATAGACTCACAGTAGAAACTGGAGGAAGGTTCTGGTGGGAAGTAAAGGCCAACTTGGGAGATAGCTTTGATGAGCTTTTAAAGTGATTAGATGATGTTAAGGATCCAAAAGTCTACTGGGCTGCTTCTGCGTGTTCTTCTGACAGACCTGTGGCATTTCATATGCCATGAGCCAAAGATACAGAGAGGGAAAGGGACAGGACCGTGTCGCTCACTGACTGCCAGGAGGGTGAGGGACTCAGTTCTGCACCGGTTCACTGAATACTCAGATATAATTTGTGCATTATGAGCTACAAACGCAAGCCAAGACTTTAAATATCAGTGTCAAGTGAATCTGGAGTTGTCTCAGCAAAATTGTGCCCCATCCTTTGATTGTCATTGCTAAGAATGCTGTCCGTCTGGCTCAGGATATTTCCTGGCTTCAACCTGCTGCTCTTTGTCCTTTTTAGCAGTCCCAAATCCTACATGCTGAGAAGCAAATCCTCCAAGTCGTATCTGGCTTTGGATATCCATGGAAGCAATGCTTTTACTGGCTACCTGGAGTCTTAGAAGGAGCACGAAGCTGTCGGTGCTTATTATTGACAGCTTTTACATGCACTCAGTTTGTTAACCTGATTTCCATGGTGCTCATTCAGAAGTTTTTGTGCAGTTCTTCAGACAAGAATTAGTGTGGGGTGGGAGTCATGTAACCAGACTCCTGTGGCTAACACCAGCTACAAAAATCAGCAGTTGTGTTGTGTGTCCCCTCTAAGGTACATACTCATGCAGAGCAACACTGAGTGTTCAGGTGTGCAAGCTTTTCTCTTAAGTAGGAATTTTGAAATGACAGGGATATTTATCAGCATTGATTCATGAAAACAGCAAGCTTTTCTTCTTCTACAAGGCGGTTGGGAAAAGTTCTAGGCTGCATGAGAAAGATGATTCAATCCAGTCAAGGGATTTATAAAGTCCTTAATTTAAACAAGATCATATGTTAATCAAGTTGGGTTTTCTACTGATTTCAGCCTTGCTCCTTTCTGTCTACATGGTGCAGGTCATCAGGGTCGGTATCATCTAATGTTAGCTGTGTGAAAGCTCAACATTAAATCTAGCCAGATATATGGGTTTTCTCCTGCAGTAAACAGAGAGGCACATCACACATGTCCTGGAGGTGTTTCTCCGGGGTTTGAACCATCCTGTGATTTCCCCACTGTTCATGGAGGGAAGTCTATGGAGTAATTTAGAACAGACACTCAGGATCTCAGCTCTAGGTGGACCAAATCTGCTCATCCGCAGACACATAGATAACATTTTCAGATGTATCTAAATCACTTATGTGTTTAGTAACATTGCAAGTTGTATGCAAATATTGTCTTATATCTAAAGAACTTGGAGACAAATTCTTCACTGGGTTTACAGCCTTTTAAACCTGGAGTAACTGAAGTTTATACGAGCATTAGCATTCAGAATCTGACCTAAAGTAATTAAACAAGCCCTTTTCTGCATAAGCGGAGCCTCAAGACTTACCTGAGAAATCATGGATCTTATGTTGTTGTGGATATTTTAAATCATAATCCATGATGAAGATTACATTTATTTATTTTTTATTTGTTTATTTATTTGATGTCCTGTTATCATTTTAAACTTGCACATTCATACTCTTCTGTCAGATAGCTTTTTCATTTGAATTTTAGAGGTATCTTTTTCTCTGTGGTACATTTCAATTCAATAAATATAAATCAAGAGCTTTTTTGCTGTCTTTTGTCATTCTCTTTTTTAATATTGTGCCCAAATTTAATTTAACTACCATTTGATCCTACGTACATCTCAGTTGTTGTGAGCGCTTACACACTAAACATGGTTCATAGCATTCCTGGCCTCTGATTGATGGCCTTTTGGCAAATTTAGTATGATGGACAGCAAAGGTCTAATTCTGTCATCTCATTTTTTTTCCTGATTCATCTGTAGAGAGATTTGGAAATGACACCCTCTCTCCATGCCTTCACTTTGAAAGACATTGACTAATCCTTTGTAGCATTATCCAACTTCGCTAGGACAGAGGCAATCAAGTCAAATTCATTGGATGTGTGTCATTTACTGTTAACATCCAGGTCCTAATGGTTCAGGCTAAAGCAATACCCAACTCTCACCGCTCCCCACCCCTTCCAGTTCTGGCACGTACACACAGCTCTACACAACTGACCGGAGCAAATGGAAGAGCTCCCCACAAAATAACATGAGAATGAGCCCCTCATTCAAGCAAGTGGTTATATAGATTACTGCAGGCAGCTCCACTGATGCCACCTGCAAACTTGAAGAGCCCTCCAAAAACACTTGAGTCCCTGTTGGCTCAGAGTGAGTCTTGGAGCAGAGTATAGCCAAGTCCCAGAATAGTCAAATGAAATTTGTAAGTAAGACATGGATAGGGACTCCTGGGAGCTGGTATTCTGCTGCCTTTCTTTTTGTGTAGTTAAACATATGGATAAGACTCCTTCCACTGAACCACAGGCACCTAACATGAAGCATCTAATCTAAACTCCTTGTCTAATTTCTCCCTCCAGCACTTTCAGGACGTGGGTTATCCCATGACATTTCTTAGGAAGGGATGAGATGACCTTTGGATCAGGGAACCTGATAGTCTGCTTTAGACTAGATTCCCTACATTTCCATGGCAAAAGTTAGATGAGATGAATCCCAACCTTTTGCTCATGCAAAAGAGATCTATAATGAGTAGGTGAAAACAAACAAAAATGAAGAATCGCATTTATTCCACCCCTTCCAAAAATGATTCTCATTTACTTCAAAAACATCTTAATCTCTCTCTCTTGAGCCAGCATTCTTTTCCTCATTTTTTTTTTCTCCTTTATTCTATATTGCTTTTGAAACTGGAATGAAAACTGAATAAAATGAGGAAAAGGATGAGCAGATAGCAGCAGATAAGCAGAAGACATTATCACTACCATCGAGAACCCCAAAATCAACCAGACCCACTATATATTTACTACAATGCTCATTTAAAAGGAAGCAAGCAGTTGAGAGCCTCTGTTACGGAGGTTTGTTCACTGAGAGCCCTCGATCTGCTCAGGTGCTCTGCTGTCCAAATCTGCCTTCATATCACAAAGGCAGAATTGCCAGGAAACCTCCTCATTTTCATGGAATTGTGCCAATTATTTGCACAGCCCACCCTGAAGTCACAGCAAAGGGGACAAGTCAGCCAACGCTCCTGCTCACTGTGCCCATCAGGGCAGCCTCCAGCCCTCTTTGATGTTCATTTTTCTCATCTCTCATGGACAACAGAAGGTCCAAGGCAGAAGTCAGTCCTGAATGACCCCATTTCCACAGATCAGTGTTGATTTTACATTTGCGTTTAAGAGTGCATGGGTGTAAATAGAGAGGCAGGTGGCTTTCCCGATATACGGCGTATTTAAAGCTTGGTTTTGCTTTAGACCTTTGAGATTTATTTGCAACTGAGGTGTCACAATGCATGTGCCCCAGTCCTCTGAAGGACTGGTGCTGAGAAGGTTTTGTGAGCAGTAGCTGAACCTCTCGACCACCCTACAGAGAACCCCAGGTCATGTATGTCCAGTGATACCAGTGCACACTGTGTTGAGGTCCTTAGGTTGAAAGACCATTACCAGTCCGTGGCTTGTAGGGTTGCTATAGCTCTACTTACCCAGAAATGTGCATCTGTTCCTTGTAAATATTTCCTGGTATACTATGATTGCAATATCAAGACATCCAATGAGAAATTTGTCCTAGAGTTTGGCAGTTCTGCTTTTAGTATGAGAAAACAAAAAGTACCTAATTAAGGGGAACAGGCGATGTTAAGAAGGGAGGAATTATCTGTATTTATTAAGGATTGAGATCTCCAGGCTTAGAAATGTAATGTACAGGAAGGGGAAAGGAGGTTTTCCCAAAATCCAGGGTGCAGTAAGCTTCAGAGCACTGGAGATGTGGCAGTGATAACTGCAGGCCAAGTGATGTGAAAAAAGACCAAATGAAGGAACTGAAGGCTGTGTCTGTTGTGTGACATGCTGACACTGTGCCACAGGTTGTACTATGGCACTATATTATGGAATACTGAAAATATGAAATAGTGTGAAACACTAAGCAGAAATTGTACTGAAAGAATGATCTTGTGATATCATGACTGAGGCAGATAAAGCAAGTTTGGAAAATATCTTGTCACGACTTACCCCACGAGTTTCTCCCAGATGTAACCACTTCAGCACCCAGTTTAGTGCAAGCTATAGCTCTCTGAAAGTCTCAGGTGTTTCCCAGTAACAGTAGGACAGATCAATAATAAAAATGGAACTAGAGATGTTCCAGTGGGCTCAGCAGCATCTCAAGAAGAGTAAATGATAAGAACTGCTATTGCTTTAATAGCTTCTGCTTGAAAAAATCAATTTCTGAACATGGAATATGATGACAGAGAAGCAGGACAGATTGCTACTCAGAGCAGACCTTCCCCTCTCCTTCAGAAGCTATTACAGAAAAGGGCAAGAGGAGCAAGAGGGAGACAAAAGCAAACACCCCTTAGCAATGACTGACCTTACATCTCTTTGTATGAATTCAGGCTCCCATTAAAAGCCAATAAGAGATTCTCTTCCACTAAGATCAAAGAGCTAAAACCTCACCTATGACAGAAACTTTCAGACATGTTTCTGAGTCTGAAGTGTGTATTTGAAACAGATGAGAGGCAAAAAGAAATTAAGAAAGAAAAAAAAAACCTTAAGAGCTAGACATAGGCAACAAATTGCTTGGCATACAGTTATCTCTCTGCATTTATTCAGTTCTCTTGTTCAGTGTTTAACTCCTACCCAGATCAAACACCTTTTATAAAGAAAATGTTCTGGTTTTATCTTGGTTCCACTAACTCCTCACTTCCCTTCCAATATGTCATGAATAAATCATGTCATTCCTCTACCAGGCCCTTTACTGGTTGGTATAACCCAATCTGCAAAGTCATCTTGATTCATATCTCTTCCACATCATTCCCAAATACATTTATAAATCAGGAAATTGAATTAGAAGTTTTGCATGTGTTTGCTCCTGTTCCAGAAAGTTTGTCCCAGTTAATAAACTGTGTGTGCAGTGTTTTGCTGTAGAACAACGTCTCTGCGTTTTTCCCAAGCAACATTGATGAAAATTATTCACTGCAGAGCAGAGTTAGACCCCTCATATAGGGCTCTGAGGATCCTGGAGGCAGAGGAAGAAGACTTGGAGTCAACCCTGTGGGCTGTTTGTGCTGGCAGCGGAGGGACCAAGATCAAGGCCAGAAAAACTAATGAAAGCTGCAGCTGAGCAGGTCCATCAAGTGATAGCGGGAGGTTCACGTCCAAAGGAGAATAGGGCCACTGTCATTGGAACAGTGTGTGAATAAAGGTATGGACAGGCACTGTACAAGTGTACAAGATTAATGCTCTTCCATCTAGAAACATGTGGATTGAAAGGGCTTAAGTCAGAGATAAATACAGGCGTGAACGTTGTGGAGAAAGCAGTTGGGGAATAATTGTTTTGTGGTGTATGAGAGAAGGGGTACTAAACGAAATTGTCCATCAGCAGGTCTAAAATAACCATATGGAGGTATGTTTTCACACAACATATAAAGAAATAGTAGGGCTGATAGACCTGGAAGGTACAAATGAAAGCCAGAAGTATAAAGAGCTATCAGAATTATTAGAAAGAGGTAAGAAAAATTCAGGGTATACAAATAAGATAAATTCAGAGATTAGGTGTGTGCAACAGTAGCTCATAGGCAACCTCCGTTTGAGGGAGACGAGAAGATATTTCCACCATCACCAGGATATGCAAGATGGAAAACCATAAAGTAATTTAGCTGCTTAACCTGCTCTGCTTCCTAGGAAGTTCAACAGTTCTTCACCCGATTGGGGAAAAAAAAAAGGCAGGGAGTAAAGACAAAAAAGTCCTCCTTGTCTCCTGATCAGTATCAGTACTGTCAATTCAGTGTTATTTGTCAATCCAACTAAAAAAGATAAGAGTGGTGTGGGATAGGTAAAGGAGAGCAGAATGCTTCTTTCCTCAGAAGAAATTGAATTAAAACAACTAGTAAAATCTGAACATCCAAAAACTGAGTAAAAACCAGGAATACTTGGACATTTCCATCATGAGTTTACAGGTGTTCGTTTGTTTTTTTTTATTTTACTGGGGGTTTTTAATGCTAAAAAGAAACATGTGGGGGTTTTTAACCAAAACTCTCAGAATTTAGCCAGTCCTGCTTGTTGTCATTGAGAGGAATTTCCTTCCCTCTGTCTTTGTTACCCAGAGCAGAGAGCTTCTGAATCCCCCTGCAAGCGAGAAAAAGCCGCTTAGGATAGGTGCGAGCCACATACCAGATTTTGTACAACCACACGAGCTAATCAGAAGGAAAGATGGGATCATTCAGATAATTGCTTACAACCATCAATTCCATTTCCATAATAGGCATGCCATCAAACCATCCAGATTAGGAAATTAGAGAGGGCTTTGTGAACTCTAAAGAAGCATTTGCTTAAACCAGGAGCAGCTGCTGAGCCAGATGGCGGAGTCCTGTCCTGCAGCAGACACGATACTAGAAAGATGCAAAAGCGTACAGAAGAAGTGCAATCTCTCCTCGTGCCTCGTGTACGTGATCGTTAATCACTGTGGCACACTGCAGGCAGATTTTTCAAGGAATACAGGCAGAGGTAGCGCACGAAGAAGAGCTGTATTTTATTATACATACTTATATTAATGTATACGGCAGTTTACATTGGCTTGGGTGGCCCATCCTGCCTGCTTACCTTTGCAGTTGGGTAGCGTTTCGCGTGCTGCAGGCCGGTGTTGAGCTTGGGAGAGACCCTGCCGATCTCACTGGGGCTTGACCTGAAGCCACTAACACGTTTGTAGTTCCGTGGTCAATACATCTGCGAAGAAGAGGCAGAGCTCATGTCTCGGGCCGGACTAAGAAATGTGGTGATTGGATTAAACCAATTGTGGCCCATCATGCTACGTGTGAGCCTTCAAGGCACTGTTGCAGTGAAACTTCCCGAAAACTGGTTTTTCGGGCCTGCGGCTTCACCCTTTGCCTTTCAATAGTGTTTTATGCACTGACTGTCATAAACACTGATATAAATGAACCAAAGGTCTAGCCTCATATTTACACTTGTAATTCTGTTCTGTAAGCAGTGGCTTTTATACCACAGCATACTTTTGGAAAGCTGACTGCTTAGTTTCACATCCTGGTTCTCCAGCAGTAGCTATAGTTTCTTTAGCTTGTGTAAGGATTAGCTCTGCACATTATATTTGCCACATCTAGAGAACTAACTTCTTTTTTTTTTCTTTCATTTCTGCACTGTTATTTCGCTCCCTTTGTACATCCATCCCCCCTTAGCTGGCAGGGAGCCTTATGAAAAGGTCTTCACCTTGTTTCCTTTAAAACCTCATCTTTAAACTCCTTTGTCCTGATATCTGCAAAGAGAGGAGACAGCAGTGAAAGAGCTGGGGTGCTGAGATCCCAAAAATTGTCTCCCTGTGATGCTTTGCCCAGGACTCAGATATACAATCGAGTTATTGCACCTTAGCAATTACTGTGCGTCTGCCAAGCCAGGATAGCTCCCAACATGCATGATTTACACTTTTGGCAGCCGTGGAGAGATTTCACTTAATTTACACTACAATGAAAACAGTTTAGCCTAGTTGCCTTACTTCCTCTTGCCACACACAGAGTTACTGGGGATGAGCTGGGGAGCGGTGTGTCACTGCAGCATCTCATAACCAATATCCCATCCTCGTGGGACCATACGCCTGGTGCTTCTGCAGAGATTGTGCAACCCTGAAATGGGAACCCGGGATTTTGTTCTGTGCTCCTGATAGCACCCAGAAGAGGACTTCTGTTACACTCAAGGCTCCCATTCATAAATGCATTTCTGAAGTAATGAGACCCCCTTCAACCTTCTCATCGCCTTTGCATTTTCTAACCATGGCCAAACTGAAACACAGGAGGCTCCATCTGAACATAAGGAAACTTTTTTACTGTGAGGGTGACCAAGCACTGGAGCAGGTTGCCCAGAAAGGCTGTGCAGTCTCCATCCTTGGAGGTTTCCAAGGATATCCAAAAGGCATCCGGACATGCCCCTGAGCAACCAGGTGTAGGTGGTCCTGCTTGAGCAGGGGGTTTGGATCGGATGACCTCCAGAGGTGCCTTTCCACCTCAATCAGTCTGAGATTCAGTGAAAGCAGAAAGCTAAGGTCTGGTAAGACGTGTTATGAGGTTATTGTTACTGTAAATAAGAGTTAGTTGTGCCTTTTTCAAATGAAACTTTTCATTTATATTTTTTTAATGGAAAACCTCATCTCATCGAAATGGATGTGGCTTTTAGGAGTAGATGCACTGGTTTGACCGTTGTAAAATTTCTGATGAAAATGAAATACAAACCCCACAAAAGGCAGATTATTTCATGGCTGTTAACTAATACTACGCTATCGAGGGGACACTGTTCACACCAGGGACTTGAACCTCCTTTTTCCACAACGTAGAGGAGAGCCTGGAGCACAAACCTACTGGCAGTAGGATGCTTTCCAGTGAATCTCTTCCACTGTGCATTGCTAATTACTTGTTACCGAGTTATAAAGCCCTGGTCTCCTTTCTCATTAATTCTCCAGGAATACAGTTTAAAAATATTTAGCTTCAGTCTGATAGGAAATGGGAAAGTTTTGGAAACCTTGTGAACATTCAAAGGGTGGAGATACCATTTCCAAGTCCAGAGGCTCTGTCTTTTCTGATACTGCCACTCAGGTTTTGCAGCTTCAATGTAATTCTTTAGTCCACCATTCTAGGGAGAATGTGTGTTACACAAAGTAGTGAGAAACACAAGTTAATGGGAAATAGTTCTGGAAAACAGCTTATAAAACATCTGGTGCTTTGAACACTTTGCCTTCCCATTGGCAGAAGATCGGACTTTATTACCAAAGTCCTACTGTTGGTGGGGAAACCGAGACCCAGGGAAATCACAAGAACTGGCTGCAGTTTCACTGGACCTTTGTGGCAGAGCTTGTAACATAAAAATCTCAGTTTAATACTTCAGTTTAAAGTTTGCTGCCTGTAAACCTCAGAGTAAGAACTAAGCTTGTGAGGCACTTTTCCAAGTTTTATGTTCATTTTCAGTATAGAGAGTAATCTGGTACGTAGCACTAATTAGAAAAGTTGTTTGCTCTGAGCGGAGATATCATCCATCACTTGAGCCAAAATTGTCGTGTGGTAAAATCTGTACCTTCTTTGTACTTTTTACACCTCCCAGACATCTAGTACAGAACATGAGTTATTAGGAAGGTTTGTTGTATCATACCATGTGTGTGAATTTGTGCATCAAAAAGTGACATGAGCAGAAAAGTGTGGTAGAAGAACTTCTCTGCAAAATGAGTTTCCCTAAAATCAGGGACATTTTTATTATTATTTTTAAATACCAGCAATGCTGTATCATTGTGCTTCCTTCTACCTTAGTTTCCACATCTGCTAAAGCATTAAGACAACTTTTGAAAGCGTTCTTGAGAGCAGTGAGAAGAATTACAAAAGAATTGAACAATTGTAAGGAAATGCACTTAAAAAGAAGAAATAAGAGAAACATGAGAAACATGAGAAAATTAAGCTAAAAGAAGCACCCTTTATATTACCCTGAGAGTAAGAAGCAAAGAATCAAAACCACAGTGAAAACTAAAGGCATCCCCAAACAGAGAGGAGGAGTTTTGAGCAGGAAATAGGAAGCAGAAAAGTTCATATAATGGGATCCATTGTAATGAAGAAGAAATAACAGAAATTACGTAACACCTCAAAAAAAAAAAAAAAAAAAAAAAAGAAAGAAAGTACTGAACACTCATGTCCTTGATTTGTTTGCACAAGATCTCTTATGATCCCGATATGAACCGTGGTAAAAAGAAATGCAAACAATGACGGGGCAGAAAAAACCTGGGGAACAGCAACCCACCAAACTGGGCTAAAGTTAACTTCTTTTGGAGCAGCTGTTAAAGTGAACAAAGGCACCAGAGTTTAGATCTGTTGTAAAGACAAATTACAGGGGCAAGTTTCAGTGTCAAAATCCACCTGTCACAGGGATTCAAGAAATGAGTTAAGCCGGGGCATAGGCTGCTGCTGATTTCAGTGCAAGACAGGTCTATGGTTAGGAAGCTGTTCAGCTGACTCAATTGTCAGAAATTCCTGGAGGTGACGATTGAATATTTTCATGACTCATAGCTGCATAATTGATTTGCTCCTGTTTGCAGACGTTTTATTATCCCTCTGTGCAAAGAACCCCATTGCTGGAAATGTTTGCAAAGCTCGAGTTTCACTGATGTAGTTCTTCATCTAAGAAGCAAGTTTTGACTACTGTTTGGTCATTCTGGTTTATTGTACCAGCTTTCCAGCCAGGGATGGCAGGCAGTTTTGTGTGATAAATGACACCGAAGGAATGTCATAGTGATGTGATTCACATGAGATGGACAGGGTAGGGACCAGTGGTCAGAGTGGGTGCTGAGGGAATTCCAATGTACTGCTGGAGTTATTGCTTCTTTGTTATTTCTGTCTGACAAACATCTGTCTTGGCCTTTTAGACTATGAATGTTTTAGGGTAAGGCCTATCCTAATCAGATTGTTGGTGTCTCCTTCTTTTGCTTGATTAATGTCTGTACAGCCCCTAGCCAACACGGGTTTGAGGTCCAGCTGGGACTGGAAGCAGAGATGTCTTACAAAATGAGAAATGCTTTTGCACTGGACGGGCCCCTTACAACCCTGGATGGACCAGGAAGCGCAGAGTACCAGAGAGGCATGTGAACTTCACAGTTCTGTCAGTTTTAGCCAAAAGAGAGAAACATTCTTATGTTAATTAAGGCGCTTTTTAGCTGGTTGGAGGCCCTAGGCACTCAACTTGCTTAAGAGTCCAGGAAATCTTCCTGCCTTTGAGTATACGTGTTAAAACAGGCAATACAGGTTGTCAGTATCTGGTTTTTCTCCCCTCATAGCCAAATTTTGAAGTGTTTGGTTCTCAAATAAGAGTGCAGTAGATTTTCCAGGAATCACATTTGATCGGGGCTCATCTTGTAGGCAAGGTCTGGGGTTTGAGGACCGCATTCAGTTCCCAGACCTCAGACCTTACCTGCGTAATGTGAAATGAGCACTTCATCTATCCTCGTCTTGGCTTCTCGCAAGCAAAGTGAAAGACGTAAATACTTCGCTGCTCTGTTTAGATGAAAAATTTTCCAGGAACAAAGGCAATATGACAATAACACACTCAAACAATATTGGTGCAGGGCCAACAACCAAAGGTCTGGGTACAACTGGCATTATGGTATCATTAGAAGAGATGCTTTGTGGGCACCTCAGTATTAAAATGTACTTGTTTTTGAGGTCTGAACTTTATGACCCAATGGGTCCCTCCCATTTGTGTGTTCTCTGTAATATGAACACTTTGTAACAGAGAAAAAGTATGAGAATTTTACTCTTCAGTGTTACAAGAAATGTGCTCTGGCATTTGAATCAACAAAAGGCAGACATCTGTTTAACAGCAAGCTGAATGTTTCTTTTTAAGTCATCCTTTTCTCTTTTCTTCCAGGGAACGTGACCAGGAATTGTACAAGCCAGGGCTGGACGGACGTGTACCCTGCACCGTATGCCATAGCTTGTGGATATGATTCCAACAGCACTCCAGGGGAAGAGGTTTGTAAACCTGGATGGATAGACGTCAAGATTTACCAGGGATCAATACCAGAATCACATGATCTTCCCGTGCCCAATTTTTTCCATTCCCACTCTGATTCCTCAAGAAGGAAGGATCCTCTTGAGGTTCCCTGGAAGCAGAGATCAAATGTCTGGTAAAAGAGATGATCATCCTTTGATTTCCAGGGGGTTGGCAGGAAATCAGCAACTGAGAACATCAGACCAGTGTCTTTGTGATGCCCAAAGATAACTTCAGGTGCTTGGTTTTCCATGTTCAACTTTGAAACAAGCCCTCCACATTTATATTTATCCTTAAGTAGACATGGTGATTCCAGTATTTCTAGGCCAACATAAGCACCAAAAGATCAAAAGGCATAAAAGGATATAACTCACTTGCCATCAGTGCTGCTCAACAGCTAAAGATCTAGAAAACTAGGGAACACAAAAAATTTTCATAGAATGCTAATGAATTTCGTAAAGAAATCCACAAACTCTCTGGGATACTGCCTGTGTGTAAATGAGTAATCACTGACCTAGGTATAATTAGCTTTATGGAGTATTGTCAGTACACAGGAAGGAGTTTGTTATTGGTTTGCTGCATGCTGAGACATGAAGGGTAAAGTCTAAAGAAGGTAACAAGTGTTGTTATGAGCAGGTTTCACCTCACCTAAGTAAAAGTTCAACATCTAATGTAAACTAGTCACATATAGCTGTCCCATAGTCAACAAGAAAAGTTTGTGCTAGAAAAGAACTGTATTTCACTGCAGCCGTATCTTTTTGTTAAACCTATGCCCATGCTTTTTTTCTGTTGTATGATGTATGTCAGCGTTTGTGAATGTTGGACATAGGAATCTCAATAATGAATAAATACATATGGTGACAGGTTTTTGTGTAAGGTCACACATTACCAAGGCCCTCAGAGACTTAACGGAGAATCTGAACAGAACTGAGCCAGCCTTAATAGTGAAAGAATACAGAAAATAGCAAAGGGAAAGTTGCACAAAGGATTTCAGGGCTCTACTAGAGAGAGCCTTAGTCTGCCTTCTAGGTCAGCTGTGACTTCAGACCCTCGAGTGGCCTATTTCTCAGATCGAGCTATGTGGCACCAGTTGCGCATCGCGAAAGCCATTATTACAGGTCTGCTCTGGGAAGGTCTTCCATTGAGAGCTCTGGTTTATGTTCCAGCTGCAAAGGGGATTTGGGAATTCCTGGGACATGCTTTGGCGACGCAATGGATTGCAGCGTTGCCAGAGTGCCTCGTTACCAAGAGAACATGTATTGTGTTCTTTTAATTCTCTCTTAATTATTTTCTCTCGATTTCCGCGGTTTTGTCATGCTGTTTAAGTCTAATTTGTGTGAAAGGTGGCTGAGGGGGGTGAACATGCAGTCCTAGCCTGTGAAGAAGAATAGATTTTTGTTGTTGTTGAATTGGCTGTCAGTTTGGGGAGGAAGAAGTAAAGGGAATAGAAAAAAAGAACAGCAGGCTGTATGGGACATGAGGTCCAGAACAGACTGATAACCTTCCACGCTTAAAACACTTCATGCACTTTTAATGCCTGCTGGTCTCAAGTCAGAAACAACAAGAAAAATATGAAAAATAAATAAGGGCATGTGTGTAAGATTTTAGTTGTGAATTCTGGCAGTCCCTAAGAAGCAGATGATGTAGGCAACAAAGTAGTGCACTTATGATCTTTGCAGTGATAATGATTCCTTCTCCAACCTGACCTTTAAAAAACACATATTAGCAAATGGGGGTGGGGTGGGGTGTTTTGCTGTCCCGTTGTCAGACATGATGCACAACTTGTCCCTTGTGTGCCTCCATCTGGTCAGAGAGGGGCCACCCCAGGCATCCCTACAGGCTCTGTCGGAAGATGGTGAAGAAAATAGACATCTCCACAGGTCAGCTCACCCCGCATTTCTCTCCAAAGGGACTTATTTGCTTTTACAGTGGGGGGAGCCCAGATGACTTTAGGCTAGGTGACATGAACCCAAAATATGTTTGGATGCGGGGCTACTGGAAGACTTGGTATCAGTATTTCTGTTCTTTTTCTCTTACAAATGTAAATGTTTCACATTCTAATCTCAGTTACCAAGGGACAAATATATGGTTACTGAAGAGAAACCAAGGAAGCTAATTTTCAGTTAATCTTAGTTTAGCATCTACCTTAACTAACTGTTCTTATAATGTTCCTGTGAAATTACGTAGAGGCTTTTAGAAGGTACAGAGAGAGTGATGAAATTGCCTAATTTCACTCTGTAAATCAGTCTAGCTAGAACGCAGGCATCCTGGAATGTATTTCCTTCACTTCTCTAAATCCCTCTTTTTCCTAATAAGAATATTTTAATAATCTGAGCTCTGAGTGAAATTCCAATTCCATTTATGATCTTGGGTCAAATTCTCTGCTTTGATATCTGTAAAATAGGAAGCGATTGTCATTAGCAAGTACAAATGAAGAGTGAGAACTCATTATGTGCTGTTTCCAGAACAGAGATGACCCCACGTGCTACATTAAAGCTGAATGCAGAGCCATCTCTCTGTACGGAAGAAGGATTGGTCATCATAAAATATAAGGGCAGGGAATTGTTTCTTGAATAACACCAAGATCTTTCTGTGCATAACTTGCTCCTGTGAATAACTCTAAGAAGCGAAAGGCCTATACCTGTATTCACACTGGAGAGTTTCCATCCACCACCCCACTACTGACATCTTCTATGATATCTCTTAATTTCCTTTCTCCCATTTCTCTGGTCTCCTAAATATAGTGTGGGACAACCTCTTCCTCAGACTCAGTCCCCTACCACGAGCTCCCTCCTTCTGCTGGCCAGGTCTTTCCTGGAACACTTCTGCTCTGGTGCCATCAAAGAAGGAAACTAGATGATGAGACAAAGATGAAATCAACATGAAGGAAGTTGACTGCTTTTATTGGGAAAGTCTCAGCTGCCTTTGGGAGTCCAAACTCAAACAAGACTGGAAACAAAGCTATATTTAGTTAGCTTTGGGTGGAATCTGCAAGACAGTGGGGTAGAAAGGTGGAACCTCCGCTGTTCCTTACTGCAGTGCAAGTCCCTCCATGCAGTGCAGATGAGCGAAGCTTAGTCATGACCATACCATACTGGGTGACTCCATCACCATAGCAGCCTCCTGGCATCATATGGGCGAGATCAGGTAAATAAATTTGCCTGAAACTCTTGCTATGAATTATGTGTTCAGAGTTAGTGACCCAAAGCTCTTAGTGAGGTGGATTCATTGAATGGGGCTGTGAAGACACCATGGTTTTGGCCATCTCTGAGATCTGTGGTCTGAGGAGCATTATAGATATGACCAGTGTAACCTTTGCACTCTCTGAAAGCTCTGTCTTGTTTTAACTCCAAGCTGGCTTGTGCAAATGCTAGAGGATTACTACTCGTCTCAGCCTCACTGGTTCTGTAAAGTACCTAGTACTTGTCAAGGACTATGAAAATAGCATATAAAAATGTCAACCCGTGCTGTTATTAAAGAGTGTTTTCCCAGACAAGGTTGGGTTTAGATTTTCTGTCTAAACTGCTCTTTGCGGTTTTGGTTGTTTGGGTTTTTTATAGAAAATGGTGACAAGGAGAGCAGAGGAGGGTCAATCAAGGGCTGGAAAAATAAGATTTTCCACAAACTGAGTTAGACTCTCATAAAAACTTGGATTTTTCATCGATAAAACAAATGTCCAAATACCAACTGATCTTTTGTCCTTTTTTTAAGCTGAAAATCAAAATATATTGATTTAGAGAGTTGCTGCAGAGCCTTAGGAGAGCTGGAGTTTTGTTGCCTTACTTCCCCATTTTATTTAGACCAGGATTCCCTGTTGGATTTAAGTCCCATGGTGCCTCATGCTCAGAGATTCCCTCTGTGTGCTGTCAAAGAGAAAAGTCATGAACTAATTTCCAACTTAACATATATTTCTGACTTAACATAGCTGTGATTTCAGTGAGAACATTTTGATTTTACTTGCTGAAACACAATGTCTGGCTTCCACAAAAGCAAACCAATTTCCAGACCAGTTCTGTGCTCAAACTTCCTTAATAAGATGAAGCTCGTCGTACTCACCACCTCAGAGACGACGTGTCAGTGTGCTGTTTAACTGAACATTAGTCATTCTTGTTCCACAAGATTATAACCATGTAGCTGTCTCTGCAAGTGTCAGATCAGACTCCTTCCTGCATGAACTTTTCCCTTGCGTAGCTGTAACCTGGTTTTGGAGTGATCCAAGCTCTACTGTAAGCGGACATGTTCTTCGTATTCACACCGGTGGTATTTGAGTCATGTACTCTACTGGATGTGATTTTAAAGGGTGAAGGAGCTGGAGGTTTTTTAAGAGAATGGAGTAGATAATTTCCTTGTCTCACCAAGAAAGTCAGTAAAAGCTCAGTGACAGTGTATTTAGGAATGCGTGTTGGCAGCTCTTCGAAAGACCTGTTTTGTTTCTTTCCTTCACATTAGCAAACGGCGTTCTATGGCACAGTCAAGACTGGCTACACCATTGGACATACCTTATCGCTCATTGCTCTCACGGCTGCTATGATCATTTTATGTCTCTTCAGGTAAGTCCATGAGCAAAAAAAGGTATAGGTAAGGGGGTGACTCAAAGGACATAGTGGCTGTTTAAGTTACAGGCTATGAGCGTTACAGGTGGATGGAAAAGGCTTCGGTCAAGTCAGAAGGGGACAGGGGAGGAAAGTTCCTCCATCTTTCAGTACCACAGTTTTCTGGTGTATGATTTGTGGCCTTTGTGTGAGAGTTATAACCCCAATCCAATTATTTAGGTGGGATTCATCTCACTAAATGTACATTGTTACGTGATGGATCTCTGTATTGGAGGCCATTGTTCCGTAATCTTGTTATAGTCCACAGAGACCTAGTCGGTATGGTATATATGGATACTATGGAGTGATGCATTTCTACTAAAGTAGGTATTCAAAATGGTACAGGTGAATCACACCCCAAAACTACCTCCCAAAGTCTATTGCAGAAGCACTTTCTGCTATAGCTCTGTGGTAAGACATAGACACCCAGAGCCATTTTAGACATGTTGGAGCCTCTGAGATGTGCACAAGCATAGCAGATACGATGCAGGACCTTCAGGAGACCCAAGCCCATATGGATTGATGGGCAGGTACTCT
This sequence comes from Buteo buteo, assembly GCF_964188355.1. Classification (NCBI taxonomy): domain Eukaryota; kingdom Metazoa; phylum Chordata; class Aves; order Accipitriformes; family Accipitridae; genus Buteo; species Buteo buteo. Next base: position 4,158,237 of record NC_134172.1, on the reverse strand, counting down.
ACAGCATATCAAATGTCATCAGATGCCTAGATTGCAGCAAATGAATTAATCCTCAGTCTCTGTTGTTTATAATAGATTCAGGCATCTAAATTTGGGTGCCTCCAATGAAGGAAGTCTGTATATAAGGTAATCTATTATAATGTTGTTTATGTATAGGGAGAACAGCAAAAAGCAGAACTCTGTGAGATGGAAGAACCTTCTAGATGTGATTTCATCTCCTCATGCCACTCTAATGGCTTCCCTGAAATGTGTGACATGGTTGTCCAATTTATGACAGTCTGGTCCAGACATCAGCCCCACGGCAAACTGTAGGAAGCAGCACACCTTCTAGGGTAATTCTCACACTCATACCAAGACTGACCTCACCCTTCAAGATCTTTGCACTTCTCAGCACACATGCTGTCTCCACTCCTCTTAGAAGGGAAGAGTGAATCAGACACTCATGCAAATTATCTCATCTCAACAAGGCACAAGGTGCCAGCCAAGCTGGTGAAACTGTCGAGATTAACACTCTTCATTTGCAGGAAACAGAGTAATTTAACTTGCCTTCACCTGCAAGTACAGTGGACTCGGCTTGGTCACATTATCTTGCCGTCGTCAGAGATTAAGAGCATAAACTCTGCCAATGCACAGTGACTCACTGAGCGGTGGTAATTTGATCATGTTGCTGAGTGTGGTCTGTTGTGGTTCTGATGATGACTGTACAAAGTACCCATTTCCAGAGTATTAGGCCTTTCACTTTAGCTGATGTAAAGTCTCACTTGAAAAAAAAAGACCCACTTGATCAGAATTCATCTTAAAATTATTAGTGGGCAAGGGACAGAAAAACCCTGATGTTATTCTCAATATCATTAATAACTAGCCATTTTAAAGTGAAAATATAGCTCATGTTGCTCCAGAAAGCCTGTAATATGTGTTAATTTTGGCAGCAGCTGCTAAGAATTTCTCTTCCTGAAGGAACACTTTTCTTTGAAAAGAATTATTTAAGTACAAACATTCTGTAGAAAACAGACCTTTATCATGAGTGCAGTTTGCTCAGTCAAAACCATTTCTTTTCCAGTGGAGAGCAGTGTGGTGGACCTGTTGTCTGTCATTCTGTATTTGGACCTTTTGTTCTGAGAATTGGAAAAGCTGTTGCTACACTGCTGCAGATGTATGGATTGCCACATGTTTTGTGGATTTAAAAAGGCTTAAGTGGATTTGCAGTGATTTACATCAGAACATAGTCTGTCTCAGGGTTTCTAATGTTTAATTGTAAGTCTGTGTTTCAGCAGAAGAAATATGTAAATAGATAAATAATGCTTTTGAGAAGACTTGCTATTAACAAATGTTGTTTCATCTCTTCCCGACAGAAAACTACACTGTACTCGAAATTACATTCATATGCACCTCTTCATGTCCTTCATAATGAGAGCTATCGCAGTCTTCATAAAAGATGTCATCCTATTTGAAAGCGGAGAATCTGAACACTGCTTCGTGAGTTCAGTAAGTAGTTGTGCACATTGAAGTTTCCACCTTATTCTGTTGCCCCTTAAACAATGCACCAAAAATTACCTTGCAAATGCATGAGACAGTACTTTGGGAAGACTACAAATTTTTTTTCTTACTTGAAAGAAGAAAAAACATGATTGCTGCATGTTAATTTGTATGGAAAAGGCATAAAATAAATTAGGAGGGTTAAAAGTTTATAGGCAGTTGGTCCCTTCTGAGGTCAAACCCCCAACTGGGTCTCTACAAGATTTTGGGGCTCCTTTCAGTCCTGTGTCCATCTCCCAGTCCCATGCTAGTTTCTTGGATATCCTGGTCAAAGGAGACTTGCAGTCCTGTGTTTAGGGATTCAATAAATCCTTTCCCTTCAGTGAGGGTGGGAGTCAGATCCAGATTCACATAACTAACTTCAGGTAAGTACCTATACATGAGCTACGCGTGTAAAGTGCAACCATTGTCAGCTGAGCTCTAATTAATATACTTACTGGAGTCTGGAGAGCTGTTCACCTCTCTTTGAAGAGGGCACCTGCATTTGGATAGTTCTCTGGGCTCCACTGATTGCAGTGACCAGATCCCTGCAGGAGTTTAGGCAGGAAATCTGTGTGTAGACATCCTTGTCTATTTTTCATCTGGATCTGTAGCCACACAAGCTGTCTGCAACTGAGATTTCCCCACTGGGATGATAAATGGGGAGAATAAAGGAGTTGGGATATTTTTTTCTCTTTCAAACTCAGTGTTGTCAGCTGGAGCACACATTAAGGAGGGAGAAGAGCTGTTTATCTAAAGGCCATATTGACGTAAGAGGACAGTAGTCATGAATAAATTTAGGAAGGAAATTGAAATCACCAAAATAAAGAGATGTGATCAGAAGTCAGCCAAAAAAAGAAATAAAAAAAAAAATAAAGGAACCCTCCATAATAAATTCATAACATTAGATGAGCTGCTCGCTGCTAATAGCAGGGGACTGGGCACAGCAGGCCAGCAGATCCCTTCTGGACCTGTTTTTCTATGTCATACAGCACCAGAAAAAGATTCTCTTTCCTCTTCCATTCACCCAGTTTCTTCCTTGCCTTCTGGCTTTTCTGTATCCTTACCCTGAGTCCTGTCCCTGCTGTTATAATGACCTTTCTGCTTGAGCACCTCTCAGTTGATACCAAAGAGCAGCCTGCTCCCAGCTTTTCCCCAAGAACTGTCTGCAGCACAACATGTTCCCATTGCAGTGACCCTCTGGTGGTTTTTTTTTTTTTCTCCTCTGTGGTTCACTGGGATCTGTATTCTTTAGCAATGGGGTTTTATTGTGAAGGTCCGTGAATGGTTAGAATGACATATAAACCGGAATAAACAATTGCCCGGTGTCTGCAGCCACAGATAACTGCCAATGCTAATTGGCAGAGGAGCCAAGAACCCAATGAGCCACGGAGTTCAAACTAACCTCTCACCCTGTGGGGCTTTGCACTGGGTCGTAACTGAGGCAAGACTGCAGAAAGCTGTATGAGAAGCGTTTGCTTCAACCGTCCATCCAGAAACACTTCTGTGTATTTGACTTTGTCCTGCAGAACCCGCAGCTCCTGGAAGCCAGTGTGCTTTCAGGCAGACCCATGGCTACCACCTTTGTGTGTGTTTCTCCCCATCAGAGGATTTTCATGGTAAATGCCAGCTCAGGGTGAATGGCTGCATGATACCCAAGGGTTATAAAAATATGTGGAACAAATCTGTCTCCACCACACGAGGCTGAGCATACCCCTCGCAAAATCTGCACCTGTCTTGACCCAACATTTTGGAGAACCTTTTAGGTATAGGGAAAAAGTACATACATGAAATGCAGTCAAAATGCACCTCCTAATATTCATCTATTTGCAGAAATAGTTATAAAATCCATTGTGTTTATGTGGGTTTGGTTGGGTTAGGTTGGCTTGAGTTACATTAAATAATTGGTTTGTTTGTGCTTTGAACTTGCAAGATAAAGTTTTGACTTGGGAGACCTGGGTTCTAGTTCATATACCAGGGCCTAGTACACAATTTACTGAGGGTTTTGTGTAAAATGGCTAGATAGGGCCTTGAGCTCATTCAGTCTGAGGAGAGATTTGAACAAACAGTTCAATTTACTGAATGGTCCTACCCCCACGCTGTCTTAAAAGAGGGCAAAACCAAAGCAATAACAGTGTTTTATTAGAAGAGAAAGTACTGCACTTAGTTCCTTTAAGGGAAAAAGGATAAAGGCACCCCTCTTCTACAACAGATTCAGGGCTGTAAAAACCAAATTAACAGAGACCTCTCCCAGCATTTCTGATGAAGGGACCAAATTCCTGAATTTGGCATTACCTGTTGCAGTAAAAAGACTTAAAATTACGTTTTATGCGCCAGCCATACAAAAATATTTTAAGCTCTCCACCAACAAATATGTCAGTGCTCCAATCAAGTAGGAACTCCACTACATGTAGGTGTATATGTAATCAAAAAAAACTTGTTTATAGGCTTTGCCACAATAGCATTTTTACTTAATTTTTCCTAGTGTGGGAAACCTCACTTAAGGTGTTAACTCTATGCTATTTTAAACTCAAGTAGTTTTGGATTACCATTGGGTTCAGCATGACCACCCTGAAAAATTTGTTGGGCATTTCTATGGGCCACAGACGCTGACAATGCAGCAGTAAGCATTTGGGGGCCAATGCAGCCAAAATACATGTGTTGAGCATCAAGGAAGCCGTCGTGTGAGCCAGAACATGCACCACGCACTGGGTGATGTTTACAGAGTGATGTGTGGCACCCGTAGCCTCCTTGAATTCCTTGGCCCTTCTTTTTTGATAAACCCACTCCTAGGGGGAAAGAAAACTCTTGCTGCTTGGGTGAAAAATTCAGCCTGTTTTCATGGGGCAGAAACCCTGAGTTGGCAAGCGAGGCTTGTTTTCAAAACTAAATGTAGCAGGCTTAAATTTTCATTGATCCCAGGACCTGCACAAGGTGGCCCAGGCTCTTTGTCCTGCACCAAGGCAACTCAGCAACAGTAGCTTTACAGATGTCCCTCACACCTTCTCCTCTCCCCAGCCGCCCAAATCAATTAATTAAGCTTGTTCTTAGGCACCATGGGGATGCCTCAGCTCATGTAGAAGCATGTAGACTGACCTTCAGAGAAAGCTGGCCCTCCAAAAGCCCGCTTTGGGATTTTCCAGTGGGAAGGAAAGCACTGCAGGGATCTTGAATTTTCTAGAGGGGTAGAAACAGCAGAGGAGGGTGATGGCCACATATACACACGGCATATTGCCCAAGGTACCAACAGTCCTTAGTAGACCAAAACCACTTTCTCTCTCTCTGTCGTGCCTTCAGTCATAAAGTATGTCGGTAATTATGTGTAACTGAATCATCCTGTTGTCTTAAATTGCTTAAAAATAGGCATATACTCAAGTGTATTAGTCAGTCTGGGCTTTAAGCACGGAGATGTAGAGGTGGTCAGGCTAGGACCATCACCAGGTGAAATCACCTACTCCGACTTCTTCAATAACTATTCATTTTGATTCATTCAGAATCTGTTCTGTCTCAGTACCTCAGTACTAGGTCATTTCTGATGGAAAACTTGCCACACATGGCTTTATTGCATCCAATGATTACTCATAGTGCATGAAAAATTGCGCCACTTTACAGCCTGTTTTTGCTTGCATTCTTCTGGGTATTTTTTTCACTGCCAGATTCAAGAGGCCTCCTTACAAGTTTTAATTTTTCACATTAGTTTTCTTAGGTCTAGTGACCTTCTGTCTTGGCATTCCCATGCTTTGTCTTCCCCTTTCCTTCTCTCCCTGGAGAAGACCTTGTGAAACACAGTAGCCAAAGCAGCAAACCTGGTAGAAGGATTGAACTTAACACTTCAATTGTCATTTCATTTGATTTTTGGTGGGTTTATGGATAGGTTTTGATATAGTTTCATTACTGTAATATCTGGATAGCATAATGATGATCCACTTAACCTTTCCAGCCTCGCTAAAGACAAAGAAGCCGACAGTTTGATATAAACAAAGATCAGGTTCTACAGATTGAATTCAGGCTGACTTTTTCTGAGCTCTGCAAATTTGCCTTTGCTGAGGATTCAGCCAAGGGACACTACATCATTTATCTTTTTTCCTTTTGCTTTCCAGTAAGAAAATCAAATTCCAACAAAAAATTCTTCTTTGCAAAGTAGGGTGGGACTTTGAGCAATTGTGAACATATACAACATATCTCATCTTTTCAGTGTGAAAAATCGGGGGTTTTCACGTGAGCTTCCTCAGGCCAAATTGATAACAGCTACAGGCCCCTAAATGAACTTTATATATGGAAGTTGAAGACAGATACATTTTCTTTTCCGGTGCACCCCCTCTGAGGCTACTAAAATCCATATTCTCTGCCTCATGTGGGAGTGCCCTGATAGGCAGGCTGTTGGAGACGTGGAAGAGTAGAAGCCTTTTTTATGCACTTGTATAAAAGTGAAATGAATATTAGAGACTTAACCCTTTCATTGGTTTACATCCTCTGGGGAAGACATCCACTCCCAGTCCCACACAGAGGAGGGATGAGCTCTTCTTAGCAGCACAGACCAGCATCTGCTGGACTTTGGCTGACTGGCTTGCGGAGAAAAGCCTGGCAGAACTCTGTCTGAAGACAAAGTGAATCTTTCCCTTGACTTTAACTGGAGTTGGGTCAGTCCCCAAAATGTGTAAATACGTCAGCTGACACTTTTTCAGTAGCTCAGCCCATTCCTGCAGAATTATACCTCTTCCCCTGAATTCAACGGGACCAGCCAAGTGCAAGGTGCTGCCTGAGATAAGGAAATGCTTTACAGTCTGTCTTGCCGTGGAAATGAGACCCAATGTGAAATGAGGTTCACCTTCTTTTGCTCGGCTGTGTAGAGTGAAGGAGACCCTCACTCTTCCCACCTAATAGGTAGCAGCCACATTTGGTTTTCATCCCAAGGAGCAGCACAAGTAGCAAAGGAAAAGTCACTGCTGATGTGAAGTATAAGTTTCTCACTGTGCTCTTCCACTCACGTCTGACCCGAACCACCTCACCCTGTCCACAAATTCCTGTGAAACCCGGCCAAATGGTTCCTGTTGGCTTCAGGAGATGGTTGTTGCAATGGAGTGGCTTCAGTTCTTTCTGAGCTTTTCGACAGCGTTTGGTTTCTACTTAGGATTCTTCGAAAGATCTCTACAATGTTGCTGTCACAACACAAACCTAACACACCCATCTCCTTGGTCTACATTTTTACCATAAGGTTAGATAAAGGGATTTGCAACAGCCAAACAACTTCTGCGCATTCTTCCCGTATCTGCTGATATACCCATATCTGCTGATATCTCCACATCTGCCGATCACTGCTACAATCTAAGTTTTACAGCAAAACAAATGACAGAGGGGAAGCAAACCCCTCCCTCCCAAAACTAGAGAAAGCTCCTGTAAGTGATACAAAGACATAAAAACAACAGAAAGAAAGCAGAGGGAAGGAATGGAGGCATTGTATGTTTGCCAATTCTCTTTCAAATATCACACCAGCGCTTTAAGGTTCACTTCACCAAAGGTATTGAGACACTTCTAGAAAGGACCAGAAAATGGAGAGGAGATGGGGAGAGAACAAGAGACAAAGAGGCTATAGCTACATTCCTTAGCAGAAGCCCTAACAGTGAAAATATTATGCAAAAGTAAAAAAAAAAAATAATTAAAAATATTGCCTCAGCTATGTTTCCAAAAATCAGTTCTAGAGTTAAATTAAGGATTTAGCAGCAAGTTCAGTGAGTGAAGGTTGTGTAAAGTAATGAGAAGCTACACATAAGAGGTTTGGGATGTTAACTGCCCATGGCCAGTAGCAACCACGTGCATGGGAAATGGCACCTAAAGTGTTTTAACGTTCTTGTTTGGATTTTGAAATTGTTCAGAGATTCCCCATCCAAGAACACGTTATCTCATCATCTCTTCTAGAACAGGTGTCTACCTGCCTAAGCCCTCACTGACATTTATGAAGTAGGCCTAAGTCATCATAATTGCTGTGGAGGTTATGGCAAAAAGTATCTTCCTTCTGTATTGGTGGGACAGCAGTTTACAGCTGCCACGCTTGACGCCTTGGTTGCTGCACCGTATCCTGCACAGGGACTCAACCACAACTGGGGCTGGCAGTAGCAAGTAAAGAATAAAAAGGATTGGGTAGAAGAGTTGTGGAGTTTGGAGCTGAAACTCTCTTAAAAGGATGTGGGATAAGAAAGAAACGTGGGGTTCAGCTCTGAGCTGGGGAGGAACAGAACACGCAGTGATGGAGAGTGAAGGAAACCTTGAGTGTCAGAGAAGCTAAAGGTGAAACATCATCATTCTGAGAATGAGAGGCAAAGAATGGCGCTGGGGGATGAAGATAGGCACTTGGTGTGTGGTGCTGGAAGCATGCCGGGCTAGGAAGTGAGGAAGGTTTGTGCCACGGGATGGGGATTCTGCTTTAGAGAGATGGGGTTTGTAACAGAAGGTGGGAGAAGCAGGGGGAAAGGGCCATGTTTCAGCTATGAGTTGGCCAACGTGGGCATCCCTACACAGAAGAGAAACAGGATAGTCACCAACTAGTCCCACAACAGAATGAACAGAAAGCAACGGAGGGAGAGCTCGATGGGAGCTCTGGCTGGGCTCCCTCCCTGGCAGCTGGCCACAGGTCAGGCCCCCAGAGGATGGGTGAAGGGACCATTCCTCCAAGGAGAAAGTATCAGATTCTGGGTTATGCCCCTCCTGCTCCTTGGACTGTTCGTATCAGGCAACCCTTGAGAGGGTCTAGACCATGGAGACCAAGCTCTAACATGCTTTCAGACAGTTTTGCTTGGATGAGTTGTCTCCTTGCCTTCTCCTTTGCTCCTGGAAATAACCCAGGAGTGAAGGCCGAAAGTTAGACTGTGGAAGAGCTCTGGAGCAGGAACTTTCTTTGCATAAGTGACTCCATCATTCCTGACACAGCGGTGCCCCAGTCACAGGTTGGCACCTTAAAGCAATGCATCATTGCCAATAATGAGAGAAAATGTGATAAGTGTGGGGAAGGGCATTATTAAAACTCTGATCATGTTCTCTCTTTAGTTGCTGCCTTGTGGTTGACTTGCCTTATTACGGAAGATGTGTTTAGAAGTGCCATTATTCTGTGATTGATGAGCATGAAATAGGGATATTTACCCCATTTACCAAGATAATTCTATTTTCGTGTCTAAACTCAACTCTGAGTCATCTCATGCAGAGGCTAGACCAGCTAGAGCTAATCACCATCTCAGAAATACTCACAACACTGCCTCCCAAAATCAAACGAGTATTCCTGAGAGACAAAATAGAAGGCCCAAGTCCCTCAAAGACTGACAGTTACATAGCCCCTGTTAAAATCACCTGAAGAGAAATGCTTAAATAGCCTTGAGGATCACAGTCATGGGGCTTAAACTTGCTTCTTATATGAGGAAAAGTAGACATAAGAGCTTCCTACTGAATTTGACAGATAGCATATTTGAGGAAGCCTGCGTGGGTAGTGGTCAAGGCGTAAAGTGCAGTCAAGTAGACAACTTTTTTTTTTTTATGTAAACTGGTACAGCTCCATTTATTTTAATAAGAGTTCGCAAGGTTTCTGCAAGTGCAGGGTCTGACCCTGCCATGCTGTGCTGTGTTGCAAGCACATGAAATAAAGATTGTCTCATATAACCTCCATAATAGCAAAGACAGACTTTTAAATGCCTTGCCATTTTCAACCGGCTTTCAGCTGTCATTAAAGAGGTGAAAGCACAAAGAAAGGCCAAGGTTATCTCATGGGACTTTGAGGTCCATATGGGCTGAGCTATTGCTAGAGAAATGATACTCTAACCAGAGAAATAATACTCTATCCAGGTTCGGTAGTGGTCCAGCCTTGATGCAAGTGGAAGTGGTGGCACAGGAAAGAGAGGTGGAGAGTAAGCCCAGTAGCTTCTTCCTAATGTCTCCAACCTTCCACCGTCTTGATGGGAGCAGGCAAGACTTAGCTTGCTGAAGCAGTGTGTGTGTTCATGTGTATGGCTGCACAGCACAGTTCATCAGTCTAGAAATAGCCATTCTGCTTTATGAAAGCGGTAACTAATCAACAAGCTTAGACACAAATCCAGGTTATAATGGCTTAATAAATTGCCTAATGACAGCTGACATGGAGTAAGTATTCCAGTGTGCGTTCTTAGGCAATGATGGGTGCATGAAAATGTAATGTATTGTGACCTGGAGGAAAGGGGGTTAAAATAAATTGAATTAATTTGCTATCGCCAAGGCTTAAGAGCACTCTTGCATAATGTTTCGGGGGCACCATTGATGCAGAGCAGCATGTTAACAGTGAAAATGTGTGTTTGAGGCCTCTTATCCCTGTTCCCGAGATAGATGGTGACCGTGAATTCAGTTATGTTGATCTGTCTGCCGTACTTTTTATAAGGTTGACTTACAGTTGAAGCCACTAAGGGCAGCAGAAGCTGAAGGGTCCGTCATCAAGACATAAGATTATTATTCCCATGAAGGTCTTTTCTTTGTTATAACTCATAGATGAGAAATTGCTTTAACCGAAGCTTTGAACTTGACAACTTAGGCCGTCACAAACTGAAGGCTACGTACCTCAATCATAAGCTATTTTGTTTCTATCAAGGTGGCATTTTAAGAATTTGTTTAGTCAAATTTCTTTATTCACAGATAGTCTTAAGTCCTCAACACCCAATATTTCCATGCATCTTCCAGGAAAATTTGCAGACCCACCCACCAGTGTAGCAATTTATCATTTAAAATTACTTGCTTGTCAGACTCCATGATAGGGAAGGAAGGAAGGAGTCAAAGGCACCCAGTTGATTTAGGAGGAGATTTCTTGTTTGAATAGACCTCAATTCCCCTTCATGGTAGAACATAAATCTTGTGTGGCTTTTTTATTGCTAACTTGTTTGAATCTAGTCTACAACTGCAATTAAATTGAGGGAAGAAATGAAAGTGATAGCATTTTGCCAGGCAGTCTTGTTTGTTTGTTTTTAATTTGGGTTTTTTTCTGTTGTTACACAAAAGGTTGAGTGTGCTAAGAGTAAGTTAACACTAAGAATAAGTTAACACTTTTTTCTTTCTCTTTTCCTTTTCCTTTTCTTTTTTTTTTCCTGTGGCTCAGCAGATTGGTTTGACCTAAGGGCTGATTTTTGTAGGAACAGAATCACCCAGTAAGAAGCTTTTTTATTTCTGTCAACAACTTCCATTGACATCATGCCAAATTTCTGCAAATTAGGCCTCCAGCACGAAGCCCTGTTGAAGTCGGCAGGGGCTTTGCCGTTGGCCTCCGTAGGGTCAAACCATTACCCTGTGTAACCAAATTGTCTCTGCAGAAGACTAACAACAGTAGCAGAAAGCTGAGATAACAAACTGATATTCCCATTTTCAGTTTGCCAAGTCAACTTCTGGAAATGTCTTCTCTACAGCAGTTTCCCTTGCAGGAGCATGGATGTGGCATGCTTTTCCACTCTTCTGTCAAAGCCAACTAGAGTAGTGAAAAGACGATATGTAAAAGCCAATAGTCTTGAGCATGGGAATGAGACAAGAAATAACCTGAGGCTATAAAAATACAACATTATATCTTAGCCACTTCCTCAGGAGAGGTCCAAGCCAGGATCAGCAGTCACTACTGAAAAACCACCTCTCTTCTCTCTATGAAGGCACCTTGTAAAAGAAGGTTGCTCTAGCCCCTAGTTGGAACAAAGATCCCCTCTTGAGTGGGCAAGAGAAGTTTTCTTTTTGTTCTCAGTAAACAATACTGGCTTGGGCAACAACTTCCTAGGGCAAAGCTCATTGAATATCCTCACCCTTCCTTTCTTAACAGAGGCAGTAATACCTAGGCCAGTACAGTATATCCACTCCTCCCATCAACATTTTTTTCTCTCAGAGAGTAACCAACCTTGTAAGAAATAAGTCTTACTCCTTATAAGAATAAGTCTTAAGGAAGACTTATGAGATAAGTGTCTAAAATGGCACTGTAGTTACGGAGATGTAGGTTTAGGCTAGTCCCTGTGCTTGAAGATCTTAATTTCAGGATTTCCAAAGCAGGCGGCACTTGCTCAGTGCTACCCCACCTTCCAGGTGTGCCCCAGCAACAGGATTATGAGTGGCATCTATCAAAAACTTTTAAATAAGATCGAGGAAGCCTCCTTGACCAGGCTGGGGAGAAGAGCAGCTGTTTCTGTGGGCAAATTCAGCATGAGTCACTCAGCCGCTAGCCCTTCGGATAGGTCGTGTCTTCTGGGCAACATAAAAAAAAAAGTGCTGGATAAACCTGTCACTGAGAAAATGAGTTTTCATCTCTCTTCTGTTGAAGAGGCCTGCAGAAATCTCTGTGTAAATCTCTTCTTCCTGCATCCGTGGTGGTAGCCCAGGTAAAAGGACCTAAGTACCATAAAGGGGATTTTGAGGCCTCCAGGTTTCATGCTTGATGATTGTGGCAAATCTGAGCCCACGCATTTGTCGAAGGCACTGGGGACTGGGCTGAAGGCGCTGTCTCAACTTCATCAATAATACCAGGAGCTGCAGCATTGCATGCGATGTCTTAAATATATCTTTAAGATGACGTAATTATGTCTTGGTGCCCTGGAACAAACCTTCCACACCACAGGAAGACGCAGAGTTTAAGGGTACAAGGGGGGAACGCAGGGTCTACACAGGGGTCACATCCATGTACAGGAGCGGTCACACATGGGGACAGGTCAGGGGTCTGAGATTGGGATTCCCTTGATTGGAGTGAGGAGACTCAGGCAGCCTGTTTACCTCGCAATGTATTCCCAGGCCAGCTACGGTGGGTCGGATGGGAATATGATCAATCACTCAAGTGCCCCTTTATACTTCTTTGATCTAAATCCTTCTTTGACCCAAGTCCTAAATGTGTAACACACACCATATCCCCAATAAAGAAGACCAGAGAGACTTGTGTTAGTGCAGCGATGCTCTGTGATGCGCTGCAGTGTTACTGTGAAGTTATTTAAACTTTTTTTTAGAGTTTTGTTGCATTTACAGGAGGCTGATGCATGCACGTGTGTTGGTTATGTGTGTCTACCTCCCACAAAACCTCAGACCAACTCCTGTCCATCTAAGCTGCTTATATTGAGCTAGAGAAATTCAGCAGCTGGTCAAGACTGACAATCCTTAGCAGTTATTAATGAGCAGGGATACCTTGAGCCGAATTATTACCACTGAGGAGTATGACGTATGTGTATTTAATATAATGCCAGATTCACGTCTGAGTTAATTACTGCCTCCAGCACCTGAACTGCATTTTTCTGGGCAGGTCAGCTGGTCACTACATCAGTTTTAGGAGAAAGATGGTTTTGTCGGGGCTAACATTATTTGAAAATATAAGGTGCTGCTAGGCACAGGGAAGAAGCCTGGTAGGGTTATTGCTCAGTCTTGTTTTTCCCACCCTAATGTCCCTTCTCTTTGCCTCTTTCTCAGAAAGTCTGGTTGTATCTTGAGTGCGTTCTTCCTATGATCTGACAAAGTGGGCTGTGTTTTTCACAGCAGCAGTAGCGCACGTATGCTGTGCTATTCCATAAAGCTCTGAACTTGACCCACTATTGACACCCTAAAATTCTTGCCCAGCTTCTCAACTAAGCACATTTCAACACCACACCAGCTTTCTAACCAACAACGTGCTTTGTTCCTACTCATCCGTCTCCTTATGGAAAGGACAGTGTACATTCCTAAGTATCAACAGCTCATTAAATATTTGCCCTAAAATGACTGCAGGAAGTACCCTTCTCTTTCAAAGCAAATGCGATGTCTTCTGCCCTTCTCTATTGCCTTGTTAGGCAATAAATAGGTGTATGCTCAGGGCAGCTCTGTCTCAGAGGGTAATAAATGTTGCTCATTTGGAAATGAAGTCATTTCTTTGAGAGCCATAGGCCTGGTTCCTATCCAGAAGGTAGGCATTCACACACGTGTTCAGGGGATGCTAAACACTCCATGACCAGCAAGACAGTATTTTGCATGCACTTCATACAGGTGTGAATATCCATCTAAACTACAAAATAATAGGAATTATTTCAAAGCTTTGTTTACATTTGAGGAAACCAGCCTTTCAGGGCAGTAGTACAGTGCAATAGGTACTTTTTTTCCGTGTCTGCCTATTTCAGCAAGGATTCTCCATAAAGGGCAGCCTTCTGCCATCTGAGCATGGGCATCTCATACCCCTTAAAATCTCTGCGAATATCCCAAAGGTCTGCACAGAAAATCCCCATGCTTCTGGAGCAACAGCTGGAAGCCCAACACAATACATGGCAGTGCCTAAAATGAGACTAGTAGTCTACTTTTAAGCAGCTGACTCTTGCACAGTGTCTCCTTTTCAGATAGTCCTCAATTAAACAGTCATAATTGTAGATGTGTACAGCATAGATGGTTGGGCACACTAAGGCAAGGAAGGGTTGGCCCATACAGTAGGTCTAAGACATGCCTCATCTCATCCTCAAGTGAACTTCTACAATAATCAAGATTAAATTTTCTTATTGATTATGAGGAATTTAAAGTGTTTGCTGGGGTTGAAGAGGTTTCTATGCTTCATTGGCTGGAGGCAGAATCCGTCGCAGTGGTGAGTCACTGACCTTCATTTGAAAAGTAAAGGGCCCATGTCTAATGGAGTCCCAAAGAGGGGAAGCAGAGATGATCTACTTGGGTGGATGTGCCACCTGCAAAGCCAAGGAAGACCATCTCACTGCAACACCTCATGTGGACATGAGCAGGGCAAGATCCCTGAAGAAAGAGAGGGAAATAAACTGTTGTAAATGAGATAGTGGAAGGGGAGAGAATAGAAAAAAGCAGTGTTGTAATGCTGTGTTTCCTGCTGAAAATGTCTTTTCTAAACATAGCCGGTGTTAGTCTTTCAACACTGACACATCACGAGGTCTGCTCTTTATGAAAAAAAGTCTTCTGTGAGATGTAATAGCTCATCTCTGCCTAGTGTCTGTCATCTAAAGGGTAAAGCATCTTATATAAATGTGGTTTTTATTTCCCAGCATTATAACAGCCATTCTGAGGCTGAATCCAATCGATCAGGAAGGTGGAGACCCATTTCCAAGTGCTGCCATGTACTAAGCTCTCTCAAAAGCCAGGAAGGGCTGTTTTCCAAACGTTTTGCCACGTTGGCTGTCAAAGAGGATTCAGTGGAAGAACAACACTACAGTCAACAGTGAAAATGCATCTCTCATAGAAGTATCTGGTCTGTTTTAAACTTACCCAGCTTAGGCAACAGTATCAAGAAGCCCAGGTAGCAAGAAAATACCATGATTTCATTTTTAAGACAGGACAGTGCACACAGATCTGTTCCAGTGCAGGACAACCCCATGCCACAGGGGATCCGTGGCTGCAATACGTTGTTGCCGGGTGCTCAAAATGGTGCATAAAAATATCTTTTCTTCAGGTAAAACAAAAAATGCGTGGGGTGGTAGCACCTGCTCCAATAGCCAAATATCCCTCAGCATGGAACAAAGAACTGATCTGCTACAGGTCCCCCAGAGAAGAAGTTACCAAAACCCTACTGCTGCCCATGTGCGTGATCCTCCTCAGGTCTGTGACAAGCCACCACCGCGTTAGGGAAGGAGGTAGGGGCAGAGACGACCACAAAAGCAATGGTTGCCAATACTGGGAGAAGTGGTGATGGACTTGGGCACCCAGACCTGGGGCTTCTGCTGCCGCAGCCTGAGTTCAACACGGCTTTCTTTCTGTGACGGCAGTAGATCTGTAAACTCAGGCTGGGGATCCCTGCCTGAGAGCCTCTGTTAAGCAGAAAACACATGAGCTTTTTGTGAGCAGCCTTTCCTGGTGCCGTAAAGTTTTGCGGTTCCTTGTGATGTGCTCCAGCCTCATGCCTCTGCCATAGCTTTAATGCAGCCACCCAGAAAGGATTCCCCAATGTTCAACCC
Source organism: Buteo buteo (assembly GCF_964188355.1). Lineage (NCBI taxonomy): Eukaryota > Metazoa > Chordata > Aves > Accipitriformes > Accipitridae > Buteo > Buteo buteo. The sequence continues at coordinate 4,142,839 of NC_134172.1, read as the reverse complement.
CCAAAGCAAATCCAAGGCACGTGGTCGAGATGCATCAAAACTGCTCCCTTACACCTTGCGTCTCACCTGTGAGCTGCTGAGTTAGGGCCAAATACTGACAGAGTGAAACCACAGACAAATTCAGTAGCCCCAACAGGGCTGAGTACGCTCACACCAACAAATCCCCGCTAGCTGCAGCCACGCCAAGCAGGCGCTCAAGCTTTGGGCAAAAGAAATGAGGTGTGCCGATGTCACGCAGCCATATGCACACAATAGCAGGGAGAAACAAAGAGCATAGGGATGCCGTAGGGAAGACGCTGCTGCATCCCCAGCCCTTGTCAACTCAGCTCGGTGTCATCTTCCCTCCCTGGGAGTTAACTGTCTCCACCTTCCCTCATCACCACCCCGCAGCAAGTCTCTGCTTATGCCATCTGCCTCACAGGAGGGAGCTGATGTGCATATAAATTGATTAGCAGGAGCCCATGAGGGTCCCCAGTGTGACATACTAGCGGGTGCGAGGGGAGGGTTGAATTAATTTTGAGCGATCAGTGGGGACAAGTCCCTGTCTAAAACATGTGGCATCGAGAAAACACTTTCCACACTTCTCTTTTCAACCAGTGTGTTTCATAGCAACTGTTCTCAGCAGGAGAAGGGAGTGAGGAGGGGGGGAAAGTGTGAGCTTGTCGCTGGTGCAAATCAATTATTACTCTAAATTCAACATATTGGGCATGCAGAGCACTAGGGAAGAGCCACAAACCAAAGAGGGCTAGCAGCCAGAGTCTCATGCCTTTGCCCCAATAAGTGCAGGGTGTTACCCAAGCAGACTCACCAAAGGCAGCAAGGCTGTTGCCAAATCAACATCTCAAGGACGCTTCGACAGTGTGGATGTGTGTAATGATGCAACTAATGATGTCCTGCAAAACTGCAGCTGGACCTGATGGGTCCAATGCTGGGGCAATGGCCAGAGCTGACATACTTCTTTGGGCAGCTGATTTCTACGTTCAGGTGTTTTGCAGTGGGCTTGGTCCCTAAGCATCAGAGAGAAATTTCCCTTTTTTTTTTTCTTTTTAAGGTGACTGTTCCCATTACCTGTGCTGCAGTGAAATCTTCACACAGCAAGTTACTGTGTTTAATTATTCATTTCCATAAGAAAAACAATCCTGCTTCGCTTTTCAAATCTCTCCCCTTCCAATGCAATCAAATCTGTCCCTGCTCATCAGTGTTTGCCCTGCTTCTCCTTCTTACCCTTTTCTTTATTTTAAAAATATATATCCCAGTCCTTCTTCTCCTGAGTATTCACAATTCTTCGTAGACTTGACTTTCTTCAAACCCCTGTCTCAAACTCCTTGAGTTTTTGCAGTATCTCCCAGGCCATGGACTGATTACAATTGCATTTTGCTTTCAAGGGCTAATTAACAGACTTTTTTATTATTTTTTTTTTATCCTGGGGATTCAGTTTGTTCAAGTCAGAGGCTGCATTTCTTTGAGTTTAGGGAGCCAGGTAATGCTAGCAGGCAGCCCCACAGAGAATGATGGGGGAACCATGATGCCCAAGTCCCTCAGAGTATCGTTCCTCAAGATGCTGACTTTAGTGCCAAAAATAGCGTAAGAAATTCCCACCCATTCTTGTTTGCTCTCCAGTGCAGATCACTTCTACCATAGTGAACCAATGGTGCGTTGGCGGTACCAGAAGCCAGTCGCTGAGTTGGTCTCAGTTCAAAGTAGCACCTTTTTTGGAGGGTTCTTCTGAACCAGTGCAACAGTTTGCTCCACGACCCCACGCCTGGCAGAGAGGCTGGTGACTGCACATCAGGGCAGGACCTTCTGGTACCCTCTCCACCACTCAACCAGCTTCCCGCAGATGTACATCCAACACCCACAGAGAGCAGCACCACGCTGGGAGCGATCACGGTCCAGCGTATCAGTTTGTCACTGCTCAGCAGGGTTTCCAAGCTTGAGTGCATCTCCAGGCTCACACAGTCAAATGGCATCCAGACCTGAGCTGGGTTTCTCAAGGATGCACGCTGCACTCTCCATGCAGGGGTTAACGTGTGTCGAGCTTGTCCACCCCAAGCAAGGTTGGTAGGGCTTTTGGCTTTTTGTCATAGAGTTCATTCCGTAAGGGCTTCAGGTGCTGCAAAAAGCAATCCCAAAGATACCTGCAGAGCAAGGTTTACTGGTAATTCAGTGCGTTTACTATGGAAGCACGCTGCAGTTCACCACTGTTTGTTTCTTCTCTTCCAGGTAGGCTGCAAAGCCATGATGGTTTTCTTCCAGTACTGCGTCATGGCCAACTTCTTCTGGCTCCTGGTGGAGGGGTTGTATCTTCACACGCTGTTGGTCATCTCCTTCTTTTCGGAGAGGAAGTACTTCTGGTGGTACATCTTGATTGGCTGGGGTACGCATCTTCTCAAAACTGAATGCCAACCAGTGATCCCGACAGACATTTTTAACGGCAAATTAATCCACAAACCTGGGGGCTCAGACAGGGCAGAGATGTCGTATCCATGTTACCTTGCTGCCAAGAGTTGTTAGTGCAACCATGAGCAAGACCAAGTGATAGCCAGAGGGGTTTAACAGCATTAGCCTAAATCTTCAAAGGTATTTAAGAACTTTGTTTGTGCTAGGTTAATTGATAGTCGAGCACCTCAGTGTCTTTAAGGACTGTGGGCCTGAAACTCCTCATCACCTTTATAGTCATTTCGTCCTTTGATCCTGACTGGGATCCCAAAATTGGTATCATGCATTGACCTTAAACTGTAAGGATGGATCCCAGCAAAGCAGGACTCCTAGACTGAACCAGACACTGCAGTCTGTCACTCTCTCCTTGTCTTACTGAATTCAGGCCAGCTAGCTATCCTGAGATCCCATCATCTGTGTGCTGATGCTGATAACCTTGTGCTTACTGCATTCGTGATTTCTCCAGCTTTAGTGTGAATCTAGTCTCAAACACATAAAATAAAATGAAATAAAATAAAATAAAATAAAATAAAATAAAATAAAATAAAATAAACGCCAAGGGAGATAGAATTAAACTCTTCACAAAGTAACTCAGAGCTGAATTGCTAACTTATGCAAATTAATCCTACCAGATCAACGTCTCTCCTTTCTCCAAAGAGGAAACGGAGATCTCTTTTCCCCTTTAAGCCATTTAGCTGAAGATTTATGTATAAGTAAGCAAAATGGCTTTCTATTGCATGCTCTTGATAGCTGAAACTGAGAAATAATTAGAGCGGGGAAGAATCTTGAAAACGAAAGAAAAAAATAGAATTGTGTCATGTACAGGGGTATGCCTGGACTCAGGATTTGATCAGTTAGCCGTGGAGTAACTTCCATCGAAAGTGACAGGAGTTACGCTTGGGTTCACACTGCGGAAGAGAGACAATTCCGCGTGCTATAAGCATAAGAAGAGATGATGTTAGCAGGCCTTGTTTCAGATGCAGTTAATCAGGTCAGACCTTCTTTAAACCTGCCTGGTGCATAGATATCCTTTTTTCAGCACAGTAGAGCTGGCAGATTTTAAAGAAAGACATATGAAGCTAATGATTTTAAATCAAAGGAAATCTCTTGCACTCGTAATGTATTCTGAGGTTGCTCGGGTGAGGAAGGGCAATTCAAGAAAATGACAGGTGCTTGAAGGATCTTCTGGCCTTTCAGTCATCCATCATTTGCAAAAACATCAGTGATGGATCTGAAATGGATCATGCAGGAATTAATAATTTGGACGCACTTATTACAGTTCTTACTGTTTTTATTACAATTGCACTTGCTAATCACTAGTAATAAACAATACACAATACTGTGACTAATGCAGAACGAAGCGACGTGTCCTTTGTGGAGTATTTCCAATGTAAATCTAATCAAAGACAAGAGACAGAGAAAAGAGGTGCCACAAGGATGCAACAAGACCACCCTAGTCAGGCAGAAGATCATGGAGTGAGGAGCAGAGACAGGTTCATCTGGCCGACTACAGACATCTACACGTGAATTTGTCCCTCCAGGCTCCCCTTAGAGTCAGTGGAGATCCAGGCAATATAGTTATGGGAGTCCAAGGGCATATTTCTTGTCCTAAAGCAAACATCTGAAGTAGCTCAGATGACCTGTGTGTTAGAAGTACATATTTCTCCCCAGGGATGCTAACGAGAGCCTGTGGTGACTGGCTTAGATACAGGTGTCCACACTGTAGATGTCTAAAGTGATTCCTATTCCTTGCTTTTTCACCAGCAGAAGTTTTTTTGTAGGCACTGCAACAGGAAGATAAGTCTGCTAGGGAGCCGTTACGGGAAGCTCGTCTTACATGGCCACTGGGAAAGGCAACGTGTTGCTTGTTTGGCATGTGAGCATTGAAAACGTGAAGGATTTGCCCACTCGTGAGGGAAGGCATTGCCTCAGTCACTCGGGAGAGATGGAGAGTGGGGGAGAACAGCCCTGAAAACATTGATAATGATTTTTGACAGTGACACCATCTCTTCTCTTGTCAGGTGCCCCTTCCGTGTTTATCACTGCTTGGACCATTGTCAGGATTTACTTTTTCGATGTTGGGTAAGCCTGTGGACTCAATTATCTTTCCTTTATAATTTTTCCTTCCTTTATCTCCAAGGAAAGCCCTGCAGTTCTAGTAACCCAGCCATCCCGCTCTAACCCCAGAGCCACCATGAACCGGGAAATGCTCCAAGGTCTCCCTGAAGATGCAAAGTTTATGTTAATGTAGGCCGGTCACTCACCCTCTTTGTTTCCCAATCCCTTGGTCAGGGTATTTGCAGGGAATTTGTGAGCAGACCCTACCGGTCGCATTTGGCCCTGTGATCCTGTGTATAACAAAGATCCCAGCAGTGCAGCTGCCCTGTGCTCAGAGCAGAGCTTTGCATCCTGCAGAATTGACCCTAAATATGCTTATACAGCAGATACTTAGTAAACACACCCATTAGCTCTCCCACAGAAAAAGTCTAAAAACTCTTTTTTTCTTTTTCCCCAGGCAGATCTTAGTGTCTGTTCTTCATCCTCTTTAACCTAGCAGCAGCCTTTGATATTTTATGTAAGAAGCAGATAGAATACAGCTAAGTAAATGAGGCAAATATCAGAGCTTTCCAAGGATATATGCAAGTAAATAGGATCTGATCCTGCAATCCTCCTTCATGCTTTTACTCAAGCAGTCAAACTATAGTAATTGGAAAGGCTTTTATGAGAAAACACTCCGGAGAGTTACAGAATCAGGTGCTTATTATGTACTCGCTGTGCATGCCCTTGCTTCTTGCATTTGCAGCATACGGTTATCTCCATTTTCTCCTATGCATTCTCCCTCTCCAACTGTGTCCTGATTTGTCCTTATTTCAGCAAGAGAAACAGCTCAGATTTCTCATCGCTTTTTTTGATTTATAGTCATGCTAACACATTTCCTGAGGGCTACTGACTTCTTTTATGGTTTCACTCTATCTGCATAAAACTGACCTTATTTACTCTGTTAATAAATAGCCTCTACAATGAGATAGAGACCAAAGGATTTAACCAGTCTGAATACCAATTCTTCTTACTATATATTCCCACTCAGCTCCAGCAGTTCTTAATAAAAATACAGACTTCTTTGCATTTTCTGGAGGCTTTAAAGCTCTACATTTTTGTGCCAAATAAAACAGAGTGTGAATTTACAGGATATGCTAATAACACACAATTTTTTTTTTTTTTTGCATACTAAAATTATCTACAGAGAAAAATTACAGGAAAATAATCCAGATTAAATAAAACCTAATTATGTAAGATTGGTTAAACAACATTAAGCCCCTATTTAAACATTCTAACTCCAAATTAAAGTGACCTTCATTCAAAGTGCCTGAATTTATTTTAAAAATTAAGTACACTAGACATAATTAGGGCCACTTTAATTCTAAATGAAAGGGCAACATGCACCTGACTAAGTATAAGCATCTGTATGTGAGCAATTTGTTCTAGTGTCCTTTTATAGCTAGTGGAGATTTAGTCAGTGTAGTCCATGGAGTGCAATTCTTTTCATCCTAAAATTGATGCCTAAAATAGGTCTCAGGAACTGTGCCCTAAATGTGCCTCTCTTCTTCTACTGTTACCTGCGCTGTCAACATTTTTAATTAGATGAGCTGAATCCAGGTGGAATTGTCTACAGTAGGTTCCACTAGTCTATTTCTACATGAATGCAGACCAATTTTCATTAATGCTCTGCTAAAAATGCACCTTCTATCACCTGACTCTTGTGAGGTCTCCAGATAAATGTGTCCCAAGCAATATTACTCATTTCCACATCATTCCTATTCTGTCATTTCCTTGTTGGCTTTAAAATATAGTTCCAAATGACCTAGGTGAGCGGTGTGGTTTGCAGACAATTCTGACTTCAGGGGGAAATAAATCACGCCCTGGACCCTATGGACCCTAATTCTGACTAGATCCGTAGCTCAGATGCAGCTGGCTAGATTTAGTCGGACTAATCCCACCATAGGCTGTCTATCAGCTTTTTCAGAAGGGCATGGTTGGTTTTGGTTCTGATGGTGCCAATTGCTCTGTGCTTAATAAAACCCTCATCCATGATAGTGGATAGCATTGGAGGCTTCATGAATCTATTCTTTTGATAGCATTTCCTTGTAGCAGACCTCAGTGTAGGAGAAATTAAGTGAATCACCATCCTTCCCCACATTTACCCTGACATAACATCCTCCAAGCCATTCCATTACCAAGGGGCGAAGAGCTCAGAGCGTTATATCTGGGGCAACTGGTGCCTACCAGTGCTCAAAGACACTGCAAAGCAAGTCTTTAGCCCTTCCCAGTTCATGCACACCAGGTTTAGCCCTCTTCACGTAACCTACCATAGCTATCTGTAGCACTTGGGGAAACCAAGTACCTGGGAAGGTTACATAGCTCCTTGCTCGCTTTGCTTGATGTTTTAAGTCTGGTTTTGTTTCTTTTTAGGTGCTGGGAGGAAGTAGTGGAATCCCCATTCTGGTGGATCATTAAAACTCCTATTTTGGTGTCTATTTTGGTAAAGTATCAGCACATTCTGCTGGCTGCAAAGCCATCTTTAATACTAAAGCGTGGGGGTGAGGGGGTGTTGAGAAGTCTTCTGTAAATGTCCGTGAAAAACGCATTGACAGATAAAATCCCACTGTATACTGAATGTCTGTCTTAGGATGAGGAAGTTCGCCCTCCAGATAAGCATCTTTACCTCTAAGCATTGACCATGGGAAGAGTTTGATTGACTAAGCAACCAAGGTGGAGCTCATTTGATTTAACTTTGACCACCACCATCTCAGCTAGTCACCCTGGGCACTCTGGTGCGGTAGCCATGGGTGTGTGTAGCCAGTGGAGGCTGAGGAACGTGGTTAGAGATCCAGGAAAGGCTCATCTTGTCTAATGAATCAGTGGATGTCTAAATTAGATCAGATTAATTGTGCCATGAATGATTTTGTTTCTCTGAGCTGACCATATGCGGAGCCCAGGATGACTTGTTCAGTTGTAGATGTCAATACTGTAAATTAAAATGGGATGAGTCCTACCATAAATTTCTACCTAGGGAAGAAGAGGTTAGATGAATTCCCACATATATTTGCCTCTTGTTATAGCGTCCAGCACAAAGTTGGATTCCAGCTGTGTGTTTTTAAAGTAAGTTCTTGAGAAGCTTGGCTACTTTCCAGATAAATCAACAGAAGTGCTTGACTTCTTACTTCTCTGGATATGATCAATTCTGACCACAGAAACCATGACGCTTCTGAGGAACTCTTGAGTCATTCCAGCCTTGTTGAATATTACATGTTTTCTCTGTCAGGTATCAAGCCAAAAGTTAAAATCAAATGAACTTGAGTTAAACTTAGCTTTGAGTTTTCTTAAATGAAGTCAAGTATGTGGGAAAGGAAGAAAAAGAATGCAACAGAAATCAAACCAAATATATCTCTTTTAAACAGAAATCTTTTCCTAGACATACATTCTTCTTATTCCACGTACATTATGACCTTTACAAGACTTTTTTTCTGTAGTATTTGTCATACAGGGATTCCAAACTGAAACAGTTTGAATAATTACATCTTACTCTGTTCACCTCACTGAAAAGAAATACAATACTTAGATGACACATCTCAAAATATTTATATCATCATAGAAAGCTACAGATAGTATTTTCCCTTTCCCGAGATAAACTTTTGGTCAAGAAATACACCCTATTCTCCTCAGATCAATGAGTCTGTGTTTTCTTTTGGCCAATAAATCATTTCCTCATTGCCAGACAAAATTTACCCAGCAATTTCTGATTTTCCTTCCGCAGATATCATATAAATCTGTCACAAAGGAAGGGCATGATAACTGCTATCTGATGAACAGCAAGTTTCTTCAGGGAGGAATGCAACATTTCCTCCATATCCATAGGAATAAAGCATAGAACTCAATAGAAGGAAGAAATATATGTATTTAAGATACATAAGTTATATAAGATATATAAGATATATAACATACATAAGATATATTAGGTATTAAACACTGGGAACAGATCAGGTGCCTTTCATTATACTCTAGGTTGAAAAATAAGCAACTTCTTCAGTAGCCTGATAATAAGTCTGTACTAAGCCTGTAAGTCACACTCCACCTGACTCACCACTGCCCTGTGTCCATGTTTGCTCTTGACCACTACGAGCCAACACAGTCAGTATTTAACTGCTCTGATCTTACCTTCAGTGCTACAGCTCATGTGCTATCAATGCTCATTAGAGTAATTGGTCTAGATAATACTGGTTTGAACTGATAAATTTTACTTGCCACCAAGTCATACGCAAACCACTTTTATAAGCAAATAAATATGAACAGTAACTATTATAAATGGCATGGGATAGATAAAAAGTGATTAAGCAATGCATCATAACCAAGAAATACAATTAATTTCCAATCACTCACAGCCTTTGAAAAAAGAGTGAGTGTCTAATTGAGAGATGTGCTTCAGTCTACTTTATTCACCTGTTGTTGAGATAAATGTAGGAATTGCTGGAGGCAATTTTACAATCTGTTTTTGCAGGAAATCAGATTGGCTGGTTAACACAATCCCTTCCAGCTGTTGAGTCGCTAAAAATCAGAATCATTTGCGCATTCGCTAACCATGAAAGGATCGAGAAAGAGGTTGTGTGCCAAACTAAAACTAAACTAAGTCTGCAGAAATCTGTCATCGCTTTTCTATTGTATACCTTGCATGAATAACAGCATGATTCAATGGATAGGACCTCAAAAGCAAGGAGATTTGCATTCAGTTCATGCCATCTACTACACGCCACTAGGAAATTGCCATTCCTAGCTCTACACCTTTGCTATTAAATGAGGTTAACATTGCTTGAGTGTGTTGGAGGAGCACCTTGAGATTTTTTGAGTGAAAAGCACCATCTAAAATCCAGATATTAGCTAGACTCCTCTGGTCTAATGTCCCAGGAGAGAATGTTTTCCACTGTGTCGGTGAGGTCTATCCCTTGCTATCCAAGGTCTCCAGCTTCTCTCCGGAGAAGACATGCCCAATAGCATTGAGTAGAGGCCTGCTTGAGTGAATACTGCTTTGTGTTTTGTTTTGGTTTCCTTGGCTCACCGCCTCAGTCTTTGACATGCTCAGCAGCCGGTCCCATGTCACCGTCTCCTGAGGGCTTTGACGTCCGTCGCTCCGCTAACTCCCACGGCTCTTTTCCCACCCTGTCGTCGGCACTCCCCCGCCCAGCAGGACGTCGTGCATAGCTGTGCTCTATGGGTTTGACATCATCATACTTGGGATGTATGACACAAAGTCCCAAGCAGGCTGATGTCAGGCCCAAGATGGCTGCCATCCTGTGTCGGTTTACTATGTGCTCGCAGAGCGGGGTTCTCTGCTCATGGCTTTTTAACAACAGCTTGCTCCATGGCAAAAGTATTGCAGTGAAAGGAATTCCCCTCTAGCGATGGGCTCTCTTCACCGGAGAAAAATACTAATTTTTTAATTTCTCTCTCTGTTTCCTTTCTCCCCATCCCAACAGGTGAACTTCATTCTCTTCATTTGCATCATCCGTATCTTAGTCCAGAAGTTGCATTCCCCAGACATTGGACACAATGAAACCAGCCAGTATTCGTAAGTCCTAGACTTTTTCAACTGTATCGTATGGGTTTTGGGAAACCTGTTTGGCTGTTAGTTCGTTATTGCATCTGTCTGCACTGATCAGAATCAAGTATTTGTTAACTGAATAAAGCCAATCAGAAATCAGGTAACAGAGCATTTGCTAAAACAGCTGGCCATGTTTTACGTCAGTTTGAACAGACAGGTGAGAAGGCCTTCTCCTGGGATTAATGATGAAGTGAGAGCAACAGTAATGATCATGGGAAAAAAATAAGCTTTTTCTTTGTATATTCAATATTTATTGGATTCTGAAGGCAGAGGGACCCTGATGGAGAACAAAGAGTAGCTGTTCACAGGATATGGGCTTTTGTTCTGAACTGGTTATCCTCAGCTCCCTTTTTCAAAGGAGAGATCTAGAAAATTAGTACATTCAGTAGAATCTGTGGCAAATTTTCCTTATCCTAAAGCAGACCCCTAAACCAGATTGGATTAATCCAATGCCTTTCTCTTCACTGATGAGAGGTAGCACTGTCTCAGAAGCTTTGCTTGATGTAATGCTTTTATTGCAGGGATATAAGGTTGACCTTAATGGGGCTTTTTATCATGAACAACATACAAGTGAGATCAGCATCTGTCTCAGTGGCCAAGACTGATCTTAGTTGCTGTATTTTAAGAGTGCAAGAAATCTGTCTATCTGCATGGATTTATTTTGGCTTCAGTGCAAATAAAATAAAAGTTCAGACCAGCTTATTTTTGACTCTTGCCACTGTCCTGGCTCAGCATTTCAAATATCCTGGATATTTATTAAATGTTTCCTAGAAACAGTCCTAGAAAAGAACTGAAAAGAAAAAAGTCCACTGTCTACATGGTCACTGTTCATAAATCTTCTCTGTCTTCGGAGGGAGCTCTGCACTTAGGTACCCTGAAGACCAGCCATGACACTGAGTCTTCCTCTCTAGCGATGGTAAATTATGCATTCATCTGCCTCGAGAAATTCTCAGATTTATGAAAGGAAATTCCAGTATTTGACCTTAACTTCTCCCTGCAGCAGCCAAAGCCAATTACCTCTTTTTCTGTCATCACAACACACCAACATTACCAGACCCTGTACTTTCTGTCACCTCCCTTTATGTATCTCTAATTGGGCATTGTATCTTTGTACCCCCAGGATTGCAACAGCTTTGGCCAGGTACATAGATTAAATCAGCATATTGAAATATGTCCTAGTACTAAGCAGCAGCCTGGAGCAGTTGGCTCACGTTCATCTCAGTATAAGTGCTGCCAACATGCATCGGAAGGGTTATGCCGAGATTACTTCGGAGGTCATGCTGAGCTTTCAGTTCAGGGCTCTTTACTTCACATTTTCCAATGAAGTGGGAGCTGCCAGGAAAGCTCTTTTTGCTTTGTAAATAAATGTAGCATAGCCGGGCAGTAAGTCACATGGACTTCCCCACGCTGGCCTGCCAAAGAGGAGGTACTGCTGAAGTTCAAATGATCTTCACATCTACGGTTCCTCACCTTCCTTCTCCACCTGCAAAAACATCTCCGTTCCATTAGGGCATGAATCAGTTGCTCACTTATAGGTGTCCAAGCCATATGAGATGCTTTAGGACATTTGAGATACTTGCCTGCACCCGACATGTAGGACCCCGGACCTATGGGAGACTTGTACCCTTTTACAGTGGCAGCTGGCCACCGGACAGATTCTCTGGGTCATCTGGAAGTCTCCATTGACTGTATTGACTTCAGTGGGACATGAGACACCACACTTCCCTATGGAAATGAGTATTAAGTGTCCGAACCTGAAGGCTGGATCCCACCAAGGGCAGTTCTCATGTGGTCCTAAGTTTTTAATGTTTAGACAGCTATCTGTAGAGGCATCTGGGGTCCAGACCCTTTTTAAAATGCCATGAGGCACATGATCTGCAATTATAGGTACCTGGATCCTTTTGCATGTAATTCTCTTATTACCTGGAACGTTGCTGCTAGCTTCAGGGGTTTTGCCCGCAGGACCCAAGAGATCTTAGGAAGAAACTGCTGTTAATGATATGTGTGGGTTCCTCCTGCCAAATCCGAGATAAATATGTTTTAAACTAACAACATCAGGGCTCTCTCATTTGCATTTCTCCCTCCTTCTCTTGTTTATTTTATAAAAAAAATAACACGTTGACATGTTGACAGTATTGTTCAATTCCAACCGGTTTCAATTTAGCTGCAGGCTGGAAGTTCAGGTATGCTGCTGACTCACTCATTAATGCTACAGACAGTGAACTGGGCTTTAATGTATTGGAAACTATGAAAACAAGTCTCCCAAAACAGTTTTCTGGAAATGACAAAGACATGTGCAAGAATGGTACAGCAATATTTCAGGCAAATAGAAGTTGTTTTCTGCAACAGAAATCTTGAGCAAAATTAATCTCTTTCTATTCTGTACATGTTCATAGATCAATATTATCATCAAAGTTTTCTGGGTAACTTTTCCTTTATGTGTTCAAGGAGCATGACTAAAATGTTGGTTCACTCTTACCCACTCCCAAGGAGAGGAGTAGGTTCAGTGCAGGCTAGTGGAGATGTGTTTTCCCTAAATTACCTGTCACCATGTATATCTGTCAGAGAGGACAGGTCTAAGAAGTGTACCTTGTGCTGGGAGTGGAAGTAATGAGGTTTTTGAGAAACCATGGTTTCCAGCAGGTAGCTTTAACCAGCTTTGGACAATCTCCCAAGCAGTTCTGCCTGCTGCACAGCCAGGCTTTAGCTACCTGGGGAAAATTATACTATGACTAGGAAAGATGATTTTCCTCATTGCAGTGTTTTGAGGGGGTGTGGGGGGGTGTCTTTTAAATAGCACAGGGCTAGACCATTGGGCCTTTGCCTTGAAGCCAAACTGAGATCTAAAACATCACTCAATATTCTGGAGAAGCTCAGTGCTGGGAGCAAGAGACTGGTTTGGGGTGTTGTGCAAGCTGGAGGAGGGGGCTCCTAAGGTTTGGCATTTATGTCTTTTTCATTACCACAGTCCAGACAGCAGGGAAAATGCTATAACTGAAGCCCCAGTGTTGTCTGCAATGATAAGATAAAATTTTTGAATCCGTTGGAGGTTGCAAGCAGTGTCTCTATGAATACGGTACACAAAGGTAACATTGCATCAATCTCCTCTAGGTTGACTGTTCCTGAAAGATTGGGGAGAGAGGAGATATCTCTGCAAAGCCAATATTGATATTTACTGAACTATGATCTGCTCAGAAAAAATGAGTTGCTTTCTTGTATGTCAGGAGCTGGGGGAATTAGGGCTGGGACATACTAGTGCGGGTCACACTGCCAGACCTGCTTCTAAGAGCGAGGAACATACTACTCGGATGGTCACCAGTGACAGTCCTCTGGCAGAGCAAGACATCCAAGAGGATTCAGATTTTGGATCTACTCACTATAAGCAGGGATGTGCCTGCTAGTGAGGCATGTGGTGGGAAAGGCAAATTCCTGGACAATTCCTCAGCTTCCTACAGGCACTCATTTTGCCTGGAATGAGTTGGACCCAGCTGCCTTTCAGCCAGCAGGTAGTCTCTGGGGAGCCACAGCCTCTAACCACAGCCTTAATATCAAGCTGTCTTTGGGCCAGGCCCAGGGAAAACTGGAAAGGTCTGCTGGGAGATAGTGATGAGCATCAGCTGCATGAAGCTGGCACATCAGACTTCCCAGTGGGCTTACGCAGATGGCAAATAAATGAAGATGGTCTGAGGGGACTGAGCCTGATGAGACTTTGGAGGTGAAGAGTTTGCAGATGGAAGAACAAGTATTTCCAACATCCCAGCCGTAGCTTCAATTCCTCCAGAAGCCTCTGGGAGAGGGGGACACAGGAGGATGTGGGTGACCAAGGGAGCCACAACCCCCATAAGCATCGTTAGGCCCTTGATTTCATTTTATTTCCATCAGCTATGTTTTAATAATGATTATATTTAATAAATTATCATCTCTTCCTAATTAGAACTCTGATTACCCGGCCTGATGCCATTAAGCACTAATACTGTTCGTCCCCCTCCTTTGGAGACATTCATTGTGCGATAGCCTGTCATTATTCTGAGCTAAACATACCATTTGTCTCCCAGAAGCTGTAATTTTCAGACATCCCAAGCAAACAAAGACAGCACTAGATGATGATTTAGCTTGTAGAGATGTAAAAAGATCTCCGGTGGGAGGGGAAGAAGAGAGAAGGGAGAAAGAAATACCTCCATTGAAGTTACTAGGAATAAAGATGTCACATTTTATGTTGTCACCACATCTGAAATCACCAGCCATCTGCAATCTGCGGGCCAAGGAGAAATAATCTAGGGCTGATCACTCTGCCTTAGCTGGAGGCACGTATATATTTATATGAGAGCTGTTAACGAGGAGGAAAGCAAGCCTGTGGAAATGCTCCCAGCATAGTCCTTGGTTAGTCTGAACTGCCGTCCAGTGACTGTGCCCAGCTGAGGGTCCACCTCCACATGTCATTGCATCCCAGCCCAGGTCGTCGGAGGGATCCTGGGGAGGTTAGGCTGTGAGGAGCTATCTCAACACCCTCTGTTTCGCTGTACCCCAGGCATTTCTTCCCTCTGGGCAACAGCAGCTGCCTGATGCTGCCTCGCTCAAGGCTGCTGTTGAAAGGCTGGATGTTCCCAGGACCTCAGGGTAAGCAGCCTATATCACAGCTCCTAAGGGCAAACAAAGGCATTTAACATGCATGACACAGGCTACACCATCATGATCCAGGTCATCAGCAAATATGTACTGCAGCAAATTAAAGTTTCAGGGTTGCATAGGGCTCAGCTGCAGGATTTCTCATCAGCTCACCCTTTAGCTCCTCTTCCCTCTCCCCTTATGACTCATGTTTGTCTTTCCAACAGGAGGCTGGCCAAGTCTACCTTGCTGCTGATCCCTCTCTTTGGCATTCACTACATCATGTTTGCTTTCTTCCCCGACAATTTCAAAGCAGAAGTTAAGCTGGTCTTTGAGCTCGTGGTTGGGTCGTTCCAGGTAAGCCACCCTTTGGGCCACCAGTCAGTCACCAGGTCTGTCGGCAGGGAGAAGTGTAACAAGCTTGGCAAGGGAATAAGCAAACATGTGAGCTGGGTTTTTCCTGGACATGCCCAATACTGCTCTTATACCTTTGAGGAAAAAGCTACTCACTCCAGGTTGGCCAGGATGGAAGATAATTTTATGTTTTCCCTCCTGGAGTTCCAGAAGGAGATTCTCTCTTCTCATTTTAGGCATCTGAAAAGAAAATGAAACTCTATAAGTTAGTCTCCCTGTGCTTTTTTTGTACTCAAGGGAGAAAAATGACCCCCTTGGTTCAGTTTAAGCATTATTGACATGGTGTGAGATGAGATAAATCACGTTTGGGAGGAGTGTCTTTCTGGCCATTAACAGGAGCCTAGTCTATCTTCAACCGGTTGACTTGCATGAACTTTCTCCTCTAACCAAACAGTATTGTTTGGTTAATAAGCCAAATCCTGCCTGTAGGTCCTGCTCAAGCAAGATTCCATTTCATTGGCACAGGAGGCACCTTCCCCATGAGGATGGATAATGGGGCTGTCCTCTGCATTAATCTTTAGGAAGCCCTGATGAAGTTTGCTTCTTAGACCCCTCCACATGCTTCACTTCACTCAGTTCCAGTGTTGAGCTGTTAACCTTGGCCCTGCCTTGCATGAAAAGAAGCATTTATTTATGTATTTTATCCCACTGCATCCCTGCATTAATCATCTCTAGCCACTTTGTGTTCTCACAGCCTGCAAGCAGGATCTCTCTGTCACCATGTACCATACACACGTCAGTAGCATGCTTCGTTCAGTGGTGAATGAGTTAACATCCCTGTCTACATCACCATCACTTCACATCTGGCATCTCTCCTTTGAGAGATAAATGGATCTACAGTCATTCCTTGTCTTTAGTATTTGCAACCATAAGGGCTAGGATAAGTTTGGGGGGTTATCTTCAGTGAAAGCTGAGATTCTCAAAAATGAACTGTCACTGCAGGGGAGATGGGAAAGGAACGGTTTAGCCCTATACCACATCTAAGATCATTCTGATCTTGATGATGTCCTAGCGAGCATGTTTAGATCTCCCCAGTTTCAGCTGACAAGACCAAGCAGGAAAGGTGGGTCTAGTATCACATCCAGTTCCCTCTAATGCCCCAGTCTGAATGACCAAGTGCCCCTCTGAGAGCTGACCCGACTCCTGATGGCTTTAAACACCAGCCTGGAGCAATCTTTGAACTCACACCCATACATCTGCTGCAAGGTACCTTAACCAGTCTTCTCCTGCTCCTTTTGTAGGGAAAATTCAATCAAGTGGTTTCTAAGGGCACCTTAGCAGTCCCCCAGCAGCGTGCCCTTTCTCCAAGGCTGCAGTGAGTTTGAGAGGTGCTAAAAGCCTGTTCTCTCCTTTCCCCTAGGGATTTGTGGTGGCTGTTCTGTACTGTTTTCTCAATGGGGAGGTAAGATCAACAGTATTGTTTGGTTAATATTTGCAGCTAAGGCAAATTGAGTGCTTGTGGAGAGTGGATCGAGAAGTGTCCCATTCCTGATGTTACCATATTGGGGGGAAGCATCCAAGTCAAATCACTCACTCCAGAAAAAAACAAGTCAACCATTTGCCTGACAGTTTCCAGCACAATTAATAAACATATTAGGACTTTTGTGCACGCTGTAGTGTTGCTGCTGCTGAGTCTGTCCTTCACTCCTGAGACAGCATCAGCAGAACTCTTGCATAAGCCCTGATCCAAAAGGACCAGCTTCAGCAGGGAAGGATAAAGCCCATCTTCTAAGCCCTAGTCAAGCTTAGCGCCTCAATGAATCCTCCGCAGAATCAGGCCCACTGCCAAGATGGAGGCTCGTTAGTGCAGTGTTATTTTTGTATCATGCTCCATCTGCCCGTAAGAAATTCAGCAGAGACTGATTAAACCCGCATCGCGAAGGCTACCAAGTAGGTGTGAGCAGCTCAAAACTTGGAGCTGCTGTCAGCTGGAGCGCTTTCAGCTCAATAAACTGAGCACGGACAAGAAAGAAGCAGCTGTGATCTGGGTTTGTGTTCCAGCTTCCCAGGGAGAGGAAGAGTGTCCAGAATCACAATTTGCTCTGATGCTGCTTTCAGCCACGCTGATGCCATGTGTACATCACGCAGTGGCTTGCAGGGCAGATAGCCCAGCTCCAGCAGAGACCTTTGCCAGTAAACCTTCGCAGAGCAGGCCAGTACCACACAAACTTATTACTGATCCAAAACTGATACAGGCATTGACGTGACTTGTTAGGCACAGACCAGTGCCAGGTAAACATGTTTCTACCTTACAGGCATCGATTTTGCCTTTCCCACGTTTCCAGTCCTGGGGTTTGCATCCTGGTATTGTACTGTTTCTGTGCTTGCTGATCCCAGAGACCCTCAGACACAGCTGTTTTATCTAATTTATACTGTTATCTAAAAATTTGGACTGGAAGGCTGCAGGAGGCGACAGGGATGGTGGCCAGATTTGTTCAGGATTTGAATCTGGACAGTGTAAACCAGATGATGTCTGTAAACTCCCTGAGCAGGAACAAGTATCTTCTGTCAAAAAAGCACAACTGTATTGACAGCTTTACAAAAAAGCTATAGTTAAATCATTTTTATTTGGGCAAAAACACAGCAGTGAAAAAAAAAAATCTTAATTATAATCACAAAGCATAGAATATGTTGCCATTAACAGTAAGTAGTCTTGCACCTTCATGGTATCGGATAAGAAATTTCCTGTGCTCACCTTTCTGGTGAAGCTCAGGGATTTCTGCTCTAGTAGTTTACTGTCCGGAGTGTCACCTCTCTTCTATGTGGCTAAAAGTTCTGACCAGGTTGAGTTTAGTGACCTTTATAAAATAATTCTTGGCCCCTTGGTAGGTGGGTCACCTGTGACTGCTCACACAGTCAAGTCAGAACAATAGAAAATTCTCCTCTCCACTGACTTTCTTGTCTTTCCTCTTCCTAGGTCCAAGCTGAGCTCAAGCGAAAGTGGCGGAGGTGGCACCTGGAGCGGTTCCTGGGCTCGGACATGAAGTATCACCACCCTTCCTTAGGCAGCAACGGCACCAACTTCAGCACCCAGATCTCCATGCTGACCAAGTGCTCACCAAAGACACGCCGGTGCTCTGGCTTCCAGGCCGAATTCTCTCTGGTGTGATGGGGAGATGCTCTCCGAGCACTGAGCATCCAAGAGAGAAACTGAGAGACAGAAGGATCCCCAGGAATCAGCGATACAATGACAAATCCTTGTGAAATGACATGCTCCTCATGAGCCAACAGAGGACACAAAACTGGAAAAGCCACTGGCATCCAGAACAAGATCAGACAAGCCAGGAGGCAGAGAAATACTTTTCTTCTCCCTCTTTTCAGACCTTTCACTCTTACGTTTCAAGCCCTCAGGGGTTGATAACTATGAGTAAAGGTCCCGGTCACTTGAGGAGAGCCTGGGAGATCCTGATGTGTCATAAATAATGAAGTAGGGGGCAAGGGAGGGGAAAGCCCGAGTCCTCGGTGGCTTTACCAGAACCGGCATCTCTGAAACAGATACATTGCACTTTCTAAAAAAATGAGCCAGTAAAGGACAGAGGGAGCCAAGAAGCAGGGGGGGAGAAGAGGGGAAAAAAAAGCCAAACATATGAATGTGCCAAATGTCCCGTTGATAAGAGGTGGTGATAAGGCACCAAAGAAAGAGCTGGGGACACGGGGAGAAGGGACAGGAGGAAGAGGAGCGGGAAGGGGAGATGCCAGCACACGGCCCCTGCCTCTGGGTTTGACACGTGTGAAGACGAAGCTGCAGCACCAGGAAAGCCCCTCAGAGGATGCCCTGGTGCTGCAGGGTGTTCTGCTAATTGGCCACCCTCCTTGTTAGCAAAAGCTTTCCAAGCACCCTTGGGTGCCCTCTGGAAAAGCAGGTCACTGAGAAGGAACAGCATGAGTGCCCTTCTCTGCGCTGTGTTCATGACATCGTGTTTTGTTTGGTTGTTTTTGATGAACAGGAAACTCAATTTGCATGTATAAAAACCAGGTACAGATGCCAAAAGCAGAGCACGGCTGCGTTTTTCATTCTTTTTAAGTTTGCCCATAGATCTTGGTGCGTGAACGCACCCAGGATCATCAGGGATCAGGGGAAAACAATTGGTCTGTAATTCATTTGCACTTGCTTAGCACACACTGCCAGGAAAGGGAGATGTAGAACCCTGTAATCCTTAATTGAATCAGACCTGCCATAAGGAGCCACTCTCCAGATGAAAAAATTAGCGTCACAGCAGCAAGCAGAATTGCTTTCATCAGAACAAGGTTGTCTCAGCTCGTAACTGGCACTCCAGGAGTCAGGAAGGAGTGAAGGAGCTATTAAATTGATTTCTTCTTCAGCTTTTGTGAGGAGCTTTCATCCTATGATGAAGGCATTGTTAGATCTTTAAGATGTGCATGTGTATTTTACCTCTTTTCTGAAGACCTATTAGTTTCCATATAGGGGCAATCCCTATTTGATGAACGCACATAGATCCTGTTAAAATCAAGGGAATAGTTTTTTTTTTTTCCTTTCCTTTTCTTGGCGGAGGGGCGAAGGAGAGGTGTGGAACCAAACCCTGCTCAGACATGCCAGGCTGGCAGCTCGCAGAGCATCACACGCAGCTCACGCTCCCAGGCCCTGCATTTGAGACCTTCCCCGCAACCCCAAACTCAGTCAGAAGACAGCCAAGACAAGGACGAGGATGCTCGCGTTTGTGTCCCACCCAACTGCCTCAAATGGGGTTGCACCAGTTTTACACTGGGGTTGGGAAATCCCTGCCCAGCTCACGTGTACGCTTAGTAATTGGGCTGCTGTCATCCTGCTATAAGATGTCATAGCGCTGTCCTCGTGAAGGAGAGTCTGGGTCACCAATGCATGTACGTGGAAAGGAAGGTGGGCTCCTCTTCTGGAGTTCAGAGATCAAAACTTATCCACCTTATCTAACAGCACCTGGACGTCTTTTTCTTCATGATGAACTGCAGTTCATTGAAGGGAAGCATCTTTAACTTGGAGGGTTTGGGGTTTGTTTTGCTTGCTTGTTTGCTTGCCTTAAGCATCTGTGATTCACCGCAAACAAACGACACTGAGCCCAGGAGGAGAGTTTGCAGATCTGGACATCCAGTTCCTTTCTCAGTTCTGAGAGGGCAGTTGTTCCGTGCTGTAACCTTCCCCAGAGCTATACCTGTTATCATCTGAGCTCGATGCTTCCAGAGTATTTTTCCACGTGGGGGGACTGAGAAAAGCGTAGAGGGCTGAAGTCAATAAAGGGCATGAGATACCCTGATACAACTGCCGTGAAGGGTAGACATGCAGTCATGGGGTTTCAGTGAGCTAGCTCAGATGCTGTCACAGTGCAGCCATGACTACCCAGCCTGCAAAACCTGAGAGGACAGGTAGATATTGTGAAGATAGTCATAATGAGCTCCATGGTCCTGGAATTAAAGTGCTGATGAGACCCCAGGCTAGCCAGGTGCAAGCCATCTTTGTTATGGCTGCGTTACACTGCAACCATATCATTAGCAGTTAGAATCCAACACCGATGTGCCATAAGATCATCAAAATCCTCTCTTAGCAGCTCTCTAATTCCCAAAATCCAGAGAAACCAAGAGTGTGCTTAAAGTTTCCCCATGTTGCTTGCACTGAAGCCCTTACACCCTGACACCCCAGGAACAAGATTCCCATTGAAATCTCCGTGAGGTTCTCGGAGGCAAGGACCCTCTTTGTGTTTGGTGCTGGTGCTGCTCCGGTGAGTGCTTTCAGACCTGGATTAGGACTCACACAGAAGATGCCGGAGAATTCCCACCAGTACCACCAATTCTTCTCCTGTGCTTAGTTCAAAGCAAGGATCTGACCTAGCTCTGCATTTCGCCAGGTGAATGGCTAGCTGCAAGGAAACCCAGAAGCAGCAAGGGAAAGCTCGCTCTCAGCTTCCAAGTTGTTCCCCTTGGCGTGAAATGCTTCCTCTCACTGATTCAGAGTTTGGAAGCAACATCGGTCTGGGAAAGATTTGATTCATCAGGCTGCAAAGTCATTCACCCTCTTTATCTGTCATCGTAGCTCTTTATGCCCAACAAAACAGGCGGGCTGCAGAGGAGCACTGCCTAATCTTAATGCATCCACTGTGGTGCCTAATATGTGAACTTAAATCCCAGGTAAGCAGAGGAGGAGTTTGAGCACAGAGTTGGTGAGCATAAGTGAAGCACCATTGCCAGCAACCTCCTTTGGGAGGTGTGAGGGAAACCCTTCCCATCTGTTTTAGACAGCCTTGCTGGGGCAGAAGGTCAATATCTGTGAACCAGGGGCAGTGAGAAACCTTCTGCATTTTCACTCCGTTGTTCTTCACCTTCCTTTTCCTCTCCCTGTGCTTGTAACTCCATTTGCAGGAGGGACCTTCTGCTTTGCATTTACAGCTTCTTTTCCATTTGAGCCCTGTGCTAACCTGTGCCAGCACCAACCATACGCCAAAAGCAGCAGGAATGGGCTTGCCTTTTAGAGAAATGACAGGGAAAAATTTGACTGATTATTTACCAACGCCACAAGGCCTTCTGCAGACCTTGAGATGCATCACCAGACTATTCTGCACGGGAGCCTGAAGATAGGATGTAACTGAAACTGAGGGGCTCCTTCAAAAAAACGTTGACTACATTAGCATGCCGGGAACAGTGCCCCCAGGCTCCCTGCTTGCAATTATTTCATCACCGAACATGCAGCCACATCGCCATTATGCTGTCAAGGGTGTTTGAGAGATTAAATGAATCTGCTGAATATACCTGCTGTGACAGGCATGGCAATATCAGCTATGCAGGCAGTGCAGAGCTGCCAGCCCACCTGCGTTGGCCTCGTATTTCAGGAGAACAGAAGAGCCAGTGGTGAAATCAGAGCTTTTCACTCTGGGGATATGAGCAATCAAGTGAACGATGACACTCGGATCAGGTCCTCGTTTAAGTGGCTTAGTGCAGGAATTTGGCTCAATAACTTGGCCTCCTCTACTCTGTTTTTCATCCAACTCATCAATAAAACAGACTTCAAGGACCTCACTGCAACCCCAGACTGCTTTGTCCTGAATCCGTGCAGAATACACGATGCAGTGCTCAGAACTGCTGCTGTCGCTCACAAAGCATCGATCTGACCCCCTTAACTCTGGTGTAAGACAGGAATGGCTCCAGTGAAGGCAACTGCATTAATTTGCTGCAAAATAAGATTAAGAGGCATACCTGGATGTATTAGGCTTTTAGATACGTTTGAGGATCATGAATTTAGATTCTGCAACTCTATACAGAAATGAGGCCAAATTCTGATGACACTTGCACCAATCAGTTCATTTCAGTGACTCCCGAATTACACCACAACTGGAATTTGCCTTTAGAATAAGTCCTTTATCTTCAGCCTGGAACCGTTTACACCCTTTTTATACCACTGAGACATCAAACCCCTCCTGTTAATTAGTGACTCTCTATTTCAGTGATTAAGCTATTAAACAATTATTAGTAAGTATGGAACAATTAAAATTAAATTATTTTCTCAAGGTCTAGAGGTACAAGGTTCAATGCTAACATTAGACTGTAGATAATTTCTATTCAACTGGGACCTATATTGCTCTGTGGCCCTCTCATAAGGAGCAATAAATGAGAATATGACCATGTTTAGGGTTTAAAAAAGAGCAGTAAAGAAATTCTAGGCTGTTGCAGAATTTCAGGACATTAAGTTGAACTTTGTTGTTAAAATCAGATATATATGCAGCAGCACTGTAAAAAGCCCAGGAGACAAAACACCTGATTTTTTTTATTATTTTTTTTTCTTTCCCTAGGAAGCAGTTATATTTTTTCTCCAGGAAGGTGTTACTGGAGAAAAAATGTTTTGTACATTAACTAATCAGCAGATTTACTTCTTTCTCAATATCCCGCTTGGTTCCCGTTCAGCTCAGAAGCAATGAGTCGGGATGGTGTCTGTGTCACGGGGCTGTGCGAGCGAAGGGATTAAAACCAAATCTCTGCTCCAGTCTGATGGAAATACTTTCAGAGAGAGATGCACCTGCTGATTAATAAAAGACTGCTAGTGGTTTTTAAAAAGCAAAGTGAAGTTCCAAAGCTTAGGAGTGAACATCGCTTGGCTCCATGGCAGGGATTAAAGGCGTTTGGTGGGATTATTTTGTCTCCATTCCTTCCACCTTCACCACAGTGTTTTTAAACAAGGGTTTCTGCAGGAAATATGAAATATTTTCAGACTAAAAGGGAATCTCTCAAACTTGGAAATGCTGATATGTGTCTTTGTGAAGCTAATTTTATTCTGTCCGCACAAGTTCAGCTGGGTTCCATAAATGGCCTACGGAAATCCATGTGGTATCAGAAGCAAGGAGACTGAGAAGCAATGTTTCTTCTCTGGAAGATGAATCTAGGTTTAACACCAAAGCCCAGGTAAAACACGTTCCCTGCCCGCTGTGTCCCAGCCTCTCTGCTTTCAGGTAGGTCGTTTAGCTGAAGAAACGATCTTGACTGGGGTGTTGACACTGGGGTGCTTCCCCCCAAAGGCATCTCTGCACCAATGAATGTGCCAAACTCTCGGAGACAAGGACTGCGGTCCTGAGCTCCCTGACTCGCAATGCAGCTTCGCACTTTCCCCACACCGATGCTTATGGTGGCAAGGACCATCATGTTTCTTGATTGCAGATGACCCTCGAAGAGCAGGGGGCTTTTGGCCTCATCTATACCCGTATCAATTTGGAACGACTCTGCTGGTATCATTCTGGAACTAAACTGGTGTAATAGGGAAAAGAATTAAGTCCCCGACTGGCACATGGAGTCAGATGTCCCAAAATCCAGAACAACATGGCTTTCAATCCATTTTCTTTCAGTCAGTCAACTTTTCACCCCTTCCCCAAACCCAGTATTTACATACCAGGCTGATGAGGTATAATTACAATGACTGATCTTGTTTTTTCCCCTGGAGATATGTACAGTTGTAAAGTATGGCTTTTAGGAATTAGGAGTTTCCTGGGCCCACGGACCATCTCTTCCACCGCCTACTGTCGGAACGTCCTAACTCCTTGTTTGCTTGCATGGTGTTTGTGCTATATACTGAAGAGCCCTGGGTTTGAAACCCTGGTTATTTCTAGTGTACTGTGAAATCACAGGGAAGAAGACAGATATTGGGACTGGAAACTATGTAACAGGTCTGTAAGGGAAATAATGCCCATTTGGTTCTGAGGGCCAGGCCTTTAGGACATGCAAATTGGCATCAGCAGAGCACTGGTGTTTTATACCCCAGTTTTGTGTATATTGTAAATCTGTACCTAGAATAAATCTGAATAGTACATTTAAAAAAAAAAAAAAAAAAACCACATACTTTTGATACAATGATGATGATAAAATAAGTTCGAAGAGGCACTTTTGAATTCAAAAGTGCATTTTGCAAACACCTCAAGTTGTTGTTCAGTAGCTGGTGCCAACTGACTCTTCTCACTCAAACTGTGAGCACCTCTGCTCTGCCCTTCTGTAAATAGGCTTTGACAGCAAAGAGTGATGAAAACTGGCTGTGAACAGAGAATCACTGTCTCTGTGGACTTGTACGTACCTGGGTGCTTGTGATGTATTCTTCATACCAGTGAGAACAGGCTGGCTTGCTCAGCACAGGTGAAGTCTCCACCTTGTTTCATGGCCTTTTGCCCAATATTATTTATTTTGTTCTGACTCTGTACATATGCAATGAAGTGGCTATTTTTTTCCTTTGTATTTGGTTCATCTCCTTGCTTCAGAGGAGGTTCTTCTCTGTGGTTGACACTGCTGAAAACAAGCAATAAAACCATTGTGAAGACATTGTGTTTAAGAAGTTCCACCTGATACTTTGTTTTTCTCAGTCCTGAAAAAGACACAGACAGAGGAAGAAAGGCTAAGAAGGAGGTAGTGAGCTGATAAGGTGGTTGCCTAGAGTTAGGCATAATGATCTCATACGTGTAAGGTTAGCCAGATAGACCAAATCACTCTCAAAATGGGAGACCTCCTTTGAGAACATCTATGCCAGCAGAAGAATCAGTACCAGCCCCAGCACGAGTGATCCCCAAAACCACCACAATGAAGGTAACACCACTGCCTGAGCTACGTGGCTGGACCCGATGTCTTTTGGAGGTAGGAGTCATGCATGGAGGTAATAATCATGCAATTACAAACACACTATGGTTCTTTTGCCACGGTCAAGAGAGGTCAAGTGATTCCTGTATTTGTAGGTACGTACACCCATGCACGCACATGTACATGTATTGATTGTTACAAGTGTAGGGTTGGATGCTGGAATATCCTCCGTCTCTCTATACTGTGCCATTCAAATTCATCCCCGTGCGAATCCCCCCCAGTACCCTAGATGGGCAGACCAAAGCTAAGGTCTGTCTTTTACATCACAGACCGTAGCAGTTCATAACCACCCTCCATAAATAGGAAAACCCCAAAATACATGAAAAACCATGTTTGTTCTCATTCCCTTCTGGACTGAACACACTCAGACTGCCAGTCATCTAGGCCACATGGTAGGAGAACCTGCGAGCAGCTTTTCGAAAGCAGATGCCATGGGTCCATTTCACCTGCAGAAATCCCACACCACTGCAAAAAACCAAAATGCTTTACCCATAAGATGCACAAATGAGCTTCCATCCAGTGCTCTCCGCAAATGTTTGGCATGCATAATGACCAAGGGCGTCTTACAATGCAGTTTGCAGTTCAAGGCGGTGGTTTGACTTGGGCTTGTCACAACCAGGTGATTCCACAGCACTGGTGGTGTAAATTCATAATCTGAGCATCATGAGAACATCCTGCCTGCAGCTCTTACAACTAGACCCTCGACCCATCCACCTCAGTACTGCATATGCATATACAAATACAGTACATCTGACTGTAGCAATAATTATACAAGTGGGTAATTAACGACTTGCAGGTGAAAAGGGAAGCACAACAGCCAGGTCTGGGGTTAAGCATCCTGCTGGTTAGTTGTTAGTTTAGCTTGCCTTTGAGACATAGGTTAAGTTAGTTCTCTGAATGTGTTGTTTATCCACCTCAAAAGGAATGCCTTGATTTTTTTGAAATGCAGAGTTCATTGGATATTTTCAATGTGAGTACAAATTTGCCTATTTAAATCTCTTCACATACTCTCTGGGCTGAAAGTAGCTCTCGCCATGGAAAGAAATGGACTGGTGTTTGAACATGAATTTTGCAAAGCCTCCAGATCTCTGCTAGTTGATTCCAAATCATCAGCAAGCCACTTAAATTAACACTCCTTTCAGGCACAGAATTGCCCAGTAAGGCTAATGAGACTTAACGCTCTTCCTTTCCATTTTCACTGCCCCTGCATGGAGCTGGTAGTACTGCAAAGCTGGGGTCTGTCTCTGCCTCCTCGACGCACTGGGCACGCCAGGCACTGGCATCTTGTACGCTGGTCCCAGGAGCAGCCTGCAGGGACTGTGTGCTCATCCCTGGCAGTTTTCCCACCCCACCAGGTGACCAGATACCTCCTGAGCCTCGTATGGTGACCTTAGCCGTGCAGCTTCCTCCAGCTTTCGCAAGGGTGCTGCATCTGCCCCTGCATCACATCTGTGTTTCATCCTTGCTGGGTGCCCAGTTCGTTAGCACTGTCTTTTCAGGTCTTTATTGCTCAGAACAAAGCACGAGCCTTCCTCTGTGTTGGAGAAATGCCTAGCAGGCAACTATGAGTGAACAGTAATTATTTGTGTAAAAGACACATTATTTAATGCACATGAATATTAGGCAGTGAAAATAGATCGCAGTGAGACGTCAATGAGCTTTTCCTTGTCCATGGGGCCAGTTCCACAGCTCACCCCCTTTTTAAGCTGATTCGCACCCACTGTTCACACTACTGATAAAGGCCAAATGTACAACTATGGATGACAAGTCTTTGCTACATATGTCCCTCCTTTCTGCATGGATTAACCATTTTCATTTAAAAGCAAAGGGTCTAATGCTCTGGGCCATTCTGAGAAGTAAAGCTGTTGCATACTGACTTTCACTAGATCCTTCTGTGGATTAAATCAGAAAACAGAAAAACAGGTTACAAAGGCTGGGGAAAGGGAAGATCAGCCAATTGCATTTAGTCTGTGTCTAGAGGTGATGATAACCACGAACTGCCAAAAAAATGTCTTCCATATCAGGAACTCCAATCACTGCGCAGAAATTAATTAGTGTAAGTGGCTTTGATGAAGGTCACCTAAGAAGTCTGAGGCAAAAATCAACCCAACCATCTTCAATCCCTGCTGTGTGTCCTCTGTGCAAGAGCCATCCTTCCAGGTTTACAATGAGCATAGCATTGCTTTTCTTAAGACGCACACCACACACCATTATTCTGAATTTGATAGAACATGTGATCACATATGTCTGGAAGTTTTTGAGCTTGACTTTTAGAGCTTCTTTGTGTAAGATCAATGGTGAAGTTGCTTTTCATGACTGCAAAAACATCAT
This sequence comes from Buteo buteo, assembly GCF_964188355.1. Taxonomy (NCBI): domain Eukaryota; kingdom Metazoa; phylum Chordata; class Aves; order Accipitriformes; family Accipitridae; genus Buteo; species Buteo buteo. The sequence goes on along the minus strand of NC_134172.1, from coordinate 4,115,307 downwards.
TCTCTATAAGAAAGAGCCATGACTGAAAATGGCCAATGGCATCCTTTTCCTTTGATCCCTTGTGGTTTCCATGGCAAAATGCCAGGACTAGGACTTTTGTGATCTCCATGACATTAAAGCAATTTCCCGTGTAGTGAATCAATTTTAGCCGTTAAATTATCTTCGCTCCACATGCAACCAGTTGCACTAGCTCCCTCCCACTGGGGATATAAAGTTAGAACTGTGGCTCAACACAATCCGCAGAAAGAGTCCAGCTGCCCCCAGACAAGTTGAGAAAGGCTCTGGATAGTCCAAGACTCACAAGGGAGTGTGGCACAATGAGCCTAAGCACTGTATCGCTGCTGTAATACCATACACTTTAAAAGCTTTAAAACCTCTTCCGATGCTGACACATGCTCGCAGAGGAATCATTCCTACTGGTAGAAGTCCCCATGCATTTAACGTTCTGTTGGATCATGTGAACAAAGCCAGGTAAGCTGAAATGTCATCTCAAAATAGCCATTTCCCAAATAGTGGTATTCTCAGAATCAAACTGGCCTTGCTGCCAAAGACCAGAGAAGACAAGAGGTTTGTGCATGTGGCATTAGGTCCCCCCTTATGGTGCTCAGTGATGAACCCTCTCCTAGAGTCCATCCCTGCTCCATCACACTACTGATTGAACCTCTCCCCTTGGAGATATCTCCACTCTGTCCAGTTGGGATCAAAGCCTTGAACCCTTATCACACCCAGCCTAAGAGTACAGGAACTAATTGGCATGCTGAAACCAGTCAACATCACGCCTGCTCTTGGTTTTCAGAGCAACTCTACATAATTATTGCACACGGACTGGGACAGAGGGAGGGAAAGAAAGGAAAACAACATCTGACTTGTAAACCTGAGGGATGGTGTGCTTGTTGGGGAACCAAGAACAAGACACTCCAAAGCACACTTCATTCTCCAAACATTAAGAGGACAACTACTTCAACTCAAAACTTCAATAGCTTGATAGTTAGACATCCTGGGTGACAAACTGGAATGCTGTCACTTAACAGCAGCTCCAAGTCAAGGAGAAAGGAGATTCAAAACAGGGTCTCTAGCCAAGATGTCACATGAGTGAGCACGGCAAGCACGTCATTAGCTCTGGAGAGTTCTCCACTTTTCTAGCAGGTGACACAAAAGTCCTTAGAAACAGGGAGGGTTGGGTGGGAGCTGGGCAGTGGCTTTTAAAGCACAGTGATGCCAATATGTGATGTGAAGAAAACCAGGGTAGAACTCTGTCATACCAACACCCATATATTTGTCTATCTTCCCCTTCCTTTTGGCAGGTCCTGACAAATGGTTGCACCTCATTGTCACTTCTTACCTGAATGCACATGTGAATCTTATTTTACAAAGGAAGGAGAATACTGCCAGCAAGACCCCAATACTGAGTTGGCCACTGCTGCCAAGAATCTGCCTCCCCCAACCCTTAAAGATTTACTATACTGCGATGCCTAATCAATGGCTGTTTCTTATCAACCACTTAACTCTGAGCTCTTTGGCATAAAGCAGTTACAAGCCATAATATTTCATTACCTCCTATCTGCTCCCAGCCAAAAAATATGGGGATCTGATAGAAACATGGCTTCAGTGTGCAGTGATGAAGGAATTTATTACATGTAATAAATTTATGCTTGTAATGTGATTTCTGGCTTGGACTGGGTGCAGCTTTTCATTGCATCCCGTCACATATTTGCCACCAAGTCAGTGCCTGTGTGATCTAGTTCTCTGCAAAACTCCAGCCCTTTCTCTTTGTGTCCTATTTAGTTCATAGATAGGAGTCTAAACAGAGGGCTCCTGTGTCCCTGAGACAGCAATAAGCACAAATGCAAGTTACCCAGCCTGGTCCTCCTGCTGCCAAAGCCTATCTGGCCTTATCCTCTTGGTTGAGTCTGAATTTACCCCTTTCTTGGTTCATGGTGGTCACATTTCCAAGGATCTGTTTGTAAATTAGAAGGTTATTTATGATCACAGTCATTTATCTGACCTGGGGAAGAAGTCTGGACACTTTTCTCCTTTCCTGCTTCCATTACTGGCCAGGCACCAGCAGTTTCTGAGAGGATTACTGTCATTCTGGCCAAGCTGGACAAGGATAAAGCTTGGAATCAAAATTATAGAGTACGCCTCAATTCCAGGCTCTCACCAGCTCCCCCATCTCAAAGGAAAGCTTTGGCATTCATCAACTGGATTGATTATTAGGACTTGTGTGAATAACTGATTGCATTTGTTTGGCTGCTGAGGAGGGAAGGGAAAGAAAAATACCTATGGTTGTTTGAAAAAAGAAAAAAATACAACTGTGGTTTATTTTGGACAAAATGTTAAAACAGACATATTACAGGTTTTTCTGCTGAAAAAAAGAAACATAAAAATATCATTTGAAAAAAAAACACAACTGTGATATGAAATGGAGCATTTCACTTCTGCCATTTGAAATTATAAAAAAAAAGAAAAAGAAAAAAAGTCAAGATAAACTCAAATGTGCTCACAAAAAAAGAAGAAAAGACAGCACTTTCTCCCTTCCACTAAATCACCTTACAGCCAGAACAGCTAGGTAGAGTGAGAGCAACTACTTGGCTCTTCAAGATCGAGTCCTTTTACATTAAGCATAGTTGATTGAGATGAATTTATTTACTGGGGTATTCAACAGAAGAATTGGAAATCCCTCAGTTCTTTCTAGTTGTGTTATTATGACTTTCTATAACTGGAAGAATCTGGGGCTCACGTGGTAGTGTTCTCCAACCCCTTTCCCAGCCTGGTCAGTTTTAATCACCAGCCTGGAGAGTTGGGCTCTGTTTCAGTAGATTTTGCAAATGGTACATCTTTTAGATACACAGTCTTCTTTCCTTGTGTAGGACGTGGCAGGTTTGTCTCATTTACAACTGAAATTAGACATTTATTCAAGCTAGGAAAGACTTAAGATAGTGAAACAAAGCATAACGTTATACAAAACAGCACAACCCAAAGAGCTGGAACCTGAGCCACCCTCTCAGAATATTGTATGGGCTAGGTTAGTAACATCTACTGCCTACGGTGGCAACTTGTAAGTAAAACTAAACTTACTGGAAAGCTTAGCAGAGTTAGTTTATCTACAATAATCTTTCCACATGGGTAATGTTTCCAAAATGGTGACCAAAATTCATGCTGGTTGCTGCAATATCCTGCTACATCAGCTCACTTCTATGTACATGATGATTAATTTGTATATAGTTATAATACATGTAATTTTTGTGGCAGATTAGAAGCATAAGGGTTGCATCTGTGGAGCTAAGCAAGGATATGAGTCAATGGGCACCTTTCCTATGTCAACAAAAGATACATACTCACCAACTCTCATTATGCAAATGCCAATCTAATTACATTGCAGAATATAAATTAATGGAACATTCTTTTGAGAGCTGCTCAGATCCATAGTAATATTGCAGTTCATGAAGTTGCCCAAGCCTTGAACAAGAGTGAAATTCTTCAGATTCAATATTATCTGAAGTGCTACAGTCTGATCACAGTGAAAAAGCTTTTTAGGTGTTATTAAGTCAAAGAGTAATGTAGTAATTACTCTGGCAAGAGAGAAATTTCTAGGGAGCATTTGAGACAGGTTCCAAGTGGATCACAGACACTCAGTTAGAACATATCTCTTGTCAGAAGAAAAACAAGCACTTGAAAAAGCAAAGGATTTGCAAAGTGCTGGTGAAGTGTAGTATGACACAGAGGTATGAAGCACTCCAGCGATGAAGATAAATGACAACGTCCTCACTATTGTACAGAGAATCTGGCTGCAAAAACTCATTAACAAAATTTTTTTCTTTTTGTGAACCAAAAGAAAAGCAAATTAAAAATAATACAGTGCAACCTGGGGAGGTGGACAATGAAGATTCCCATTATCCTGAACTCCCATTTAACTCTGTTCTGAGCCCCTCAGATGTGAGCACTTCAGCTACATAGGTTTGCTTTCTTCATATAATCTTAACACGGCAGGTACAAATTCCTAGCATCAGCCAGGTGAATGCATCTGATAGATCCCATTCAACTGTAGGTTGAATTTAGCCACCAAATGTGGAAAAACCTTCCACCCAACATCTCTCTCCACAAAGCCAGTCTCTCTCCGGAGGCAAGAAGTTGAAAAACTACATTTCATTGCACATAGAGCATCACTGTTTTCTCCCTGTTAAGTGGACCAGAGTGTGAAAAACTTTTGTCAGCTTTGTAAGCAGAAAGCAAAGAGCAATTGTTATTGTTGTACTGACTTTCTGGGTGAAATTCCTCTCACCCAGTTTTATGCATCTATAATGCAGTTGTTAATGCCAGAGCCACTCATTTGAACTCCTTTCTAGGGAGCTCTTGTCAGTGTTGTTAATTCAGTTTAGGGGAAAATTCATCTGTCGAGAAGCAGCAGATGAATTGAGGCAACTGAGAGACATAATACACTCAAACAACCCCAGATTGTCTAATTTAGAACTTTGGAAACTAAAAGACAGAGCAGACATCAAAATTACCAATTCTTCTGTTTGAAAGGGCTAAAATGTCCACCATGCAAAGACCTCTTCTCCCAGAATGTTTTGCATGCAAACTGTAAAGAAGGGATTTAGAGATTCCCAATGGACGTGAACTGCTCTGCAAAGGTCTGAGCTGATGACTACGGAGGCATTGCCAAGGGCAACCTGGATGTTCAATGAATGGACGGATTATGAGCAACCAAAGCTGTCCTTGACCTTCTGAGACACAGCTACTCTAGTTCCTGTCAAATCAGTGAACATAGAAATTAGTAGCAAGCTCTTGTGAACAGAAATGTGTATTGTGGGAGGAAACGCCAATAAAAAAATATGATAATGAAAAGGAAGATGCTACACAAACTCATTTCAGTTCAAAGCTGGAGGAGGAAAGTGGCAACAGTTATAGTTTTGCTTGAAACACACACCTGCATGCCTCACAATATTCTTTCCTTAAAAATATAATTGTTGTTTGCTTCTAATATTGAATATTGAAGACAAATTCTTGTAATAAGAATCTTTTGGTGACCACCGCATACAGAAACCTTGAGTATTGTAATATAAAAATATACTTATGACCAGAAAGGACATTACTGTTGTTAAGAACAAAATTGCCCTTACTACATTAACACTTAGTGAAGGTTACCGTTTGTAAGTAAAATATAAATACAGAGTTTTTCAGAAAAGTAGGGAAAACATTTGCTACCTCCAGTAATATACCTGAAGCTTCTGACCTTGGCCCATTGACAGTACTCTTTAGAATAATCTTTTGGTCAATGTGGCTTCAGCAGAGAGTGAATTTAACCATGACTCTGGTAAAGAGATATTAGCTGGGATAGAACAACCACCAGGTGATCATTAACACAGTAATTTTCCTTGTAGGTCATAAACAGTTCTTTCTCTCCCCAAAGATCAAATGAGAACAAACCTGCACTTAAATACATTCAGTTTCTTTACTAACGGAATATTAATTTTTGTTTTTCATGGGGATGTTTGGGAAGTTTTGGTTTAATGTATTGAAATTGCAGCTGCATATGTTTAAATTATTTATGCACCCAGACACGTAGACTGTGATTAAGTTTCTTATTTGGTTGTAACACAAAGTTCATTTCTTTTGCTGGTTGATTTAGCATGAAGAAACCTTCCCTACGGGTCTGCTTTACAATAAATTGCTATTGGCAGACAGAAATGTCAGGTTTACCCTCCAGATGGGAGGAACAACAAATCAGACCTTTGCTTGTTCCATTTTTTCTTCTGCACATGTGACAAGAGATGTGTGTTTCTCTTTACTAACTCTGTCTGATCTCAAATGTAGAGTTATATTGGGGCACTTTTTCATGTATGAATTTCATGGGCACCAAAAACTGAAGTAACGTAGCTCAGGGTCTGTGAAACTTGCTAAGATTGGCAAACTTCTCAGGCCCAATTTTCAACTTTACTATTAATCTATTGAAGCTGAAATAATGTTGTTTTGATTTCCTGGATAGCACTTTTATAGTGAAGCTCTCTTTATAGTCACTGGAGATTTGGTCAATATAAGCAATGTACCAGCAATATAATCATTTCATCTCAAGCAGACAGCTAAATTACATCAGATTAATTACACATCAGTAGGACTCCGTTGTGTCTAATGCCACATGAGACACCCAAAGTGTTGTAGACGTCTACGTGGGAACAGAAGATGTAACACAGGACTTACACACATCGCTTTGTAAGGACAACTGTTTTCCTGGAAAAAAAAAAAAAACACAGCATCTACAATGACTCTTCAAGCCTGTGTTTAGGCAGCTGAAGAATCTCACCCAAAGTGCCTGTTTCTTGCCTTGAATACAAAGGGTTTCCTGGGACTACCTCAGCTGGAGGTGTCAACAGTGGCAGTGTCTACTGCTAGGCCAGGGCAGTTCACCCACTGTTGGGTTTCTTGCTTTATTGTGACTGTAAATGCTACATAACAAAGAGTCTTTTTTCTGAGGGTGCAGAATATATTAGTCCGAATCATAATTTATTGGTAGTAACAAGGGACATGTCAGTACAGTCCCAGGTTTCCAAGGTCCCAAAGAGAAAAAACTTGCCTCAAACTCTGGATAAAGCTGGCACTGTGGGAGAAACAGGACCATAGCCAAGATCTAGCCAAGATCCATGGCTTTTAGGATGTTCACACTCCTACTGATTTCCTCCACCTTCTCCACTGCCTCCATCTTCCTGGACACGAAGGTACGGCCTTTAGCTTCTTCACTAAGGCTCAAATCATTTTTTTCCTGTTCCTTCTGAATGACTGTCTGGAAAAGGTAACTAATAACAAGTGCTGCTTGCTCCTGATGGTACAGGGAATGGTTAACCGCTACCACCTGCATTTTCATCGCGGTTTTCAGAGCCGCTCTCATCGCCCCCAGTTCAAGTTGAACTGCGATATCTGCAGCTGGTGAGTAACCTGCGAACCTATGAATTTTATTTCCTTGCTTATTGTTATCAAAGAACTTAAGTGACAGTGCTAGAATTGCGTTTTTTCCCATGCTTTATTTTCAATAGACTGTTAACTCTTAAGAGGATGTAAACACTCTTGCACATTACATCCCTGCCCATAACCACAAGAGACGGTGTGAGAGGGAGAAGTGGCTGTTCTCAGATTTGATGACCTTGCGTAGTCGAGCCATCACACTCAAAATGCCAAAGCCAGATGAAGACTGCATGCCACAGAAGGAGGATTTGTCGCTGGGAGTTTTTCTCCTGGCTCAGTTCCTCATACCATCTAGGAACATAGTATGCAAAAGGGTCAGCCACCTTACGCAGCAGATGTCTTTAGATAGCAAAAATGTCTGTGGCCCTGCTTTGCCTTTCCCTGCTGCCCTTTCTCCTTGCAGCAGCCCATGTCAGTGCTAATGAAGCTTCTCCAAACCAGCTCTGGACTCCAAAAAAAAAAATCATCACAGGGTGTAACTGCATGGTATCCACAAAGCTATGGGATGTCAGAGAGAAGCACAGACGGGGAAAGGTGTTCCTGCTGAGGGACAAGCTGACTGCAACCTCACCACTGCCCTCGTTGGCATGTTTGTACCTGCGTTACTAAATAGAAGGCTCAAGGGCTCATTCTCTGCCCCTGAGAGAAATGGCCTTGGACAGCTTGTGTCCTTACAGATAAACTTTCTGATTCTGCAGGAAAAAAGTTACATTTTCCATATTGCCGTCCAGGAACATTTCCACAAACACATCCCCCAAAAAGGCCATCTGCGAGTCAAACACTTGAGATTTAGATATTTCCCAGTTTCCCAGTGACCGGTGGCACTTAGAGCAACTTCTAGATCATGCAGAAATTCAGAGTGTTGCTGTTAAAGGCTTGACCCAGTGGCAGCAAGCAGTGGCTCAATCGTGGCTGCTAGGAGTGCTAACCTTGAAATCTAAAGGAAAAAAGAATTAAAAGACACTCTGAGAACAGAGCAAGCAATCAAAGTTATAAAATGTCAACCATGTTTCACCATTTTTTGTCCCTTTGTTTTCACTCAGCCCCCTGACCCTGCTTTGGGCTCTTGCTGCAGTTATCTCCCCTTTATCCCAGGGCACCTTTTCACAGCATCTTTTGGGAGTGTTAGATGTTTGTCTACCAAGCAAAAACAGAGAAACAAGGGCTGTGAAGAGCCATTCACAGATCACTATTTGGGTTTTTTATATGCCTATTTGTTTTACGGTGCCTCTAGCTTCTTACTAGGCTGGATAACCATCATCCTCACCCAGCCTCAAAGTCAGCCTTGGATTCCCTGACTTACAAACCCCAGCAACAATAGCAAATATCAATATCTTTCTCATTTTGTGCAACACTGGTATGAGTGTTGTCTCTATTTGTGCTGGGCTTCACCTCATCCAGCTTTCTACACCTCCTCCTGAGGTCAAAACTAGTCTTTCCCTTTATTTCTCTGACTACTGGATTAAGGTCTTCCAGTGCTAACACAAGCTTTAAGGTATATACGTGAGAGAAATGTAGTTTCATAAAAAACATTTGCTAGCATTATAAATAACTAAATGGTGCCACTTTAATGCTACTTCATTATTGATTAGCACCTAATCCACCTGAAAATCTCGTCAACAGATCCATTCACAGAGCACAGCAGTATTTAGCAGGAGTAGAGAAAGTCAAGCCTGACTGGTTTTTAAAGCACAGGAGAAAATGAGCCTTCCCAGTCTCTTTCCCTAGGCACCCAGTATGCCACATTCACCATCACAGTGTGTTATTCCATTTCTCCCCTTCTGCCAAAAAATATTTTGGCCATGGAAGTCAGGCTGAGAGCAGAAAAGGGACAGTACTAGGAAGCCCTGGGCATGGCTCTGTTTCTCTCTCCTGAGTACAGATGGAGCTAAGAAACTCTTTTCTTAACATAGTTACCCCATAGAGCTGCCTAAATTTAAGCCTACAAATATGCCCCAAATCTTTTGATAAATATACAATAGGTATCACTACTTAACACTATGCTCACCTCGTTTTCTTCTTTTGCTCATAAATTTAACAATTTGGGCTAGACACTATTTTCAATCCTAGTTTTCCTCTTGAGACTAATGTTTTTAGAGAGAACGTGTGTCTAGAATGGTTGGGCAAGTTCCAATAGCGAGGGCAGCTTTTTCTTCCTTAATCTTGCAATCTGTTTCTTTGAGGGATTCCTAGCCCTGCTGCAGAAGAGGGATTAGAGCCTGAAGGGTGATTGATGCTGCAGGATGGCGATTCTGTTTTTCCATCTCCTTCTTTTTATAGGCTAAGTTATTACCCACTGAAATGATTGCGTTTCGAAACCACTTTTAAAGTTGCAAAGTCAAACCTGCAAAAGTTAGGCAATGCCAGAATATGAAGGATACCTGTCTGTTGGGCCAATATGCAATAAAGAAGAGCAGGGGCTGCACATTCGTATGTATGAAAAGGAGAGAGATATTTGTGGAGCCACCCAGCGATGTTGGCAGCACAGTCTGTCCATGCACTGAACCAGGCAGGTGCAGGGAGAGGAGAAACTGGAGTTTGAAAGCACTAAGGCCAGTATTTCCAAACTCAAGGGCCTTAAACGAGTCACCCTAAAGGATATTACTTGGAGGACCTGAATAATCATTTCATCTCTTTCCCAGCCTGTTTTGCTGGATTTAACCCTGAGTTAAAAAATGGGAGTTTGACAACCCCAAGAAGAAGGAACAAATACTCCCACATCTGACTGCTCATGCTGCCTCCGAGGTGAAAACCGAATAAACAAACTACAAACCAGACCAATTCATTTACATGCTTTTTCTGCCTTGAGGAGAGCCTAAAAGAAAGGAGGCATTGCAGAAGACTGGAGTGAGTCACTGCACTGCCTGCAAGGCTGAACAAAGCTGGGATCCCTGGGTCTGTGAACTATTTACTGCTAAAAGTAGATTATAAATATAAATATAAATGTATAAATGCATATGTATAAATATAAATGTATAAATATAAAAATAAATAAAACATATAAATATCATATAGATTCAGAGCTGTACCAGGAGGAGATCCAGGATTCAGTTCATCGGTCCTACATGTAACAATACATGAATTTTGCTGCCTATTTCTGAAAAGTTTGGGTAGAGAATAAAAAAAAATCCCTTAAGCCACAGAGAGCAAGGGGTGCCCTACTTCATGCAAGGTTAGACTTGTTCATCACAACTTATTCTGGTGGCACTGCAGACACCATAAAGACAGCTCAGGGATGCTGTTCATGCCATCCGGCTGTCTAAGCAATACACTGCATACCGTTATGCCCTGGGTGGTCTGACAGTGCAAAGGGGGGCCAGAAAGAACTTGGAAAAAACAATAAGGCTACGGCTATTGCAATAAGTGAAATGGGTTCAGGATCCTTCTTCTGGTACTAAGGCCAGCTGGCTTGGAATGGCCCACTGCTATTTTATTAAAGTCTTCTAATTTCCAAAATATGAGGCTCCATGTAAACACTTTGTCAGGAATGAGCCACACTAGCTCCCCCCAGAGACATCCCCAGAAATTCTTTGGGAAAGTGCTATTTAGCCCAGGCACAAGGCACACCAAGGAGTATCATAACAACTTCACAATATAGATGATCAATTCCAGCGCCTGGGAATGTTCCCTGGCACTTTGTAGACAGAGCCTCAAATGTTAGCAGGACTATGGAGGTGGTTAAATCCTATCTGCAAACCTGTTTTTACTGTAGCAGGGTCACAGGTCAATGTACCAATGCCATTGTGGTCTTTGCAGTGTAAATGTGCCTGGAAAAATGGAGACAAAAGACCAGAAAAATGTACTTGGACAAAAGGAAACTCTCTTTGCCAGAATAGCAGAACATGCTTTGGAGAAGGAGCTGCAGGGCTTCAGTGGAAGTCCTGGATTCACTCTATGCTGCCTCTCTACCAATGCTAAGATGCTCATCAGGTTTAATACAGAGATGCAGCACAGGGCTTCCAAGCCAGAAATCGCAAAGTGCTCTTCGAGAGACGTCAAGACTGCAGCCCTTTCTTTTACACATAAGGAAACTGAGGCTTGTGCAGGGACACGGAGAAAGGCCATCTCACAAACAAGCAGAAGAGCAAGATATGAGCCCCCCCAGGTCATCTGAATCATGTGCAAACCTGTTCATCACGCTGTGTCCCCATCGTGGCTCACTTCGAGTGAAAGAGTAATTCCTGCATTTATGAACAGCTGCTTGCTGTATAGTTCACGGGGGAGGGCGGAAAGTTTTTTTCTTCATTCTGCAATGCCGTGAAAATAGAGAATGAGAGAAGGACAATGAATTAATAAGCTTTGATCTCTTTTTCAAGTGCCTCTAACAGCTGCCAGGCCCTCCTCCTCGTTTTGGGCTCTCGGCCAATACACTGCACCTCGTCAGCAAGGAGAGAGCAGCCTCTTCTGCATATTAATGTCTTACAGCTTCTAGACGAGCCAGGCTGCGGTGAGGAGACGCCTCTTGCAATGTGCTTTTAATTTCTATTATGCAGAAAGGGTGATGTGCCGTGCAATCTGTCGGGAGATCACCTCCGTGGATCCCCCTGAGCACAAAGGCTCAAATACAGCCTTGGCACTGCCAAAAAGTGTGCAAAGCTACAGCTTGCACCAAGCCAGAGAATGTATTTGCTGCTTCTACTTGTCAAAAAAATTCTCTAGGTGCCAGGTTTGCAGCTGAAAAATAGCCCACGAGGGCAATGAAAGCACCCAGTGCTTACCTCCTTCTCACTTGCCATGGCTACCTCACAAATCTGGCATCTGAGCTATCATTGAAGGATTTCAGGTCATTGTATTTGGGAAGGATCACTTTTGGTAAAAGTTAAAATTGTCCAAGATTATATACTAAATTGGTGGTAGATCTAGGGACCCCTGGCTTATTTCCACCACTTGGGATATAGCTCCTGGTCTGATTCCTACCGAGAAGTCTACTCTTCGGAAAAGTCATGGGCAAGTTGGGTCTCCAGTCTATCCTTGTGCTAAACAAGATCAAGCTGGGTTCAGTGAAAGAACAGATTATCTTCTGTACCAGATAATTTTATTTTAGGATACAGCAGCTTCCTTCAGTTCCAAGGCACACACAGAGGGATTATGGAGTAACGCCAGCATCCCAAAATCCCACCGGACCATCCTGCAGGAGATCTCCCAGCTTTGACACACCTGCCTTGCTTTGGGTAAGGACTACCACAAACACAGATTTGTTCATTCATTTCTTCCCTGCTATTGCTGAGCACATGAAAAAGGCCACTGCCGACTTTTTTCTGCACTGCTGATAACATTTTGAAGCAGCTGCAGCTTCACCACTCATTCACGGGCGGACCTGAAGCTGAGGTAATTGTCCTTTTATTGCTGAGTTTGGAAACCCTCTTTGCTTCCATTTGAGCAGCGGAAATGTTTATTGCTACTTCAGCCGGTCGCATCCGTTGCAAGGCATGGGGGTTTCATGAAGGGCAGGAATGTAAATGAGATTATCCACAGGGCAGCTTTTACAGACAATGGGAAATCAAATGTGCTCTTTCCCAAAGGAGAGCCGGTGGGTTTTTGGGCACAGACCTGATTCTGTGTGGAGCTGAGACCTTGCAAAACCCTTCGGTGCTTCAGTAAAATGCTTTTACATCAGTAACTGTGTTAAAACTCTCTCTTCATCTGCCGTGTTAGCAAATTTATGCAACAACACCAAATGTCTACAAGTGCTGAGAGTTGTGGCAGCCTGCTTAGACCCTCAGCTCTGGCCCAGACACTGGCTCCCCAGTGTAGGAGCTCGTTCACTGGTGGGACTCCATCCTCCAAGTGGTGCAGCCACGTCCCAGACCTCTTCCAGAAGACTTGGTGCAAAACAAAGCCTGCTTTGCTGCTGAAATGACCTACCTTGCTGTTACATTTCGCCCGTTAGCTCTTAATCCATGACAACCCCAGGGACAAGCAAAGAGGAGGTAAGAAGTCCAGGTCAAGAGGTTGAATTCCTGAAAGGTGGGATTCATCTCATCTAACTGCACAGCTCTAAAAGACATTAATTCTACATTCTTCACAGGCCACCTCTGGACCAGAGGAGAGAGCTGCCTACCTGCCAACTCAAAATAAACTCTGCCAGGTCTCAGCTGGGGTGGTTGAAGAGTTTTCCAGAGGCTTCTACCTCCATCTATTGTCTCTACCAAGAGCTTAGAGCTCTAGCAAATTAAGTTGGACTAGACAACAAGGTCATTTAACAGATATAGATGAATCCCACCCCAAATCATCAACCTGTTCCCCTTTCTCCATCCAGTCCTGGAACACACCATTTGATTTTCATCCCAGACTGAGGATTCAGCCCTGTGGGACACAGTTCAGGAAACCAAAGATGCTTCTATGAGCTGTTTCCCAGGCTCCTGCATCTGAGCTGTGCAGCAAGGTTTCGGGAAGCGAAGCACTGGTTTCCTGAGAAGGTTCTTTAATTGGGTGTTACTTAAATGTTTCTTGGGTTTGTTTTTCTGCTCGCTACTGCTGCCTATATAAAACTATGATTACGAAAGTAAAATAAATTAGCCATAGACACCCGATCAATTAGAGAAATTGCTGTCACAGCTACACCAAGTAAAACAAAGCTCAGACAGAGCAAGCCTGACAAGCCTCACTCCTGAGGCCTTGCAAATTCAGTGCAAAGCTTATGGTCTTTTAGTAGCAATGGCAATACTGTATTACAGGGCTACATGGTTACATACTGGGCATCTTTTTCCTGTAATTTCACTATCTGAAGCCTTCCAGATCGCTCATCTTTGATGATTTTTAATCAAACCAGACAGTTCATGGGGGTCAGCTGCAGGCATGGCACTAATTGGAGCTCTGGCTGAACTTGGCAATGTTGGCACTGGCACCTCAAAAGAACATTTTGGCCAAGTGGAAGCTTAAAAGCCCTCAGTAGGCTCCTCATGCTTTGTTTTGATCCAAGCATGGTCACGACAGGGAAGCCTGTCACGCAATATTAACCACAGATCTGTCTGGATAGATAGATCACACCAGACAAATGGATCTATCTGGTGTGACTCACTTAATGAGATGTAGACCTCCCCATCCAAGTCCAAGTTCCTCCTCTCAAACATTAACAGAGAGCTAGTCTGTGTGGCCAGCAGTGCGATTCAGCGTATCTTGGTCAATCTACGTGGTGCTGCAATGATCTCTGTGGGCTTACCGGCTTGGATGCACCCCTAATTCCAACATCTCTTCATGAACCCTGTCTTCTAGTGTTGTACCTGAATGTTTCTTATCCTCTTGAATGGGCAACAGAGAACATTATCTCTGCTGCTGCCCTCAGATAATGGGAACTCTCATCTAGCTCAATTAGCACAAGTCATGCTTTGGAAGATAATACCGATACCAAATTTAGCACTGACATTTTCTCCTCTATTTATGGTTTCATTCATTGAATTAATGGCACTCACTTTTTTCCTTGGGTGATTAGTGAGCTCTCAGCAAGAGATACCATATAAAAGTGCTCACTCAAAAAAAAAAAAAAAAAAAAAGCCTAAAATCTCCCTTGATATTTTTTACTCCAATATTTATAATAATGAATCAACTTCCATCCGACTGTCAGGCATCCCGCTGTAAGCCTGGTAGCTACACCACACGAGGGCATTCAGATTGCTGCCTGCAGGTTTTAGGCTGGGATCAAGCTTTTAGCCTCAGACAGCTCAAGTGAGGGGTTTACCCACAGGGACACTGCCCAGCCTCCTTCCTGGGTGTATATTTACATGAACCCCAAGCTACTAGATGGTTTCCCAGCATGCCAAATTAATCAGGCTGTGCAAGAATGGGAGATAATTGAAAACCTACTTTATCAAATCCGGAAAGTCTACATTGGCTTGTGAGGTTGTACATGTTGCCATCAGCAGAAAAACAGGGGCTTTTACAAAGACTTTCTTCATGGAATTTGGATCAAGATTCAACAGCAAAATACTGTGTCCTGCAGGTAACAAAGTTAATTTTGAATGAGATGGCTAAAACACCTCTGCCTGGAATGGCTTTGGGTTTTTACAGCATCTGACTATATCCATCAGGAGTTAAGCACCAGCTGAGCATTAATTTTGATGACCACAGTTTAAGGATAAGTCAACCAACCTGATCTGCTGGGAACCCACCCCAAATCATTTTCCAAGGAACTCATTAACATTTCTCTCCCTTATCAGATAGAGAAATTGGAGTCATCAAGAAACAGCACAACTAGTTAAAGGCTACCCAGTGGTCAAAGGTAGGAATAAAAACTGTACCTTCTGCACTGTAGTCCAACCATAGTAGCCAGTTATAAGTAGTCTTTCCAGTTATAAGGCAGAAATGGTCTGGGAGGAATGCCTGGTGAGTCTCTCCATTGGCCTCATTAGGATTTGGATCAAATATAGAGGCTAATCTTTCTATGTTCCCCTATGGAGCTATGCTCTTAAATGATTCATATAGATGAGGTGCACACATTAAATTTGCAATGCTGTAGGCATCAATATGCTAGAAACAGCTTTTTATTCAAGCAACCTGGGCAAAACCCTGATTCTCCTATGGAAAAAAAAGAATGCTAAAGGAGCTGGGATAAAGATGATTCTTTTAAGTACACATCTAAAGAAAGGCAGAATAATTTTGGATGTATCCATGCCCTCTATTATTCACTGGAAAAGGTCTCATCTTTTGTGTATTTGTAAATACACTCAAGTCCATGATTATGCATTGTCATGACTAGCTTGTGATGAACTCATCAATCATCTGAGCTGCGCTGGAATTAAGCTGAATTTTGCAAGTGACTTCTTTGTCAGATAAAAAGGTGTAGAGCAATCTCTTGCTTCTTATATTCAGGGAATTAGCCATATAGGTAAAAAAAAATCCACGGAGTTAATCCACTGGTGGTTTGACAGCCCAGCTTTCCAAGCCTTGGAAAACCTTGAAGTATCTTAATTCATACCTGAACCCCACCTGTAGGCAGCGTTGTTACGGACACGATCACCGCTTTTGAGAAACAGACTTAGTTCAGCTGTCCACACAGAAGTGTCTGTTGCCATTTGAGATGTTTCAGGGTATCTCACCAGGCTCCAAATATGGCTCCAGAAGGACGCAGGTCTCTTATTGCATCTGCATCATAACTTCCATCCTCTTATGGATGCTTTGGATGCCTCCATATACCTGTTCTGAAGGTCTTAAAGAAGATGAGAAAACAAAACTAGTATTCTTATAATTCACAGAAGGAATGACTAATGATGTAATTTGGCAATTACATGAACTGTTGACCTTGAAAAAGGTAGGTATTAACATCAGATCTCTCCAGATTGTGTTCTGTGCTGTTACTAGAAGCAAATCCTTCTTTCCTCGCACACTCCAAAGATAAACCCTCCAGAGCGGGTTGGTGCACTGGAGAAGCCTGACCTGAGAAAAAAACTGGAGAAACTCTCCAGCAATGCCTTTACCAGCAACCAAACACTAGCACAGACTCACCCATACATCGTTAAACCTTTAAAAAGGCTCTTGTTACAGTTTTGGTGTAGGGCAACTTGCCAGCCAACACTTTCCCAGTCATTGTCCAGGCACAGTGAGGAGTCACCGCGGGTCAGGGACCATTTGCTGTTTCACTAAGGGATGTCCCTTGTGTCCATCTGGAAAACGAATATACTCAGCTGGCTGAACCAGGGCTATGTCCATGTTGGCATCATGGCTAAAACCCCATTCCAGACCCAATTATAAATACAGCCAGTGATGTCAGCAAAATTACAGTTTAAGGTCTAGAGTATCTTCAGTCTGGAGACTCCAGGGAATAGAAAACCCCCAAAAAGGTTTGTATATATCTCTGGCAAGCCAGGCAGACCTGCTTGGACAGGCAAAAACCCCACAGATTTTTTTTCCTCCTAATTTCAACAGCAGGAAAAAGCAAGTTTATAGTTGCATCTTCAAATAGAAGTTTCTAGCACCTAATGCAAAATATGCCACTTTCCCGTATAAATGCACAAGTCAAAGAGTGGAAAAAATACTTATATTTCATAAGTATACAGAATAATATGAAGTTTTACTTATACAGTAGCTTTTCATCAGCTGCAGCCACAGCCTTTCATAACACTTATTAATAGAGCTCCAAGAGCATTGCTTGCTCAGCTTGCACATAATTCGGACAGAAAAAGAAATCATTTCAAGATAAAACAAATTTTTGTTAAAAAAATTAAAGGTAATCAATGGTTCAAAAATATTGTTTGGAGGTAAATAACACTTTCAGTCTCAGCTTCAAGTGTTTTCTTTCAGGGATTCTTTAGTCAAGGGTTTTTTGCTAAAATGGCACCATTAAAATTCAAAATTCCATTCAAATCAAAAAGCTGAAAGATTTAATTCTGAAAAGCAGGAAAAGGGGAAATTTAAGTGCTTTTCAAAATTGCTATTTGTCTGATTTCTACACAAATAAATTGACAATAGCAGCAATTAGCATTCTGGTGCCTCTAAATCTGAATGTCTCCCTTGGAAAAAAAGTTTTAGCCATAAAATGTTGCCCATTTTTTCACTACACTGTTCCTTGACTAGGAATATTTTCAGAGAAGACACCGTTTGCTAACCATACAGCATCCAGAACTACAGGAGAACAGCTTTTCTGAGCAAACAGGATGATTCAGAACTGGAAATGAATCACAAATATACTTCAAAGAAATATATAGTGGTATCACTAAAATCTTGACATTTCCACAATAAGGTGTTTGCAATATTGCAGTATTTAGCAGAGAGAATTTCAAACCAGCAGTAAATGCTAGAGCAGCCAGAAGTCCATGTCAAGACTGTAGTGGTCCTTAGTGTAATTACCTGAGTGAGAACTCAGCCCAATGGCTGTTGTCCTTCTGAGAAGTGGCTTTTTCATTTTAATGGCCATTAGACATCAAAGCTCTGGACTGATGCCTGGTCTGAGAGGCAGCATTTCTCCTAACCTGTGCTCCCTCGCACTGTGTTGGGTCTTTTTTTTGATCACTCCAGGGAGGCCACCTCTTACTTAACACCTCCCCTGCAAATACAGACCTACCAGCTCCTCCATCATGGACCCAAGCTGGACAGAAATCCTGGATAAATGACCCTTTAGCACATATATGTTGTGTCTATACTATATGCGTGGTAAGTCCTGTGTATCCTGGACTTGTTGGATTCATTACCCACACAACGTATGATCCATCTGACGTGGGGAATGAGTCTGGTCCTCCAGGGCATGCTGTGTTTGCTGGTGTTACGGAAATTATGCATGCCAGCCACCATAACAGGGTTCGACTCTAGGGTTCCGCTGAATCAATAAGCCGAAAAGAGATTCTTTCTATAAAGATCTTTTTATTAATAGCACTGCGGCTCGAGCTGGGTGCCTCCAAAGAGGGACCTCGAACAAAGAAATCCCTCGACAAATATACCTTTATAATCTTAAGCCTGGGGTTAAAAGTCATTCCCTAACTAGTGCATATCAGCTAGACAGTGAAGATTTCCACCACTGTTACTTTTCTGGTCCAGAAAAGGTTAAAAAGCTCTCTTCACTGACAGTAAGAGCAGCTTAGTCTATTATGCTACAGATTGATTGTTTCTTTAATTATATGCTGTCACTCCAAACTTCACAGATTTTCCAGATATATTTCTTTCTTTTTATATGCACCCACATGTGTGTAGATAGATCGATAGAGAGATACATTTTGTTTTAAGTTCAGCATCAAACTGCGGGCAGAAATGACCCCAGTCACACTTGAAATTAAAACTACTGGAAGCTCCTGAAATACCTTCTTCAACATATCCTCCTCTTCCCACCTCCTTCTCATCCCCCTCCTAAGTAAGTTACAAAAGAAACACTAATTAGCTTCCAGCATCAGGCACGTCTGTATTATATGCTGCTCTCAACTGACAGATACTGTACAGTAATTGGGTCAAACGCACAGATGCTCAGAATAACCAAAGCATAGTGGTTTTGCCTGCAGCTCTGTTGGAGGAAGAGTGGAGAATTTCACAGTAAAGGAAGACCCAACACAGTTACTTGCAGCTTGACTGCTTTAAGGATGCTTGACTAGAGCTCTTTACTAGCATTAAAGATTTATGAGGATTTTTACAAAAGCTTGCAATATCTGACTGATAGAAAAATCATTTTGTCCTTATAGAAAAACCATCAGGCTGAAGGATCACAAATTTTTTATTAACTTCATACAGGTAGCATGCCTTTCCTCTGCCACATGAATCCACTCTTCACACCCGTCATCTCCAAAACTGAAATTGGAGCATCTCCTTTGGTGAACATATGGTGGCATCATTAAGATCGTCACATTTTTGGGGTAAGGTATTTGCAGTGTTGCCTCTACTTAGCACAGAGACCATCAAAATAACCACAGTAAACCTAACTAGTGCTGGCAGTTCATGTCGACAACGTGCTGGGCTGCAGTGTGAGCACTTACACAGGCTGAAGGATGCGAATCCTCTCACCTGCTGGCAGCAACTAGTTAATTACACCATGGCAAACTAAGAAGGGTGCAGCAGCATGAAAGGCCAGATCCTGAGATAAGACAGCTCTCACACACCAATGTCACAGCAGTATATGTCAGAGTAGCTAGATAGAAGTCACCTTGGGTCTTCAGTGGTATAAATGGATGCATTTCCTCTGCAAGCTAATACCCTTATTAGCGAAAAGCAGTGCCTGCAGCTGGTGTTGCCCTGCCAAAGCCTGTAGAGTTGTGCTAGTTTATGTCTGCAGGGGTTTGGAGCTGGATTTTTAGAGCTGGAGCATTTTCAGATTGGGTTGATGGACATTTCTGTTGGACGTGCTTGAAAACATGGCTAGTCACACGATGCTGACACTTTTCCTTCTTTCTAGATACAAAGGATCCATGAGAACTCAGATAAAAATCCTACATGGTGCTACCCCACTAACTTTCTCTGCTGCAATACTACTACAGGATGGGTTGGATGAGTTCAGCAAGGAGAAGGAGATGGTCTGTACAATCCTGAATAAAAGGGTTCCATGAGGTGCTTTTTCTTGAGCTCCATTTGTGTAGAAAAAACCAAGCATGTAAAAAGGGCTTCAGAGAACCAGACATCTTTTGAAAGGAAATGCAGAGAAGGAGATGGTATCTGCTCCTGGTAATAGGTCTACAGAACCTTAAAATCTTTCAGTCGGGAAGCTTGGCCATTTATCCCATCCCAGGGAGACAGCTAAGCACCTCATGCAAAAAGTCATTAATGGGATTCCCCCTTTTATTCTTCAAGATAATGCTTTTGGCCAGACAAGAGTGTGACCTACATAATAATCAGCCCCACTTTCCTCTTTAGTTCTGTGCACTTGTCTTGTCCAAGCTGTTCAGCAGGATTGTTGCAGTCTTTATTGTTTCCAGTTTAAGAGGGATGCAGCTTCGTGCCTGGCATACAATTTAACGGAGGCAGAGGGACCCTTGATCCCAAAGCAAGGATCTTCAATGCTACGAAGGCTTGACACACCAGACACACAGATCCCAACTTCAAAGAGCAACTCATCATTATCTGCACAGCAGTTGGGGCTAGTGCAGCTTTTGAAGATGCCCACCAAAGACATTCCAGCCCTAAATGAAATAAATAAACACTCTCCTGAGATGATTACTCTTTGCTGATCAAAGTCCGAGTGGGTGCATTTGGGAAAATCCCAGAGCCGGGTTCGCTTCATACGCAGTCCTGCTTTTAACAAAGTGAAGGATCCACCGGGTTTTTACCCACGGCTTGGCACAAAGGCAAGCTCATAGCCAGGAGAAACAACCTTCCCTGAACTGGCGAGTGGAAAGCGGTGTTGGGTCAGAACCGCCAAGTCCTTCTGTAAGGGGACCTGCTACAGGCACACAGAGCCTAAAGAACCACAGAAGTAGTTTGGGAGTTGTTCAGGTTGGTTATTTTCCTAATCTCAGACCAGGAGGCAGCTGAGACAGACCTAGGTTCTCAGCAGTGAATAGGACTGAAACCCTCCAGACTCCTCACGTTGCTTCTGACCTGAGATGCGAAGATCCCCACACCACAACTCTAATGGGCTGTATCTCTCAAATGATCTATTCGGGATGTACCATGCCACAGCTTCAGTCCTGCCTTCTCGAGCCCCTCCGTGTCGCCCCCAGCACCTCTGGCAGCAGATGCAGCTCAGCTGCCTATAGCTCATGGGCCAGGGACCAGCCAAGGGGCAACCATGAGGTATCACCCTCGTTACGGGTCGGTGCAGGGTCAGCTCACATTCAACGTGTGAGACGCGACAGGCCTGCAAGGATCGGCACAAATCAGCGATGAGCCTTCGAGAGCCTTGTTAGACATCGCTGCTGGCTGGAGCAGAACGGGCCAGAAAGCTTTGTCCTGCAGGAGAAAAGAGAGGCAACCTAAGATTAGATATACCAGCCCTCATGAAAGGTATTCCCAGCCCTCAGGACAGCTTTTTTCTGCTGCAGCAGTGCCCTAGAACTCGTGGCCAGGCTTTGGAAGGAGACCTTCTTTATCTGCTTTGCAGCAGCAGTGGTCAAAACTGATGTTATCAGGTCAGGCAGAGCCTAAAACTGATGTTATCAGGTCAGGCAGAGCCTCAGCGAGAAGGTTTGATGCCTGGCTGTACCCATCCCACCAAGGCTCCCTGCAGCTACCACCACCTCTCCGCTCACCCTCCAATGCTGACCTACAGCCCAGCGGCTCTTAAAGGCTGACAGGACCTGCCGTGAATTTGGCGCCTTCCCCCATGAGTTACCTTGAGCAGAAACCTCTCAACCATGCCACACGCCTGGAAGGACTGCGAGGACCCTCACTGCTGCTCAAAGGATGCTAAGCAATCCCACCCTCAACCCCATCCACCTCTCCTAGGTAAAAAGCAGGGTTGAGACGAGGCACAGCAGACTGCTGCCCCTCTCTTGTCCAGATTTTTGTGATGCCGCCAAAAACTAGGGCGGCTACGGGCACGTTAGCTGTGTGCCTAACTTCTGCTGTCAGTCCGCAAAGAAATATCAAAAAGGCAGTTCCTGGCGCTGCTAATTTCCCAGGAAAATGAGCTGGACTTATTTCTCTCTTACGGCTGTGGGTCTGCAGGCAGTGCCTATACCCGAGGACACCGGCTGCAACACAGAAATACCCCGTGTGCCACCAGATCACGCTGCTCGTGCCCATACAAGTTGGGTGCCCGGAGCCACCCACTGCAGCCAAGTGCATTTTGCCATTTTTTAAGAACACGACTCTAGAGAAAAAAGCATAAGCTGTTGCTTTCTGCATGTTAATAAGCATGATACATATGCATATAATATGCATATCATTCTGTGTATCGGACATGCAGCAGTCTCTAAGAAACAGAAGCACTTTGAATATAGAGCTGTGTTTTCTTACACACTTCACCATTTATTACCTAACACAGCCAGGGCAGCAGCCCCACTTTTATGAGGACCAGGTACAAGGCAAGCCTAAGTTTATGGCCGCTTTTACAAAATACTCTTAAATCCCAGAATGCCCCAGGCACCTCCCAGTGCCATTTTTCCCTGATCCTGCCAATTGCTCACTTGATTAAAGGCAGGGGAGTATCCCATTAGACATATAAAATGAAAGATCACGTGCAGTACAGCAGCACATGCACATACATTGGGGAGGAAAGGGATCTGTAATAAAGTGAGTTCGCTTATTTTCTTCCTTTTTTTTTTTCTTCCCCTTTTTTTTTTTTGTGGTTGTGTGTGTGTATCTATTTCTTCTGGGTCATGATAACTATCGAAAAAAGAGGAAAAAAAGTCTTTGCTTTTTTTCTTAAAAAGAAAATGTCTTGATAGTATGTCCCAACTAAACCCCTTTGGAAATCTACAGCATTTTTTGCCATGGGGAGGGCTGTTACAAGCCTTGCAATCCCTGACAAAGCAGAGAAATGGAAATGCTCCAAATGCCATATAGCCTGTGATTAATCTGAAAGAAGAACATCAATAAAACATGATCTGCTTCTCTTCAGCTGGTAGAGACTCATAAATAATAAAGCTATAAGATGTGGAGTCCAAAGTGGAAAGACTTTTTCAGTGTCAGAAACAGTAGGAGAAAAATCTCTGAAAAGGATGTGGGAGAAGTTAATTTAGAAGCCCCTGTTGCTTGTTCAGTGCTCTGCTTCCCTTCACGCCCTTCCCACCCGAGCCTGCCACCTGCACAAAGCATTCACCACCCAGCCTTGAGCATCACCTCAGATACCAGTGACCCCCTGGGAAGAAGACGTCACCTAAATTACACCCGGAGGCTTTTCCCACCTATACCGTCCAGTTGCTACGCAAATCCGAGTGTCGATGCGCTCATCACTTGTGTACTGCCTGTCTTGCAAAGCTTCTAACATCTTCCAAAGTCTGTGCTAGCTCACATTGTGTGTCACTAAACAAACACCACGTTGACAGAATGATGTCAGAACAAAGCAATTTATTATATGTAGGTTGAAAATTATAGGTGTGGAAGAAAGCTTCAGAAGTCCCCGCCACATCTGGCAATCCATGGGTATAAGCAGTTTTATTGGGTTTGTGTGGTAAGGTTTGGGTAGCGGGGCGGCTACAGGGGTGTCTTCTGTGAGAAGCTGCTGGAAGCTTCCCCCATGTCCCACAGAGCCGATGCCAGACGACTTCAAGACGGACCCACCGCTGGCCAAGGCTGAGCCCATCAGTGACTGTGGTAGTGCCTCTGGGATAATATACGTAAGAAGGGGAGAAAACACCTTCACAACAGAAACTGCAGCCAGAGAGAGGAGTGAGAAGATGTGAGAGCACCAGCCCTGCAGACCCCCAGGTCAGTGCAGAAGGAGGGGAGGAGATGCTCCAGGCACCAGAGCAGAGATTCCCCTGCAGCCCATGGGGAAGACCACGGTGAGGCAGGCTGTCCCCCTGCAGCCCAGGGAGGTCCACGGGGGAGCAGATCTCCACCTGCAGCCCGGGGAGGACCCCATGCCGGAGCAGGGGGATGGATGCCCCCAAAGATGGCCATGACTCCATGGGAAAGCCTGTGCTGGAGCAGGCTGTGCCTGAAGGACTGCAGCCCGTGGGAAGGACCCACACCAGAGAAGTTGGTGGAGGACTGTCTCCCGTGGGAGGGACCCCACGCTGGAGCAGGGGAAGAGTGTGAGGAGTCCTGCCCCTGAGGAGGATGAAGCTGCAGAGACAACATGTGATGAACTGACCACAACCCCCATTCCCCGTCCCCCTGTGCTGCTGGGGGGAGGAGAGAGAGAAATTGGGAGTGGAGTTGAGCCCAGGAAGAAGGGAAGGGTGGGGGGAAGGTGTTTTTAAGATCTGATTTTCTTTCTCATTACCCTACTCTGAACGGACTGGTAACAAATTAAATTAATTATCCCCAAGTTGAGTCTGTTTTGCCCGTGACAGTAGTTGGCGAGTGATCTCTCCCTGTCCTTATCTCGACTCGTAAGCCTGTTGTTCTATTTTGTCTCCCCTGTCCAGCTGGGGAGGGCAGCAACAGAGTGGCTTTGGTGGGTACATGACCTCCAGCCAGGGTCAACCCACCACAGCAGTACATAGACCTTTGAGGTCTTCAGTCTCTGTCTCTAGCCATAACACCCCACTTCTTCCAGCATGGCCTTTTTCTACAAACCAACTGGATTCTAATTTTCCCCACTGCAATGAAGGGCAAAAATTTACCTGGAGAAATATAGGTTGGCTTTCTGCTGCCTGGGGAGGGGGACATCTCGCAAGGCTATGCTCTCCTCCATAACCAGCATGGAGTATATTAGTAGTAGTAGTATATCTATTAGTACAGCATAGCTTCGGATAGCAACACACACAGCGACTTAGCAGAGCATGAATAAACATAAGAGATAATAGACACCCCGCCTTGACTTCAATCATGTCAGCAGAAAATGGTTAGCAAGGGGTAAAAGATTCAGGAGTGAAAACCGAGGCATGGACTTTCCCTGATCGTAGGTCAGAAAGCAGAATCGAATAAAAGATTAACAGCTTGACTTATACAAAATAAGATAACTTGGTGCTATAAAGAGTTACATGGATGTACTTTGCAGAGGTGAAGATTGCTTAGTATTAGTAACATCCAATTGTCTTCAATAGACTAATGTCATTTTATATTTGTGATAATGAAATGTGCTGGCACTGCGGCATGGAGCTTGTGTCCATGCTGACGTTCCTACCTGCAAAGACCCCAGCTCTTTGGAAACTTAGTCTCTGAATTTGAGTAAGTTCAGGAAGATTTGTTCTCTGCTGATTCTAAATGATCTTCAAAGACAGATTTGAATCTAAATCTTCATTTTTAATCTAAAGCTTTATTTCCTTTGGCATCTATTTGGATCTATTTGGTGTTTTTCTCTTCTCTTCTCTCCTACCACACATACAAATTTCACAAGTGGCGTAATACTGTCATGTAGGAATTCTTTGTGCATTATTTGAATTACTCTTTATTTACTAATTAGGATATATTTAACATTTTAAGCAAACATTCCTTTCTTTCCTATTTGTTTGAGAGACTTTTCTCTGGAGGGTTGCTTGAACTCTCTGTGTTGCTGTATCAAGTCTGGGGGGTACAGCAAGATCCAGAAGCCTTAAAAATCCACCGCTGCATCTGCTGCTTCCCTCGTGTTTTTGACAGCGATGGTTGGACCCGAGCTGCAGTTTCACTATCTCTTCAAGCACGTTATAGTGCAGTCTGCAATCAGCCACTTAGATCAGTTCGGAGCAATCGAGAAGCCACCACCTTGGACTATCTCATGGTGGACTCTGAAGAGCTATAAGTAACATAGTCAGCTAGGCTAAACACAGGCAGTTACGTTGCTCCAACATGTTGGAAGCAAGTGGAAATGAAAAAAAATGTAAACGTGCCAATGCAATGCAAAATGGCTGTGTGTACATCGCCCCAGGAGAGGTAGGTGAGCTCTCAGCTCTGCTGCCCGTGGTTTTCTCCTTCACCTCAGGTGGCTGGTGACTGTCCTCTGGCCCAGCACGACCTACCCTTGCTGTTGCAAAAAGTCCATGCTCCTCCAGCTGTGGGGTTCTCCTAATGCCTAATGCTAAAATAGCTAAAACAGTGTTATTTTCTTGAACAGGCAGCTTCCAGGGAGGTGGACAGGATGCCAAGTTGCCTCTCTGGTGTCACCTAACACATTCAGTTTTCATGACTGCTTTCATTCTTCAGGCGCTCCCAAAAATCACTGAGGTTTTCATTTTTAATGACTACTGGAAATGTGTGAAAACTTAGAAGGACGCCAGGGTGGCTAACCTAGACAAAAGGAGGTGGCTGATACGGAAAAATAATAGCAAAGCCAAAGACATGAGATTGGAAGCGTATTCCGTCTGTGCTGGGAATCCTTTCTGGGCCTGGCCCTCAGCAACAAATGGGAAAGAGAATAAGCCAATGCACTCATCCATCATCATGACAGTATCTATACAGACAGCACTTTTCATCTGAGGAAGCTTTATGCATTTATCATAGTAACTGTCCCCAGAATTTGCAATACACTTCTCAGCCTGGTATCTACCCATCACCCTCAACCCTCTCTGTGAGAAATAGATAAATGCACGATTCAAAGGAAGCTGGAGTGCTGGACAGTGAGGGAGGCAGAAAACAGCTATTCAAACAGCAAATCAGCCCTGGAATTAAAACACATGCAAATGCATTCGTCCAAGAGGGTGAAAATCAGCTGTCTCCACCATTTCTGGTGCTGGACCCATGAGTAGAAGGGAGGAATGATGTACTGAAGGGCAGCACCGCTCCTTCTTCCATGATGGGATGCTCTTCAGGGGCCTTCGTGCTCTTCCCAATGAGACCCACCAGCCCATGCTCACAGCAAGGAATTCACCCCTGGGGACAGTGACAGAGACGTGGCACCTCCCAAAACTACCACGTAACTGCTGAGGAGCAAGGACTTTCCACGTGCATGCCGTGGCAAAAGTATGCTGATCTGACTCATATTAGCCAGCAATAAAATGTGTTGAACCCATCCCAAACTGCCCTGCATGGACCCCTCCTAATGTTCACGAAAAGGTGCTCATCTAATCCATGGCCACGTCTACACTGGGGCAACTGGAGGAGTCTGAATTTATGAATCCTGCACTATGGGATCCCATAACATCCTCACAGAGGCTGAATGGGGTCCTCCCCATCCAGGACCCTATCTCTTCTTCCCTTACCAGGGAGGCAAGGCAGGCAGCTCCATCTGTTTATGGGGAAACATTTCCCTCTCTGGCTGTTTGAGGGAGGGACAGCATCTACAGGCAAGACAGCCTTTATCAAGTCGAGTTGAGGTTATGGTAAGGGAGAAGTGGGTTTTGGGGGTTTTCTCTTCCGTCCTGGCCATGCTGAGGAGAAGAATTCAGTCCCACCTGGTTGCCCAGGGATAAGCTGGAAGGAAGAAGAAGAGTACCGCTGCCTGTTAAGGCTAGGCACAACTGACTTGAGCCAGGACTGTCATACAAGTTTTAGAGTTTGATCAAATGTAGTTTTAAAACAGTCCTTAAGCAGAGTTCTGCAGCCACAAAGAAGAGTGGAAGGCATGAAGCCCTTGCCAGAGGGTCCTCTGGAGCTGCCCTCCAGGGTCACCAGAACTGGGGCCCCAAAACTGCTGATCAGCTTTTGAAACAACTCCTGCGTGGCTCCAGACCCTGCTGTCATGGTTTCCTCTCCGAGGTATGCCCGTGCTTGGCAAAGGAAGGGACTTCTCCTCTTCTTCCATCCTCTCAGGCTGAACACTGATGTCCTCACCCCTCCCCACCTGCCCCACTATACACCCAAACCTCCTGGTTCTTCGTGCTTTTCAGCTTCAGTCTCAAAAACCTCCTCAACCTCCCCCAGAACAAGCGAATAGCCAGTTTTTCAGTATCTCTCCATCGCTGGATGTCTTTAGGTATCAGCTAGATTGGTATCAGTCAGACACTTCTTTGGTGAAGAACTGATAGCCAGACTCGCACTCTTTTTTCCACCAAGCACATCACGAGTCTTTCCCCTGCTTGGTCTCAGTTTCCACGGTGGCCTACAGGAGCTTGTTATTTTTCTCTTAGTGGTGCTCAAACAGCTGCTATAAACAGATGCCCTACTAGAAGGAAGTCTCATTTTATCTGTGTAACTTCAGCTCCGATATCGTAACATCTGAATAATGTATATCAGAGCTGTGATGTCTACCATCCCTTCAGCTCCCTATTTGCCCCGAGTTCCCTGTCATCTCGGCCTGATGCAATCAAAGAAATAGCACAAGTTGCTTTCCTAGCTCCTGGGTACCACCGCTGAAAAGTCTCTGATCACTGTTAATAACGTTGGTTCAGCAAGGCCCAAATTCTAATGCAATTAACAGGGGAGTAACTGAATCAGCTTTATTGTGTCTCCACTGGGGACACAGAAAAATGCCTCAAGACCTATTGAGGCCATGTGTAACTCCACAGGCTTAAACAGTCTTCCACATGCCCCCATATCAGAAACTGCGAGAAATTCAATCACATTTTTCTTCCCAAGTTGCAGCTTCAAGGTGACTTGGTGACCTATGGCTGGAAATCTTTTTTACAAAGGCTCTTGATTTATTTTGATTAAGGTGGATAAGCCTATCTTGTATTCCCAGCAAAGAAAGGTGGTTTAGGATTGATATGCATCACTGTTAGGTGTGCCTCCAGTGGTATAAACACAATTTCCACCATGTAGCCAAATGCACTTTGAAAAGCAGGCAGGAGAGGACTGGATGGAGGTTATTTAAATCCTTTTCTGATTATAGCTCTCAGGAGGGAACTGGTGGATGCTTATTCAGCATTTTGGATGTTTGGTTTCTCCTCTCTGGTGTTCGCTTTTTCCTTTTCCAATTTTATCTCCACTGATGGGAAAATAAGGAAAAAAGGAGAACAGGGCAGAAAGAATATGAACCTTGAACCTCCACCCCAGGATGGGTAAGCAACCTTCATTGTTGCATTCATTAGGTTTTGGTTGCTTGACTTTTATATTTTGTGGATGTTGAATGTGTATGTACACAAACAATGATGAAGAAAAGTGACTGAGCAAGACAGACTCTCTCTCTTTCACAGAAACCACTTATCATCATTCGTGGAAGACTGTATCTTGCTTTTATCAAGCTAAATGTGAAAGTTCAAAAAGTTACCCTTCTGTGCCTAGATAATAACCAGCCTGAGAAAAGTGTCACATTTAAGCAGACACACTAAGAACAAGATTCTTCTTTGTCCAAAATTGTGCTCCAACATGCCTCATATATACCAAAAAAGCTTTTGCAGTTTTGTTGGTATTGACCTTTGGCAATAGCCAGTGCAAGCTCTAAAAGGAATTGACTTATGTCATGACATAGCTGAAATACAAAATTAATTCAAAGAAATACTTATTGGGTCTAGAGGGAATGTACCCTTCTTGACCAGCAAGCTATGGCCCAGATTAGCAGGGGGGCTACAGAGATCGTTTGCTTAAAACAGGCGCAGGAGGAAAATCCAGCGCACCTCAGATCACTAAATTTCAGAGTTCACAGGTGAGAGGAGGGAGACAACAGCTGATACCTGTCCTCTGATGTCATTTTAGCAGTACGAAGCCCAGCATCACGATGTCAGCATTTGAGACCATCATCTGCCCTATTTCCTAGGTGTGGCCCGCCTGGAATCGGTCCATAGGTTATACCAGGTGGGATTCAGTTCACCCAACATTGGTGGACTCGGCAGTGTGAGGTTTACAGTTGGACTTGATGCTCTTAAGGGTCTTTTACAACCTAAATGGTTTTATCACTGTCTCTAGTGTGGACATCTCCAGCTGGGCAAAGCACTGGAGGTCCCAGTCAGTGGAGACAAATGGGCACTTCTGATGACTGGTTCTTCTCGCCTGTTTTGGATGCCTCTTTAGAACAGGTTGAGCTGCATGGCTGCCACGGCTGCAGTGTAGAAGGGGTGGACCACACCATGGTGGAAGGGTCTGTCCAGTCAGGTGAGTCCCAGAAGAGGTGAGAGGTTTCTTCCTTTGCCAAGTTGAATGCCTGGAGTTGCAAATTCAAGCAACCTTGCACCACAAAATAAAATCCTTTTCACTGTTATTCATGTAATTTTCAGTATTTCAGATGATCAGCCAGAAAGCTGATCTTCTCAGCATAAACTCACCTGCAAGCTGGTTGACTGGGCTGGGGATCCTCCGCTGGCTCCATCCTGAAGCAGGTGATACTTCATATCTGCCAAACCACAAGGTGACAGCTACAGGCACCATGATGACATTTTGGCCACCAGGCTTGACCTAATAAAGCAGAAGAGGCAGGAGGAAGGCTTTCCAGGCCCACCTCGGGGTCTCATGTAGGAAGTCTAAAACGCTGATATTTAAGCCTGAGCTTCTCACCCCAGTCTCCTTCTATAGTCAATAGAGGGAAATGGGCACATCCAGAGGGCAATTCGCCTCACCCTAAAATAAAAAAGACCCCAAGGTCAGTCTGAACAAGACCCTTTGGAAGGGATTACTCACGCACCGCTGTTGGTTATAGGGGGACCCCAGCGTGAGGAACTCAGATGCAGTCATCTGACTTTTAGATGCTTAAAATTAAAAGATACCTCCCTGTCCCTCCCCACCATATCACATGAAGGGACCAGACCCTCCTTTTCCATGTGACTCTGACCCCACACCACAGGACTGGGGCGGGTGGAGAGGGAGCATCCTTCTTCATCTCTGAAGGGAATATCAGACTCTTTCCCACTCCCTGCACTTGGGGCAACCTGCATCTCTGTGCTGAGGACGGGTGGGGGCTCAGCTACAGCAAAAGAAGCACAAACTGAAGGTTAATGAGAAACAAATGACCTTCCTGGCAAATCAGAACCTGATTATCCCAGCGGATCACTCCGCTAAAGCAACTGGGACTTCACGAGCTGAGGCCACGTGTGTTTAGGTTACCTCCGGAGCCCTCGCTCACGGAACGTACGATGAAATCCAGTGTTTCCTAGAGAGCTTGGGCGGGTTTTTTTCTACCTTACCTCAGGAACAGGTTTGTAAGATCATCTCAATTGCATAAGAAGCTGATATTGGCTGAATCACGCCAAATCAAGGAAAAGCTGTTTCCTACCACACAATTCCAACAGTGGAAAGTCTGAATGTCTCTCCGTGCAGTGAGATGATTTCAGCCCGAGCTGGACTCATTACAGAATCAGAGAGACTCCTGAGCTCTGCATTCGTTTATGCTCAGAGGCATTCACTAAAAGTTCATCTCTTTTCCCAGTACCAGGAAAATCACTTCACTTGTCAGCGAGACAGAGCCTTTTTGATCAACCTGAGACAGGGTGTCTTACAGTAAATATCTCACTGCCTGCAGCAAGGTGCAATCTGTACTATTTTCCAGGCTTGATTTCCTTTGTTTTCCACCCTCAGGTTCTTTCTTTCACACAGCAGCAGTGCAGACTGGGACAATTCACACTCAGTGGGAGCCCATTAGGTAAGTTTTCAGCCCCTGTGAGCCTTTCTACATTTTTTTTTTTTTTTTAATCTTCAGAAAAGAATGAGAGCCAAAGAGAATAACCTTTGCTGGACAACTTTTTGTTTGCATTTGTCCCTAGATGTGCTCTAGGCACTTCTGTGTGTAGGCTGGTGGAAATTTCAGCAGTCAGATCTTGATCTTAGTCCCACGTGTGGGAGACAGCCCTGCCCGCATTGTACTGGGATTTGGAACATTTGTTCTAGGGAATGGAGAAGAACAGTGGAGAAGAACAGATGATACCAACCTATGATACACTCATGTTACCGTGTTGTTCTCCTAAATGAGCAATTTCAAAACAAAAGGAAAAGCATTCTTAAAGAGTTCAGATGTTTTGATGACATTTTTGAAAGAATCTACTTCGACCCACACAAGCTTTTAATTTTGAAAATTTCCTTAATTGCTCTATTGTTATCTTAATGCTCAACATTTGATCAGAGCACTTTGATTCAAATGAAGTGCTTTATTCTTAGAGTTGCCAGTAGCTCAAAACGTCACTTTCCCTAATTACTCTAATTGCAGAGGCAGGGCAATTTGCCTGCTCAATGCAGAAGGTATCAAATGGCCTAGAAGTCAGAGCTGAGGCACACAGGTCACCATGACTTCCCAACCGGGATAAAAGGAGCATGCAATTCTATAAAGTTTGCTCTTGTGAGAGAGGCAATGGAGATGGACACGAGAGCCAGGGTTCAATTCCAGATCCTCCCTTAGGCTTTCTGGGTGGCATCCATCTCAGTAGGCGTAGATGCCTCTATCTGAGCTCCTCACCCCATATAACATCAGTCAAGGGAGCAATTCACCTCATCCTAAAGAGGACGTATATATAGGTCAAACATATTGCTCCCTTGAAGTACCAACTTCTCCCCTAAATCCATAATCGGAGCCTAGGGATATAATTTAGTTGCCTGAAAGCAGGCTTCTAGTGCCATTTGGGACCCACAGGTCTCTCCCACTGTGTGTCTAGCTGCCACTGCAGAAGACCCTGAGTACCTTGTAGGTCCTGCCAGCCCCATAGAGATGTCTCACATACCCCAGGTCATGGAAAAAGGCACTAAACACATAGGTTTAGTCAACTGAATAGAGCTCATCACAAACTTCTGAAGATGAAGAAAACAATAATTCCCTTAGCAGTTTGCTCTAGTAAGTGAATCACCCTCACCATTGATATTTTTCTCCTTGCTATGCTGTGTTCTTCTCTAGATTAAAGAACCCATTAGCATCCAATATTTCCGTCTCAGTGATGTACTTTTAAAGACAGCAATCAATCCCCCTATTGACTGCAGCAGGGTAGATAGAGTTTGTGAGATCTTACTGTAAGACCTATTTTCCAGTTCTGAAATAATTTCCATGAGTGGTGGAAATAGGCAGAGTGGGGCAAAAATAATCTTTGAATGGAAACTGGAAATTCACAGGACTCAGAATTGCAAGTGTACAATAAAGCCTTCTTAAAAACCAATTTCCATTTCCTCATACCATCATTCCTAGCACTGAATGTCATTCTTGCATTCAGGAATGAATCTTGGTCCATACAATGCAAAGAGTTTCCCCTTACCTCACATCTGCTCTTAGCTATCACAAGGCAAATAATCAAGGTGAGCTCTCTAAAGGAGTTTCTAGCGCCTTCTACATCAGGCAAAACTGTTAGCACATGAAGTTCTGAGTTCCCTTGATGCCAAGGGCACTGGGGAAAGGGAGCTCTGCTAAACCAGCCAAATAGTTGAAGGGAAAGTCATTTGTTAAGTCACCCATATTGTTGACTTTTTTATTACCATGCTATCGACCTCTACAGCTTTCAACAGGAGGAACAGAGACTTTTATTACAGGCATCAAGTAATGCAGGGAAGTAATTATGTTAATGAACAAGACAAACAGAGATTTGTGAGGCAGAATCAGGGGAATTGGCTCATGCAATACATCAGAGCACATTTTAGCAGGGCACAGGTGACAAATGTCCTCCTGACTGATGAAGGAGGGAACTGAACCACCAATCTCAGGATCAGAGGTGCAAGCAGTTATTGCTGCTCGGAAAAAAAAAAAAAAAACGAAAGAAAAAAGAAAAAGAAAGAGAAAAATAAAAGATAAGGATTGTAGAGTACCTTGCCAGAGACCTGTAAAACATGTGCCATCCATGGGTCCAACCTCTAAATTTTATCTGAAGGTCATAAACTTGCTGGTACGTGGCTGAATCACACCCAACTGCCTAAAAAACATCATCAGAGACTGAACTACCCTCTGGAAGTATCTGCTTCTCTTGACTGATATAGAAAGAGCCTGGATGACTAATTGAAAATTAGCAGCTATCTTTTAAACATCTGACATTAGATGAAATGTATTTTCCCCCTACTCTTTCAGTAGGAAAGATAGGATGGGCAGAGAAAAGGAGGGTCCTGTTATACAGGCTATTTGGACCACCTCAGCTTAGGAGTATGAGTATCTTACTGATTTTCTAACTGACTTTTTTTGTGTTTGTTTTTGTTTTAATGAAACATTACAGACTTAACTTTAGAATCTATGCTCCATAAAGTCTTCTCCCATTAGACAGCTCTTCCCTCTCCTGCCTGGATGCAGAAGAAAGACTAATGAAACTAATGAAGACTAAAGTCTTCTCCAGGGCACGTGCATTTCAGCAGCCCCCTGCTCTCCTTCTTTGTCAAAAGTTTCCTGACAAATGGGATCCAAAGGAGGCTGAAAATCATCTTTTTCCCAGCCTAACCCTCCACAGCAGGCATCACATCAAGTCCAACCGCTCCAGCTGCTAAGTGGGAGGAGGACTCTGTGCAATCCCTTGCACTCGCCTCCTGCCGGCCCGTGCCACCCACGCAGAGCCAACGGAGCAGCCCACGGTGGTCTTGCTGTCCCCAAAGCTCCCCAGCATCCACGTCGGGCTCCCAGTATCTTAACAACCTACTTTCCATTCCCCGAGACTCGCTTGGATGAAGGGGGTCTGCATTTCATGGGGCTTTGATGAACAGCGCATCTCTCTCTTGTTTTATTTCATAGAGGATACTTTCAGGGTGTACTGGACACCTCTGGCAAAACAGGCTGCCTGGGGGCACTTAAAAGCCAGGTGAGGAATTAGTCATGGTGAAGATTTTAAATGTATGAAAACTCTCCTTCTGGCGGACTAAAAGCTACACACTTGGTCTATTTTTAATGCAGCTGGCAATATATCAGCATGAATATAAATACAATGTTTTAAAGGGTGACAAGTTATAGAACAAGTTATCAGTCCGGAGTTAATCAATGTGTTCTTGGCTTGTGCCAGTGTGAGTTGTCTTAACCTCTTTCCTCGCTTCACATTTGCTCCCTGCTGAAAGATCACCTGACAAGTCACCATCGCTCAGCTGATGGATGGCAACCTGTCCACGGGTCCAGCGCAAAGGTTGTACTGTTCAGATCCCTGCAATTAAAGCTAATAAACACCCGTAAGGCCATAGGAATGCAGGACTTAAGCATGTCAAAATAGCTCATTCCTATAAGCCTTAATGATGGTAGCATGATTGAGATGAATCATTTTAAATCCAGAAGTGCAATTCTGAATGTCACTCCAGTCCTGTGTCTTATACTGTTGACTGAGGTGTAAGTGGGTATCTGAGCCGTTGATTGGGAAAGACTCAAAAATCATTCTAGACACAATGGTGCCACTGGACAACGCTGGTTACAGAAGCGTACATGTCTTAACCAAGCTGGCACATGGGACTGGGACATGCTTTAGATCTATTTTTGTAGAGAAAATACAATAGACTATATTGCTATGATGTTGTGCTGTGGCCATCCTCTGCTCACCTAGAGGCTGGATGCTCCTAGAAGCTGGGCTGAGCTTGGGTGAAGCATCTTAAAAAATCACTGGTCCCTGGATGCTGAACAAGGAGTTGCTACTAAACACCAGGCCAAAGGTACGTAATGGTTTGGAAAGACTGCTAACTATTAATAGAGTGTGAGAGAGAAAAGGGGGTAGGTTGTCTTCCTGACAGCACATCAGCCTTTGGGTCAGGTGCTATAAAGCTGTCATGTTTAAGAAAACATTACCTTCTAACCCAAGTGGTTTTACAGGTGTAAAATGCTATGGGAGAACCTGGTTTAAAGTTCTCGTGTCCCACTTTTCCTGGATGGAGGAGGACATTCCCCACCACAACTCCACGTGGTGCTGGGGGAAGGTCTTCACAGGGCCAGGGCAGTCTGACCAGACGTCACGGAGGCCAGGACATCACCCGCTGTGCACAGACCAGCCCTGGGCACAGAACTTCACGTAAAGGACACGCAGGCTCTTTCCTCCTCCTGAGGAGGACCACGCTATGCAGGAGTCCCTGACGTCCCTCCCCGCCGGGTTCAGCCCACGTCAAGATTTGAACGCGCCTCCCTGTCACCCACCAGGACACCTCAACGCTCAGCATCCACGTCTGGCAAAGAAATTGAGCGTGCCGACGAGAAACCGCCAAAGTCGGGAATCACCTGAGAGCAGGCAGCACAGCTTCTACCTCAACCATAAATCCTCCTCGTTTGGCAGGAGGGATGTGAGCTCTGATTTCCTGGACTAACACTAGCAGTGAAAAATCAATTACACTGAGGTCCTTTAAACTTATCAAGCAAATGCATTAGGAGGTATATGCTGTCTGGGCATACACAGAGGCAGGCAGCTGAAAAAATAAGAAAAAGGGGTTGCAGAGTTTGCTCCTGATGGATTTCAAACATATATTCAGAACAGAAATGAGGGTTATACTAGCGTTCGCTCTCCAGAGAATAACAGCAAGAGGTGAGTAACTGAGGAGAGCTTTGTCTACATCCTGATTTTTCAGGTTAAACAAGGAGCCAAGACAAATTAAAGGAATTAAAAATTATGTGCTTTTGGGGGGTTATTGATTAGGGCAAGAAGTCGACTGTGGCCATTTCAACCTGAAAGATGTTTTCCTGTAAGTCACCACGGCGTTACCAGCTGCAGGGATGCTGCTGCGCTGGCACGTGTCCTTTTGTCAGGAGTGTGCCTCGAAGCCACAAACCCCGTGCTGAAAGCTGGCACTGCTGTGGTCGTCTAGAGAGAGAACCGATGCTCTGACACTTGCCTGCAGATGCTGGCATAGATCAAGGCCTCGCTGATCTAGGCACAAACTACATAAAGTAACAGAAAATTCCTGCTGAAAAAAAATCTCCTAATCCAAATATAAGGTAGAAAAATTGAGAGGAGCATGGTCTTCTTTTACAGACTGGAAGGTGAGGCGCAGATGGAGTGTAGGATTCCCCCAAGGTCACTTAGGGAGTCAGTAACAGAACATGGGAGTAAATCCAGATCTCCGAAATGTGCTGCTCTACTGAAATCTTGAATGTCCTTCTTTCCAGACATGGCACACACATGAAACACAAGTACATATCCACGCTTTGAAAATGCAGCTGCACATCAGCTGAGTTTCTCTTAACATGATGGGACTTCCCTGAAAGAGCAGGGTAGCAGAAGCTTGTGTTGGATCTCTGTAGTCCAGATGTGGCTTGGAGGCCAGATTTTACTTGTCGGAAAAAAGAATGCATTCAGAGGGGAGGTGAAGGCTGCAAACAATGAGCTCTTAACCCCAGAAACAAGCAGTTTTATAGAAAAAAAAATTGAACTCATAATAGGGAAACTGGGATATTGTAAGGCAAGATTCTTGCTGTCACACATAAACATAAAATAGATGCTGAAGACCAGAAATGCTATCACTTCATGGATGCAAAGAATTCAAGTACCATTATTTCTGCTTGACTTGCGCCTGACAACACAATTTTCCTCCCAATGCTTGTTAATGCCAGCATAAACAGAGGCCCACCACTGACACACACTAATAATGCTAATAAAAAGCATGGTTGCTTGGCACACAAAGATCCTTCCGAGAGCTCCTAATAACTGAGAAGCTGCTGCTATTACCACTACAGCCTTTATGAATGTTAGTCAAAGCACCTCTAAACGGAGGGAGTAAACTGCAAGGGAGCCATATCATCTCGGTTGACTTTATGGCAGCAATAACTTTTCGGTTTCTAATCCACCATTATTTCAAATGAGAAACTCTCTTAGTTAGAGCTCAGAATCTCTCATTCCTTTGTCACGTTGCCCTTCATTTTACAGCAATTCGCAGGTGGTCACGTCACTGGGGTATGTGATAGTCCAGAGGTTTTGTGCACTGGTCCCTACAATGACCCAGTGACTGAGGGAAATGCCCTTTCCCAGATGATAACATGTCTGTAGTTGTTTGCTAGGTCCTGTTCTCTGACTCTGGGGCTGATAGATTTACATCCAAATAGAAGAAGTTCATGCTTCTACCCATCCCTCACATAATCACCCTCATGACCCTCCACTCACAACCCCCATCTTCCCAGACCCCCCATCTTCTCATTTCCTCCCTGCTGATGCAGCCCAGCCCTGATTTATAGGTACCTTCTGCTTCCACCAACTCTGAGAGGCACAGGCTTAATCACAAGGGTTGGTTGGGGCATTTCTTTCTCCCTGCAACATCTTTCCTCAATCCTTCTGTTCAACTAAGACTTTTTCCTCTAGCCTCATGCCCCAGCGAGCATCCCTCCTGTTGATGCTAGCCAGAGGTCCGCCTTTGCTCAAGACAGCCTTGTAAGCACTTTGCTACAGGATGAAGGTTAGAGAAAGACCAAAGTGATTCTGATGAGAAATACCTGCAGTTACAGAGCCTCAGGCTGCAGCCTTGACAGATCTAAGACCTCCTTAGCACAGTACTGCATTTATTTATGGAATTTGTGATACACTTCAGGATAAAAGGTGCTATATAAATGGAATATTGCTAGGAATTATTAAAGATTCGGATGATGCAAAAATCAGGACTTTCAGCGGCTTTTTGACTTCATCCCTTATCCCCTTCCCTGTATCACTGCACCCTGCAACAAATGCAGGGGTGGGCAGAGTAAGGAAAGGTGTTCAAAGGATACCAAGGGGAGCGGTTATGTCGGTTCAGTTTGTGGAACCTGTTAAAGAAAAAAAAGTGAAAGTCTCTTCTCTTTCAAATGGGACTAAGAAAAGAAAAAAAATTATTGGAAATTATTATAAGGCCTGGGCAACACAGTGTTTGTACCAGTGTAACTAGTGATGGAAGTGGACATGTCTTCTATGAAATCTTGTCCTCCAGAGCCCCTGTGTTGTGAAAAGGGCCAGCATGGCGCCAGTTTGACCAGCATAGTTAGTTGAGAAGGGCCAGTATGGTATGACCATCTACAAGAAGACATTTGAGCTGCTGGTTATACCCATTTTGGTTGTGCAGTATGCTTTCAATACACCAGCATAGCCCCTAGTGTGGGTGCAATTACAGCGGTGTAATTACACAATTTCTGCTGTGTGCATCAAGCTCTGGTGATGAAACATAAGACCTCAGGCTATAGGCAAATGACAAAAAGAAAAGTATATGGCAAAAAGAAAAAGTCTTCCAGATCCAGCTGTGCTGGTGAAAGATGACACAAACCACCCCACCATGTTTCTTCTCCCACTTTGGATGAGTCCACTGGTGGTTGGCCAAGCTGCTTGCATGGGCCCTCCAAAATTGCTGCAGGCAAAATCAAAGGGATTAGCTCAGCTGAAGTGATTTAGTAGGGAGTTCAAGGAAAACACACTGCTAAACTGGAGCAGCCTTAATTCTCTCTCAAGATGGAATGAAGCATGTAGGCAGGTGACTATTCCCTTGACCTGGGAAGGCCTGGGGGAAATGTCCATCCACAGTCTCCTTTTACAGAAGGGGCACTTTGGTGGTCTGAGTCAGTGTGTCTGTTTTCTGCAAAATCAGATCTGACTCTTATGAGAACAATGTGCAATATGCACCTGCATAGGTTGGGTTTCCTACATGGGTTGGATTTTCCTTCCCAAACTTGCTTTCGTCAATAGAAAGTATTTTTCCCCTACCTGAAAACTTCTTTTCTTACTGAAGACCAGTCTTTGAGAGGAAATTCTCACCCATGTGTTATGGTCACAGTCTTACACTGTTGTATCTCCTGTGTACATTTT
The DNA here is from genome assembly GCF_964188355.1 of Buteo buteo. Classification (NCBI taxonomy): domain Eukaryota; kingdom Metazoa; phylum Chordata; class Aves; order Accipitriformes; family Accipitridae; genus Buteo; species Buteo buteo. Next base: position 4,076,002 of record NC_134172.1, on the reverse strand, counting down.
AGTCATTTCACAATATTCAAGAAACCTCTTGGTGCTCTCAGGTGCCAGGCTGCAATGTAGCAGGAGTAACAGAGACCATCACAGAGGAGGTGTTGGGAAATAGAGTGATCTCAAAAACCTGACCAAAGCTGACAAATGACAGTAAGAAGCACTTAAGGTCCTTACAGTCCTCATAACCGAGGGCTTCACCAAGTTCAAACCTTTATTTTCACAACCCCTCTCTAAAAACAGTATGGTACTCACTTGGCATAAGAAACTGAGGTCACGTAACCTCTCCAGTGAAATAGGATGTTTCTATACCAGTAAACAAATAAAGGCACAGACACTTCCCAGCGATCATCCACCTTATCAGCATGGGCTGTTGCTCGGTAAAGGGGTTTTCAGAGACTATTTGATGACACATGGGAAACTGTAGGGACAGATCTGGGCTACACCAAAATGAAGGATAACAGCAAAGAAGAGATTCACTACAGTAAAGAAGACATTCACTACAGTAAAGAAGACATCCAGTGCTGGACAACAGAGTGGAAAGAGAGAAGAGAACTTCCATGAGTGAAGGGAAGGACAGCCCTGGTCCTTCCCAGAGACATCAGCTCGATGCATGCATGTGAAAGCACTGAGCAAGCTCACCACAAGGTTGTGTTCTGTGTTTCGGGATCGTGGCTTATGAGTACATGTGCATGACTGCAATAAAAGCTTGAAACACCCCCACACTTCTCTTCTTATCTAAATGTTTTTGTTTCTCGCTCCGAGGTAAGCAACATATCCCCAAACACCATGTTGATGTTGCTGGTGGGTCAGCTGCCAGCGCTGTGCATCGGGCAGCTCCCCGGTCACGGAGGAGGGTAAACTGCGGATGTAAAGATGTAACCAAGACCCAAGCACAGCTGTCAGATGACATAACCACACCGTTTCAGAGCAATCTTGGAGCCATTTCCTCCAGCCGTGTTTTCTGACCACAGCTTTAAAATAGAAAGCAGACATCCTCTTGCTATTGAGAAAAGAGACTGTAACTTTGAAGACTGGGGCAGGGGGGAGGAGAAACAAATAGCCCACTTAAAAAGAGAAAGGCAGCTGACAAGAACTGATGCTGCCCGAGATATGAAGCGGCTCGCAAAATGCTGACAAAGCTCCCGCTTGTCTCGTTGCTCCTAAGACTGATAGAAACCTCCGAGAAATGAGCCTGCCCCTTTTCTTGAGGGGGACTGAGGCTGGCAGTGCCCTGAGTTCAGAAACGACACCTCTCCAGCAGTCCCCTGGAAGGATGCCCCTTGTTTGGTCCCACAACCTGCAAGTGCAACAGCTGAGTTCAGCATTGGGGCTTTCAGCTGCCTGCAGCATTTATTCACCCCTCCTTGTCACACACTTTAGCTGGAAGAGATACACGCCGCTTCTGAAAATCGTGGTACCAAAGGGATATGAATCAACACGTCCTGAGTCCTGGGGTCGGGACAAACCCTCCTCACCACCGCTCCTTCTTGCTGCGGAAACCTCAACAGCACTCAGTCCTCCTCCTGAGCGTTGCAATAGGGACGTTTCTCTCCTAATGCCCAAGTGAGGGCTGGCTATGGGAGCAGAAAGAGCAAGCAGCTTCATGCCATAGCCCGCTCCTCTCCTTCCTCATCCCACGGTGGAAGCAGCCTGGCTTTGGCTTGTATGTGGCAAAAATCCAGAGAACCCTTGACCCAAAAGCCACAAAAAGTTTTGGCCAGAACCAGGCTGGCCCTTGTTCTGCAAAGGACTGGAGAAACACTGAGCATCTCTCTCTGTACCACCACACAGCCATGTGGCTGGGATCCAAGCAACATTTCCTAGGAATTAGTGGACAATTCAGAAAAGGCACCACCGGTCCCTTCAAGCTACCTCTAATCCCTGGGAAATGCAGTCTAATATGAGGATAACTAGTGCTACCCCAAGTTAAATGAGCCGTGGCTCTAAGGGATTTACTTTTGTACAGAGCACAGCTCAGAAGGAAGCATGGCCCAAAGATGCAAGTGGTCAAGGACAAAGCCATGGGTGCAGTAGGAGAACATCTCGCTGTCATCCAACACCGCCATAATCCTGCCCCTTGTCAAAGCTTTCTGCACAGTGCAGGTGTAAAGGATATCATTCAAAACCACGGGGCAGAGATATACTAGAACACTGAGGACGCAACAGATAAAATTTCTGGCACCGGCTCTACGCCACTGCATCCCTCCATCCCAGTGAAGGAACCTGGCACCAAGCCTTTGCTGGTCCTGGTTGTGATGTAGGTCACAGGGCTTTCCGGAAAGCAAAGAAATGAAGATATATCTTTTGGCCATGACCATTTAATAACATTATCAGAGACCTGCAGAGCTGTTCATCAGCCGTTTGCCTTTCTTTGGCATTCCCAGTCATAAAAGCCTAAATCCAGGCATCACTCTAAGGCTAGGCAAATCCTCCCCGGTACAAGAGCAGCCCACCCAGTCTTCAGCAAAGTCTGACAGGCTAATTCGTTTCCAGACCCAAAAATGCTGAGGACAATTGCTTTTTCCCTACCAGCAATAAATGCCTCCAAGCCATGATACCCTGGACATAAGCTATAAGCTATGGTCAATCAACGTGAGGTTTTAGAGAGCTCATTCTCCTTTTTTTCCCCCTTGCAGGCTGCGTAAAAGTGACAACTTTGGTTTTGCTGAGGGCATGAAGGGAGCGAGGCCACATACACACTAACCAGCGAGGTACACGCAGCTCCTATTCAGGCTGGAGTTTGATCCAATTCCCTTCCTTCACATACACCATTAATAAATTCTTTTGATCTCACAGTACCCATCAGATGGGCTTTTGCAGACCATGGTAACAGAGCAAAGAAAAATGACAGTTGTTCTTCATTTAGAATATAAAAAACTGGACATTTTCAATGCACTTCAGAGCTGTGAAATCACTCGATTTCTTCTTTTGGGCTGGTTTTGCTAAAGAGAGCAACAGAAAGACTAAGAGGAACTTCTGAGTTTCCTCCTAAGTGAGAATGCTGCCTTTAATTATAACAATCACACACATCGACGAAACCCAGTGCAGCTCCCAGGAAAGTCAAGACCAGCTCTCCCAAGTCATCAAGAGGAGTGGAGCAGATCTGCAGAGCTGAATCTGCATCCAAGGGGCTGTATCCCAGCTGATGCAGAGGGAAAACAAGCTCGTTTCAGCTCCCCGCCTTGGCTTTTCCAATCAGTGTGTGGCAGTCTGGATGTTTAAGAGGTCCCACCTCAGTCAGGATGATGTCAGTAATCACAGGGACTTATTTGCAATTTGAGCCACTTTCTATTTTGCTTGAAAGAGTTAAAAATACCACAAGCAGATGCAAATGGAAACACGGATCTCTCTAAGAAGTCATTTACATGGCCCAAAGGTCACACTTTGCAGTCAGAGGACAGTGATGCAGCTATTTTTAAAAGACTGCTGAGAAAGAAAAAAAAAAAGAGAGAAGATACAGAAGCTGATAACCACAAGGATGATTCATAGACATGAGAAAATTCCTTACAAGAGCTAAGAACTGAATCTGTTCAGTTAACAGAAGGAAAAGTTAAAGGAAACTTGACCGAGGTGTGTAAATGCCTAAGGGGAAGCTAACCCTGGTTACTGGTGGGCTCATTAGCAGGACAAAAATTAAAGAGTGGAAACTAAAGCTGGACAAATTTAACTTGGAAATCAGAAACACATAAGGGGAATGGAGCTGGACTGAGTGAAATGGCAGGTTCTTCCTTTCTGACACCTGCAGATGCAGAGAGGCGACTACTAAATGAATATGCACGGGTTAGGGGTTAGCTAAATACAATTTAAGCAGAAATAACCAGGTGAAAAGCAGCGACCTACTTCATACGGTCCAGATGTTGCACCAGTACCTCCACTGTACTAGACCTGCCTTTGGCTCACAGAAGAGGCACCAAAGTGTTGGGATCAAACTTTTCTGAAGTATTGAGAATCTTGTCATGGTTGCTGGGTTATAAACACATTTCTGTGTTTACATCAGGAATAACCTGGTGAACTGCTCCACTATACATTTATATCCTTTGCTGAGCATTTGGCATTCTTTGTATAGTCCCCCTGCCACGGCAGGCTTCTGCCTATCCAAATATTTATGTGGGTGTCATCACCAGAGTGTCTGAACATTTACTTTTCTTTAAACAACCTACCCTTAGGTGAAGCAGTTTTGTTCCTGGTCTTGAAGAACATCTACATAGGGATGCAAACCTGGCTAGAGCACTGTCACTCATGCTATAACATAAGCCAGGCTTTTTAACAATTCCAAGTAGCCTGCATTCCTATTTTATTCCTTTCAAGAGAAACCAGGTCAATTCTGTTTCATGCTGCAGAGACTGCCTACAAAATAAAAAAAAGAAGAAACCCTGTGGTGAATATACTTAGTGCAGCAGTGCCGCACCTGACTGCATCCTTTCCTTACGTCCTTTCTCTGGGGAGAAACACTATAAACTGGCCCCAGTATTCAAGACATGAACAAATCCAAATTAACCCAGTGGCAACCTGTAAAACTTGTGGTGCCTGGGCTTTATCTGGGCACCAGAGCAGCACAGGGACAGTATTTATCACTGACGTACCAGCAGCACCATTTCTGCCCACTGACCCATGAAGACTTCGAGAAGTAATCAGGAAAATGGGGTGATGGCCACGGCTTGGTGTCAGCTTCAAGGTCAGCTAATACAGGCACTGCTAAATACCTGCTGAGACAAATATTTATTCCAGCTTCTCAAAGGCTGCATTGCACACAAATATGCACTTATGCATGTACCAGTGCGCTTCGGACCCTGCCTACAGTAGGTTCCTTAAAGGCATCCATCTGCTCTTTCTTTGGGGAAATTCAAGAAAACTGTGTCAAAAATGAAGTGACGATGGACTTGAGGTCTCCTGAGTGCCTGGTGCAGCGTGGTGTGACCTCTGTTATCCTGCTGCTCTCTGAATGGCTTTTATAATACTAAGGGAGAAAGACCCAGCCTGGCTCAAGAAGAAACGTCCATGTCTTTGAAAACCAAGAGCCAGATTTGATACAAGAGGCCTTGCAATTATATGATGCTCTGAGACAATCAGGTCAAATGAAATATGGGCAATTCCTGGGTTCAGACTAGCCAAAATCAGCAGCTTCTCCAGCCCGAGTGCCCAGAGTCCATCACTGCCATTTTCAACACCTCATCCTCAGGCAATGATGTCGTTCATTCCTTGCAATTCTCCTGTCCCTCATTCACCACCCGAGTTTGGTCTCAGGATTCAAGTATCATTGTCTACCTCTAAGGGCACTTCACTTTTATCCAGAGCAGCTTAAAACACTGCGGTACGAGCTTGAAACCAGACAGGCTCCTCCAGGGGAGACGGGCTGTTGGTCCCTCACCAAGAAATAACAGCTCTGAGCGGGGGAAGAAAGGAGAAAACGCAGCATGCTGGCACCCAAGACACAAGAGATATACCACTGAGTATTTTCATCTGGGTATTTCCTTCTGGATGCTGCAAAGAGCACCCAGAAGGAAATATCCAGAAGGAAATTCTCTTCCAAAGGGCTAGAAGCTTTTCATATTAAAGCATTTGAACTTTTCAGGGTTTAATTCAATTTCTCATTGTTGAAGGCTCAGGCAAGGATGCAGGACATGCTACAGCAGAACTGGTTGCAGCAGTTTCTTACCTTCCAGTCCTGGTGCTGGCTTTTCTTGAGGCTTCTTCTTGGAGGCAAAGAGTTCCTGCACTGGCTTGATCCCACTGCTGATCCCACCCATCACCAGCTTAGCTAGGAAAGCACTATTTGAGATCAGAGTTTTGCAGGAACAGATGCCAAATGCCATAGATTTGGAGCTCTTAGTCCTTGTAAGTCTCTGCAGCCCCCCTCCATGGACATCATTTAGCACAACAGTGAAGTCTAACCCTGTTGGATATACGGTGTGGATATAAAAAGAAAAAAAAAAAAGGTGAAAACCAACACTAATATTATCTGCTGCATTGGATTAGGATTAGTGGCAAAAAAGAGGGTTTTGAGGCTCTAGTCCCTCATGACTGACACCAGGGAGGACACAAATGTTACATGTTGAAAGACAAATTTCCTGTGGGGTGTTCACGGTACCCGCCAGGTCTCCTCACCTGGTGGTGTGATACCACAAGGCCGGTGAAGACGAGACATCATTTTCCAAACCAGCCTGTCGCAGTCAATCAAAGCCACAGAGAGCAAAGCAGCACCAAGATTTTTGTGTGTGGTTGTTTGCTTATTCTGAGTTGGCTTATTTTTTTTCCCTTCCTGTTCCCTCTCAAAAGCTGAGTTTTCGCACATCAACCCCTAAGAGAGCTCAGGCGAGGAAGGGTTTGTTCCCAAGATCAAGCCACCATGGCCCTGCTTGGTTCACACACCTCCTTTCATCTCGCTCCGGCAGTGCTTCCCACCCTCCTTCCCTGCCTGTGTTACCGGCACCGAGGAGAAAATCTACAGAGCTTCATCTCTGCTCATCTCCCTCTCCTCCCCCTGTAATTCCCCTACCAAAAAACCTGAGTTTCATGTCCTCCCTGTCGGATGCTTGCTGCCCTCTTCAAGAGCAGGGGAGCAGCGACTCCGTTTGTGGGTCTGCTCCCCTTTCCCCAGCTCTCCCTTTTTCACACACACATGGGATCACCCTCCCTTATCCATTTTTCATTTCTTTAAGCAGCCGCCAAAGGAATATTTCCTTTGTGAGAAGCTTAAGGAATTTTCTGATTTTTCCAGCTTGAAACTCTGTGGATTTTCTGTCCTGCTTCCTCCATCACCACCTAATGGCATGCGAGAAAACAACAGTTGGAAAATTCTGTATAACCGGTATTATGGGAGCAGGTTCCCATGGAGGCACCTCGGAGACTTTGTGTGCAGCTCTGTCACTGTGGATTTACTCAAGAGACCAGAGCCCATGCACGTACCCCTGCCAGAATAGTCAAAACTAGTCCTGCCTCACCCGTCTACAGACAGAGCAGACTTTCCCAGGGACACAAATCGGACAGTAAAAAAATTATTATTTCCATTTTACCATAGGGAACAGAGACCCAGAAGGGCAAAATGATCAAAGGGTGGAGGCAATGCAGCGCGGGGAGGAATTAATTCAGGTTCTTCATTGTTGCAGAAGCATACGGAGCTCTTGCCCTGCTCCGTGTGTGCGCGTGTACCCGCTTACACTGATGTTCGGTGCCAGTCCAGGACTGCTGAGTACAGCCAGGCCCTTCCAAATAGATCTGTACAGACATTAAATGGCACTGGGCAAGGACTTTCTCGCTCCCCCTTACACCACAGCAAAGCCACCCGTCATAAGGTCCAGTTCTCATGCAGGTCTTCACCTTGATGACAAGGAGTTACCTCATCTGCCCTCACTTACCCGCCCACGATCAAGGCATCTAAGCTTGAGCTGCTTGACCTTTTTATTTCCCGCAAATATTCCTCCCTTTTGCATTGCTTCTAGCCACGCTTTAAATGTCCCGTTCAAAAAACACTCAAAATATAATTTTCCTGACATATTCCTGCAGACAGAGGTGGTGCTATATGGTTTATGCCGTCTCCAACATGCAATATATCAGTAAATCCTGCACTTTGGTTCAGCGGGGATTTCTGGTGCCAGGAAGTATTTAGTGCTCTAAGACAATTCTTTAATGAGGAACTTAGGTGCAAGTTTAACACCAAGAAGCCTGCCCAGGTTAGCAATGAAACCCTAATCAAGAAGAGACACTGTGAGATCTATCTCCAGAGGGGACAGTACTTGTGTCATCGAGAAATACAAAGCCAGAAGTTATCCATCTTGGCTCTTTCTCCCTGCAAAACAGGGTAAGAACACATATTTTTAGCAATGAAAATTAAGCCTAACTCAGGAATGACCAGTCTCCCTTACCAAAACCCCAAAGCTGTAGGCAGACAAGGCTGTGTCCAAGCACTCCTGACCATTGACTCCCTCTAACCCAACCACACGCTTTGCCCCGAGAGATGGATATTTGTCTCCCTGGTTTGAGTGTCAGCCCATGCTAGACCAGTCACCAGCTGTCCGGATAGCAACTTTTTTTGGGGGGTACTTCTTGGCATCCCCAAACTGAAACCATCCTCTGGCAGGCACAAGGAGAGCTGTGCCTGGCTGATGGGCAGCTCAGATTTGCACTTTTGGGAGGTAACAAAACACTACCTTCCTCCTCAGCGTGCACAGCAGCTAATTAGAGCATCTCCCCTCCAGAGATCACCCAGGCTTAAACATTTCCCTGGATTAAAAACAAAAACGTCGCTTGGCACTGACAGGCACAATAAAAAGAGATGCTGACAGGTCTGCCAGAGCTGAAAGCCACTGGCAATGTAAAGAAAAAATCAGGATATGTGCTACGTCAAGGACGTCTTGTCCCTTGAAGGGTGAAACACAGGGAGAGAGCTTGCTTTGCTACAGCTAAGCCTCATTCCAGGCCTTCAAAGAGGGAAATCATCCGCCCTCGAGAGCCCAACTCCTTTACACATGGGTAATGGAAACTCAGGACTCTACTATAGGTAGCTCAAGGACCAGCATAACAAAGCTGTTGATTCTCTTTCCACCTCCACTACCGCACAAACCCGTGACTGTGGCTTCTCACCCATGCCTCAGTTTCCCCTGTTTGAAACCCACAGTGTTGATCACGACTGTGGAAAGATCCTGATGAAAGTGAAACGTGGTGATGAGTGCTGTTAGCACTGGGCTCAACACCCTCCCATCACAATTCTGCTCTGTTCAGGACCCCCAGCTGATGATGATGCTACAGGAGGAAGAAACAAGCAATGTTTAGGGACACGTGTGGCTTCATTCAACACTCCTTCAAGGGAAGGCACCTGCTTTTACTCCATCCTCTCTACATCTCCAGCAAGAGAAATTTTATCTTGTTTATTCATTAAAAATATTTGTGGTGCTTTGCATCATGCTTGCTAATGCAGAGGAGCCTGTTCCATCACCCACAAACAAGGTTAAATTTGCTTTCTCCTAACACCCAGTTTCACAGTTCTAGTTGCCTTTTCATAAGGACTTTGAATTACAAGTTGTCGCACTTCACAGGCAGGGAAGGAGCAGGTTTTCCCTGTTCGGTCATGTCTGACATGGGTATTTGCTCCTCACTTGTTAGGAATGCAGAAGGAAAAGAAGCAACACATTTACTTTGGTCAAATAAAAACTAGCCTGGTTCTCCCCTGTCACTACAGAGCAAAGAGAAGGGCAAGTACCAGCACCCTGGTACCTTTTATATTCACTTTGTACAGACATAACTGATAGTGAAAACACAAGGGCAATCCATCGCCTTCTGTTTGCTAATGGCATGCAAATTTCTGTCACCTCAGGACCCATTATTCTTGAGCTCAGCTCTGCAGTGTTAAAGTGTAAATTTACACCCTCATTACCAAAAGTTGCATGGGGCTGGTGGAGCCCCTGGTGGAATTTAAACTATTTTACAGGCTGTTTCGGTTTTTAGCTGCCAAGGGGCTGCTGGGGATTTGGAGTTCAGCATATTCCTAACAGCCAGGCTTGGGGATGAGAAACAGATGTTGTGATGGATAAGGTGAGGATTTTATCTGGCAGCTCCTGTTCTCCCCAGTGACACAGGGATCCTCACACCAGCCTGGAGACTCCTCGTCCACCCATGGCTAAGCCAGCCTTACACATAAAATCCAGCTGAGCACACATTGCTATCCCCTCCTTCAACATAAACCTTCTGAACCTTGATCCTAGGGCAGGCTGCTTTTTCCTAAATCCAACATCAGGAGGCACATAGAAGGTGTCCCACTCAAGCTTCCTTCCTCCTCTTTCTCATTTGTTTCTGAGGGGTCAGAGGGACTGGTTTTATTGTCGGGATAATTATTGATAGCTATTCCTGTTAACCTCTAGACACAAAGCCCTTTCTGGGATTTAACATAAGCTCTCTGGACCCAACTAATAAAACTGGATAATATTTTTCCCATGCAGAATTTCAGTTTTCATCACCAGCATTTTCATTTTCCCTACCTCTACTGCTGCCGTCATCATATACTTGCACAACTCTCCTGACACCTAGGATTGGACTCAGAGGTCAGCTTTAACCCTGGCTTGATCTTGACCTGCCACGCTCTTCTCTAGGATTTCCTTCCCTTCCAGGCAAAGATGAGTAGGCAGCCCAAGGGCCTCACTCTCAAAGAGCTCCAGCTGCAAATACCGAGCAGCTAAATCCTGCCTCTAGCTCGCATGCAGAGACCTGCACATGCACATCCGAATGAAGCTGTCTAAATCTGCCAAGTGGCTCCCACTTTTAAAGTGGAGTCGGTTGCTTTCACGCAGATATAAACCATTTTGGACATCCAAGATATTCCTCCTGACCTCCAGCTGCCTTTTTAGAAGGATGTTGGTTTCTTGTAAATCTTGTGTCCTACCTGCCAGTCCCATGCAAATGTCTTGGATACCATCTCAAATGGTATTTGGCAGCTCTGTATAGGCAATTGAATGACACCTGAGATTTGCAGGATAAGGGAGCTGAAGTATGTGCCACTGGTGTCTCTTTCTCTCCTGTAAAAGGAGTCCAAGGTGACCAGTTAGACTTGAAGTTTAATTTTTACATGTTAGGTAAGATTAATCCTCTGCTGAGAATGCTGGGGTTTGGTTTTTAGCTGTCTTTGAAGTTAGAGGGAAGGGTGGGTGCAAGACTCGCTGATGCTCAGACACAGATGTACTCATCACCCTGAGCACTGGAGACTGAAACGTGATGGGAAGGGACATCAAGAAGCCATTTGTCCACCTTCTGCTCCAAGGCTTTGTTAGTTCTACCTAAACCATCCTGATAACATTTAATGTTTCTGATAATGTTTTTCTAACCTTCTTCCTCCAGAGATGGAAGCCCTTCCCCAAAATCCCTTCACACTTTGAACTACCCTCACTATTAGGAAGCTTTTCCTCACATTTAACTAAAACTCCCCTTTTGTAGCATAAACTTATGATTTCTATCCTTTTCCCTTTGGATATGGATAAGATTTTATTCCTTGAGCTTATACAGCTACCTATTACCTTCCTGAAGATAATAATATCCCCTCAGCCCTCTCCCCCAACACTGAACAAGTCTATTTCTTCTATATGGCAATTGATCATACAGTGCTCTGACACTCTTAATTCCACCAGATCTGAAAAACTGCCCTTCATCTGATCCAGCCTCATTCACAGGACCTTTCCTTGTCTCCCTCATTCCTTAAATATCTGTTCCTTGACCACTCTAACCTTGGGAATCCTCAGGATGCACAATGCCCTTCTCCAGGGACATGCAGTAGGAGAACAAAAAGATGATAAACATCTTTCAGAGGTTTCAAACACCAAATACTTTTTACTCCAGCTATCACAAGCAATGTCAGTGAAAAAGTAATTTCACAAATCCAGGAGAATACTTCAACCATCCTTATAGTATAAATCTACAGTGCTCAGGGATCCGAAGGGAATGATTTACTGTCAAGTTAGCTAGTTTTACGCGATGAGAGATACCCTTCAAAGTCAAGGGCTTGTCAGCTGTTTGGATATGATCTCTTTGCCACCTCTGAGTGGCACTTCTGGAGCTATACCCATACTAGCGAATTAAACAGCGCTGGGGAAAGTTTCCAAGCACTGAAACTTGTCTGTTCCATTGATGGGTACAAGTGCCCCTGGCAGGGATTTGGCTGAGGCCAGACAGTTCCCAGGCACAGTTCAAGACTGATCCCAAAGTACAGGATATATAAGCAATGTTCTATATGCTATCAATTTTATTTTCCGCAGAGCCAGCTCCCTCTGGCTCCATCCACACAACAGAGCAATGGCTCTTGGGTTTCCTGCGGCCCAAAAGTGCGGTTATTTTGTTGAGGTTTTTTGTTTGTTTGCTTGCTTCTTCAGTTGAATTCGCATAAAGTAAAGCAGTGGGCTGTACTGCAGTCCAGCAGAGTGGAGTTTGCATGGCAGGAAGGTGAGGGGTTGGGGTGCCTGCCCTGGGGTGGGATGTGAGGACACAAAAGGCTGTTGAAGAGTGTAAGTAAGTGGGATGGGGAAAGAACCAGGAAAAAAAAAAAATTGTGGGTTGAGATGAAGACAGTTTAATAGGACAGAAAAGGAAGGGGAAATAATAATAATAGTAATAATAATAATAACAATAATAATAAAAGAACTGGAATATACAAAACAAGTGATGCACAATGCAATTGCTCACCACCCACCAACTGATGCCCAGCCAGTTCCCAAGCCACAGCCCCCAGCCAGCTTTCCCCTTAGTTTATATACTGAGCATGACATCATATGGTATGGAATATTCCTTTGGCCAGTTTGGGTCAGCTGTCCCGGCTGTGTCCCCTCCCAACTTCTTGTGCACCCCCAGCCTCCGCTGGCAGGGCAGTAGGAGAAGCTGAAAAGTCCTTGACTTAGCATAAATGCTGCTTAGCAACAACTAAAACATCAGTGTGTTATCAACATTATTCTCATCCTAAATCCAAAACACAGCAGTATACCAGCTACTAGGAAGAAAATTAACTCTATCCCAGCTGAAACCAGTACAATAGCCCTGGAAGACAGTGCAGGGAGAGAAAGACTATGGTGGGAAATAGCCGCAGCAGTGAATTATTCCCAAAACCATGCCTTGGTCTTGGAAAGGCGTAGCTGGAGATGTCCAAAGCACAGCCCATGAGTGAGCAAGCAGTTAAGAAGCTAGGACAACCCAGCCTCTAGCACTTGAGCTCAATCCCCAGCCCTTTTATTTTGCAGCCTACAAGATCCATTTTGCTTACCACAACGGAAAATTTTTTCAGATCAACTCATCTTGCTGTTCCCTTTTAATGTAACAATCTCCCTCCTGGGTTTCCACCCACACCCACGGTACACACATACTTGCACATGCCTCTCGCACACGCGGCAACCCACATGCCAGCTTTGGCAAGCAACAGGCAAACACACCCAAACAAATACGTGCCCAACCGCCCTCGTGGTCCACCCAAGAAACCTGAAGTTGCTGAGGTCACCTCTTTTGCTAGCTTCCCAGTTTGATCAGATCACTCCCATTTAGCTTTCTCCGCTGAGTCCTCATCCATTATCTCATTTAATTGCAGCATTTCTGAATCAATGCGGTTTCATTGATTTCTAAGGAGCTGCTCTGGATTTACGCTGGTCAAACAGATCGGAACCAGTTGGCAGGTTTGTTAAATGTTCTCCCCTCAAATCAATACTTAATAGATGAGAGGGATACCTGAGACTGGATACAATTTCTCCAGAACGGAAGATCCTTCATTACAACATGACTGTCTGCTTTGTTTCCTACAGCCAATTTGCAGTCTTTTAAAATGATAATAGATATAAGTTAAATCAAAACAAAGCAAAGATCCCATATGAAAGATAACGCAATAGTGCTCTTGGCAAACCTCCCTTTGGAAAGATAAATGGGTTTCATCACTATTTTTGAAGGATTCATCCAAGTTCTAGAGGGAGAAGTTGTAGTTTGAAAGAAAATTCAACTTATTTAAGGGGGGGCACGGTCCTGGGCAAACTGCTCTAGGTGGCCCTGCTTGAGAAGGAGAGGTTGGACCAGGGACCTCCAGAGATTCCTTCCAACCTCAACTGTTCTGGGATTCTGTGACAGCTCCCAGTACAAACCCAGAGAAGCAAAGTATTATCATATTATAAGATAAATCTTCACACTGCTGCCAGCTCATGAATATGTGTCAGTCTTGCGGTACCTGTGGTTTTTCTAAAGCTTCAGATCTTGAAATTGTGCAAGAATGTAAGTAGATGCAGACTCAGCAGGCCAACGCCATTGAAGCTTTATCCCCTCTTGTGATTTCTGCTTGGGATAACTGGTGGCGTGAGGAATGATCCCACTGTCACCTAGTCCTCCCATTCAAACCAGGCTGCAGCTGCTTTGAGTGACTTGACTTATAAAATGGTAAATTGACCCTAGTAAAATAAATCCAAAGGTAAGGCCCAACAGTAGCAATAAGAAACAGCTAAAGAAATAACTTCACTTACAGAGGACGAGCCACAACTGGGCTGGACTGGCTTTAGACCGTGGTGACAGACTAGACTAAAAAAGCTCCATATAAAATAGGAAACCAGTTGAATGAAACAGCCCCATTCAGCAGATCCCAGAGGAACCACTTGGCCACTGCCATCCCACCAGGCGTGTGAGTGCTTACTGATGTCTTTGGCATGCTTGTGAGAAAGCTCTGTATTTTGACGGAGATGCATTTTTGCACGCAGTGATTTGAGAAAAGAGAGTGAATCACTGGTTGAACTCCTTCTGATGTTCTCCACATCCCACAGAGGAATGCAAACTGCCAGCTACAACACTAGCCGTCATCTGGGATTGATGTACCCGTACAAGTAAGAGTGTTTCGGTTTGTAACTTGTTGATCTTTCCTTTAAAAATACCTATTTGAGGTTCCTTACCTCTTGACTGATGGATTCTCTCATCAGTGGTGGCCTCTCAGCATTAGCTAATCGCTTTTCTGAGTTTCGCAGCATAAGCCAGACATTGCTAGAGTCACGCAGACAAAGAACATATGAGGATGAGGCCAACACAAGGCCACAAAAGATGTGGGATTTTTTCACACTGTTACTGCTGTCATGAAGACATTTGGGCAGCAAAGACATTCTCCAGAGCTTTGAATCCAGAACAAAGTGGGAAATCACTTTTAATGTTACTATAGGAAACTTTGAAGGAAATCAGACCTCTGCAAGACAGCTACTGCCATGTACCTGTGAGAAAAATGGGCATTTCTACTAGCACAGAGGAGATTTATCTGGTTATACTATCACTGTCATCTGAACCAGACAATACAGTTGGGTTTGGCTCAGTGCAGTAGCTTGTCCTTCCATCCACACCCATTAGAAGCACAGGCTATGGGAAAAGAGAGCATCTTCACACACAAAAGCCTTTCACAGTTGGCTTTGCAGCAGCTCAGCTTGGCATGGGGACAGTGAGCTTGGCTTTCATTAGAGGAAATGTTCCAGGAGATGATGGGGCTAAAAGCAGGAGTTATTCTGGGAAATTCACACAAGCTTTGGCTGTGGTCCTAAAGGAAGAAGGAAACACAGGGCAGTAGACTCAATAAGGAAAGGAGCAAAGCTTCACAACACAGAGGTTAGCTTTAAACACAGCGACAGTTGGGTTTTCCCGGCTGAAACACAGGTTACTAGGATGGATGGAGCGAGAAAAGGCTTGTCCGGCTACCTACCTGCCTGCCACCACACTTGGAGCATCACCTAATCTTTCAGAGGGAAAGATCCCTAAAAGCACTGTAATCCTGCAAGACACCTGTCCTGGTTTTGGCTGGGATAGAGTTAACTTTCTTCTAGTAGCTGATATAGTTCTGTGTTTTGTTCGGTATGAGAAGAATGTTGATAACACACTGATGTTTTCAATTGTTGCTGAGTAGTGTTTAGTCTAAAGCCAAGGATTTTTCAGGTTCTCTTGCCCAGCCAACAAGAAGGCCGGAGGGGCACAAGGGGTCAGGAGGGGACACAGCCAGGGCAGCTGACCCAAACTGGCCAAAGGGGTATTCCAGACCATGTGATGTTATGTCCAGTATATAAACTGGGGGGAGTTGGCCTTAGGTGGGGGCAGATCACTGCTCGGGAGCTAACTGCGTTGGCAGGTGGTGAGCAATTGCATTGTGCATCACTTGTTTTGTATATTCCTATTCTTTTATTATTATTGTAATTTTATTATTATTATTGTTGTTGTTATTATTATTATTATTATTATTATCATCTTCCTTTCTGTTCTATTAAACTATTCTTGTCTCAACCCATGAGTTTTACTTTTTTTTCCCCGATTTTCTCCCCCATCCCACTTCAGGGAGGAAGGGAGTGAGATGCTGCGTGGTGCTTAACTGCTGGCTGGGGTTAAACCACGACAAGAGCATACGAAGCCATAGGAGTCTCTGGCTGGGGACAGCACATTGCAGCCAGTCCTCTCTGGGTGTGCAGTGTCCCAGTAATGAAAAGCGGTCGTGCTACTTTTGAATGGCTTTGGTGCTGAGCTGCTGCTGGTGGGAAAGTGTCAACAGAGAGAGTTCATCTGTCACAGCGTATTGCAAAGCTGGCCCCATCCAGCTGGATGTCTCACTTATGCAGGTGTAAATCCCAGCAGCCCCATCACTGTCAGTATGTGTTACTGGTTTATCCCAGCTGAGATTCCAGCCCTTTATTTTTAACTTAGATGCATGAAAACAGGATATGACCTGAGCTACAACCGTTACAGACAAGTGAAAGGTTAACAGAAGGTGCTAGAAAAATAACCAGACTTCAAGAGAGAAGTTTTTCAAATAAACCTGACTTCAGGTTGCCTCCAGCTCAACAGAAAAGACAGAGATTAATTAAATTCTCCCAATAAAATCACATGCCCAGTTACTGCCACGATGTGAATGAGACTGGAGATATTTTCTTGGCTAGAAAGAGCAAGTTTATGTTGGCCACGTCAGATTTGCAAGATGATGGACCTGTGAAATATGGACGCACACAACCTCTTCTTCCACACATGCACACAAACATACCCTCTCATGGATACGTATCTCTGTACCTTTACATACCTACACAGGGCATATATGTCTCTGCTCGCATGTCTTCGTGTCACCCTGGGCTTCCTCCATACCTCACAGAGGTCTGCTAAATGCAGTAGACCATTATCTTGCCATAAAGCAGCCATCCAAGCAGAGAAGATGAACATGTACCTCCAAAGTGCTGATGTGGATGGCCACAGGTATCTATATAAAAAAAGTTCAGTATGCAAAAAAAAATAATACAGTGAGCATCTGTAGGAACAAGCAGAAAGTCTCTCACCAATGGAGCTGCTATTATCATCAGTGTCCTGGACTTAAGTGCACCACACAGACCACAATCGCCACAAAGCAGGGACTTGTAAAACCGAGTTTCCAAAGACTAAAGTTTAAACATCCCCCCAAATGATTAAAAATGGTTTAGGTAAAATATTGGCGACACCGCAGGAGAAGATTCCTGGTTTGCCACAGGAATGGATGTTGTAGCCAACTTATCACAGATCCTGCTGCGATCTCCGTGAGCCCGAGCATCGACCAAATCACGGCACATCTGCAACGTTCAAAACGGCACCAGGAACAGAGCACCCTGCCTGCGGGTCGCAAAGGGCTTTGAGGACACAGCGACCGCCTGGAGTTTGAAATGTCCCTTCTGACCCATTCCAAAAAGGAGCAGTGGTTCCACCTGACCCGGCTGAGATGGTTCCTTTCCCCATCCATTGTCCCGGGACAGAAGATCTGGGACTTCAGCAGAACATTTCTCTTGGTGATGTCTCTCAAATGCCAAACTTTAGAAAAGAGACAATTTAGGTTCTGATACACAGGGCTCAACTCATTTGCCTAAACACAGACATTTAGTGACATCTAAGCAATGTTGGGACATCTGAGATGTCCACACAGGACTGGAAGACAACATACAGGAGACCCAAACCCTCCTGGGCTGGCAGCATGGAACCAAATAGGAAACCCAAGAGCACCTCAAATGACATTAGACACCGATATTCAGACAACCGAATCTCAGTATGACTAAATTAGGGAAAACAAACACTCAAAGACACAAATTTACATGGCTTTTTACCAGAACCACATTAATATTCAGATGTTTATCACACCACTTATGCCACAAATAATTTCTTTTTAAGCGTCGCTTTTATATGCTTTGTAGAAATCTCTTTGTAGAAGAAAACCGGCAATTATGTTAAGCTCTCTTCAAGTAATTCAAGCCTTTATCAGCCCAGTTCCAGTGTCTGCCTGTCTAGGATGTGTACTATCACACTCTGTTTGATTTTATGAGTCTAATAAGCAATCTTCATACTGACAGATATTGACTAAATTTCTGGATAAAAAAGCAATGCATCCACATTGTCAAAGAGCACTCAAGATGCTAAGTGATACAAAGACTATCAAGCAACTTTTAAATTTAAAATCAGAGAAGTCTCCCTTAGTCTTTAGAGATACACCGCCCAGTTCCTTCCCTTCATGTGTGAAACAGGGCCAAAGAGGGTGAGATCACACTTTTTATTAGACCAACCATCATACCTGAAAAAAAAGAAAAATTTCTGAACATACAGTTCCTCCTTCAGACTGAAATCAAAACGTAAATATTGAAGCTAAATATAAGATAAGGGGAAATGCTCCAAATCTAATTACGTTGGACATTTAGGCACGTTGAAAGAAGTAAGTAGTTAGCAGCTGCAGACCTCAGGTAAGGCTATAAGCTTATTAGCCTTGATGAGACAAAAAAATGATGGGATGGGGAGGGAGAGAGTAGGAATGTAATTAATTAATTATTTATTTATTGCCTGCCACTGCCAGGGGGAATGAGATACAGTATGGGGGGGCAGGGGGAAGTAATATACCATTAAATCAATGTCTATTGATTTTCCACACCTAGTAGATTTATATATTTTACTTGATAGGCTCGTATTTCAACAGATTTTAAAGGTCTTCCCTGGGGATGAAGATTGAGAGATCAGAGACAAAAGGGTCATGCCTTGAAAAATATTCTCTCATGGGCACCAGAGCATTTCTGCTGGTACTATTTTGCCCATCTGGCTCATTCTGGCTGTTTTTTCATCTTCACGGGGTCTCTGGCAGTACTTGGTGCTCTGAACAAAATCTATCCCCTTCTGGGGTGTGCTTGGGCAGGACTTGGTGGATTTTGGCAGGCCTGTACTGGTACGTTTCTCATGGGTATGTATAGATAAGCTTTGCATTTGGTTCCTCCTCTCCACTGGGCTCCTGAGCCTGCACTGGTCCATGGGACATCTCTAAACTGTGTGAGGAGGCATGGAGAAGACTTTTAGGAGATCTTTTCAGTGAAATCTTCTTTTAGGGCATGTTCTTCTGTGAGGATAATTCTTTAATGCTTTTCTGGCCCCAGCCCTAGCATAGTTTGATATGCTGAAAACACAGACGCACACATAGACATCTAAGAGTCATCTGCTGCTGGGTCTTCCTGGTTTGCATTGCAGGGAAGGTTGGTTGGATATTCAGGCAGCTCATTTTGAAGGGGAGATCTATTTCCCCGGACAAGCAGCTGAGTGGATTTCCCTTGCAGACCAGAGAGGTGGGTCCCACAAGTTGTCTCTGTACAATGAAATGTGGTGGCTTCCCCAACCCATATGGCCTCAGCAGTACAGCACTTCGGTGGGGTTTGGGTGGTCAGTGGGTTTGAAGGTGTCAGTGGTATCTATATCTGCTATGGGGGTGTCCTGCTTTTAGCTGGGATAGAGTTAATTTTCTTCCCAGTAGCTTGTATAGTGCTGTGTTTTGGGTTCAGTGTGAGAAGAATGTTGATGACACACTGATGTTTTCAGTTGTTGCTAAGTAGTGTTTAGACTAAGTCAAGGATTTTTCAGCTTCTCCTACTGCCCAGCCAGCGGAGGCTGGGAGTGGACAAGAAGTTGGGAGGGGACACAGCCAGGACAGCTGACCCAAACTGGCCAAAGGGATAGTCCATACCATATGATGTCATGCCCAGTATATAAACTGGGGGGAGTTGGCCAGGGGAGACCACGGCTCGGGGACTGGCTGTGCATCGGTCAGCGGGCGGTGAGCAATTGCATTGTGCATCACTTGGTTTGTATATTCTATTATAGTTGCTATTGTTATTACTATTATTTTCCCTTTATTTTCTGTCCTATTAAACTGTCTGTATCTCAAATCATGAGTTTTACTTTTTTTTCCCGATTCTCTCCCCGATCCCACTGGGGTTGGGGGGGGCTTTGAGCGAGCGGCTGTGTGGTGCTTAATTGCCAGCTGGAGTTAAACCATGACAGGAGGTTGTCTGCGTGTGGTGATTTGGAGCTGGTTGTTTTTCATGCAGATTTTGGGGTCCAGAAAGCAGATACGGGGATAGTGGGAGGGAGAAGGAGGACAGGGAGTATGAAAATGGGTCAGTGACAATGCAACGCTAATAAGAGTGACCGAAAGTAACCAAGATATAAGAACAAAGTGTTTCATTACTGTTATAATCTATTACATCACATTTAAGATATAAAGTTAGGGTATTTGTTGTGCCAGTTATAGTGCAGTCAAAGGTAAATTTGGCCACCCCAAAGCTATGCTCATGCTAAAAAGTATCACATGCTGCCATCCTGACTGCCTTTTACCTTCCTAAATCAGCTGAGCAGGAGGATAATGAATTGCTGGAGAGGGAAAGCAACTGTACACTGAGCAGTTGTTTCATTTGCTTTCTCCAGCTTATGAATCCAACTCTCCAGTGGCACTTTGCCCAGTTCATTTTACTTTAGCAGCTGGTAAATGAATAAGTGATCAAGAAGCATTTCCAATAAATGTAATTACTCCTCTGCTGGGGAGGGTTATGGCAAATGCAGCCCAGTAAGATTTTATATGAAACAATAAAAAGGGAGAGGAAGAGATTAAACAAGGCGGCTTTTCTCAAGAAATTCCAACTTAACCTGATTCTCACAGGTTAAAGGAAACCACCATTCAGGTCCTAACCTGGTGGAAATGAAGAAACAGCTCCTTTAGCCATGGAGAGAATTTCCTCCAGTGGATCTACACGCTCTGCTGTTGCTGTGATTTCTCTTTAGGGGAATAAGTTGCTGGTGGAAGTAACAGTGATTTTAATGCAGCAGCAACTGGAGGCACCGCTGAAAAGAGGGTCCGACTGTGCAAGGCGCTGTACAAACCACATTTGCTGACACAACGGCTGTGGATTTTGCCCTCAAGCATTTGGGCACTGAAACTATGCCCGGCTACCCTGCAATCTGTTGCTTGCAGACTCCAGGCTGCGATCATAAAGTGTGGCCTCTCTTTGGGCAAATATGGTATATGTAATAAAAACTTACCTGCCCTAAGTTCACACAGTTCAAAGGCAGTCCTGAAAATCCTGCATTTACGTAAAGAAGAAACAAAGGATAGGAGAAAGGAATAGCTGCTTGGAGATCAGATTATTCCTTTGTGTTCAAATGTGTCTGAAAAAAATATTGCTATTCCACAACAGAAGCAAAAAAAAAGCTAAGGTGTTTTGTTTTGTTTTTTAAATAAATCCTACTCAGGGTCGTTCAAATGTTCCCACAGCAATAAAAGGGAATGTTGTATCAAGATTTCAACTTCTCTTTTCTTTTATTGCCCAACTGGAAGCTTCAAAATGCTCTGTCTGGTGTTTTTGAGTGAAATTTCATCAGAACAGGCATGTTCCCACTGAACTCTTCTTTGACAGAGAATAGCCCAATGAAAAAGTTCTGCAGCTGTTTTACGTAGGAGGAAGCAAGACACAGAGAAAGTGAGAAATCCCTGTATCCTTTGAGTAGACGACAAGAGCCTCACGTTGGTGTCGGATCTATGGGTCTCAAGGGGGGCTGAGCCTGGAGAGCAGATGCTCCAATTCGCTTTTTTGAGCTCAGACACACTGCTAGCCACAACGACTGATTTCTGTGCCCGTCTGATGGAGCCCGAGCACAGCCCTAAGTGACCTGCCCGGAGTCACACAGGCAATCCTTAGAGCAGGAATTGAATGCAGGTCCCTTCAGCTCCACAAATGTGTCAAAGCCTGTCAATCTCTTTGGCTTATGGGACTCTCTTCTGAGACCTAGACTGGTCACCCTGAAATGGGAACCCTTTAAGTCTTCAAATTGGAAAAACATTATCAAATTGAGTAATGTTGTAAGCTGGGTTCAGTAAGATAAGTCTTAGAAATCTGTCCACAAATGTAACCTATGTACCTAAAGAAAGGGGCTGAATTCTCAAAGGTGCTCTGAAATTAATCCTGCTGCGCAGGTTCCTCAATAAACATACAGACTCCAGGTCCTCCTTTCATGTTCCTCAGGTTTCAGCTTTCCTCCCATCTTCACTACACTTAAATCCTCCGTTCTTTTCTACTGGTGCAAAGAGCGGTCAACGCTCCCACCAGCCAAAGGCCATGTGGGACCTGGCATAATTTCCCTTATCTCTGTGACCCTTTAGCGAGCTCTCAAATGCCATCATAAACAGTGCTCACTGATCCTTGGTGTAAATGTTTTGTACTCCAAAGTTACTGCTGCTTCTAAAGCCAGTCTGTTGCATTCAGCACCCACAAGCCAATTAAAATCTTTGGGACTTGCCTGGCTTGCCCATTTCCCTTTGTTTCTAACCTCATATAATGTCACAGTTTCACAGCTGAGATCCTTTTTATTGAGCCATTCATAGCCATCTAAGCAGTTGCTCTCAGGGACTCTAGACAGCTCTTTTGTCTTTTAATTGTGCAAAAATCTCTGCATCCATCACACCACAGCTCCCATTTTTTGCCTCTACTCCTCCATATTCAGTCTTGACCCTGTCATAAAGTAGGTTTACATTTTTGCTACTGTAAAGTAACTAAAGTTACCAAAATAACAGAACAATTTAGTTTGAAGGAATCGCAGGACATCTCTAGTCCAACTCCTCCACTCAGTGCAGGGCCAGTTTCAATGTTTACCAGGATGCCCAGTCTTGTCCAGTCCAGTTTTGAATGTCTGCAAGGATGAAGATTACACAACCTCTCCAAATCCCTGTTGCAGTGTTTGAACGCTCTTACGGTGAAAAATATTTCCTTATGTATTGTTGGAATTTCACTTGTTGCAACTTCTGTTTGTTGCTTCTCATCCTTTTGCTGGCCATCTCCAATAAGAATACGGCTTTGTCTTCTCCATAACCACTCATTAGGTAGTTGAATACAGCAATTACATTCCCCTTAGCAACCCCTTATTCAGGCTGAACAAACCCAGTTCCCTCAGCTTCTCCT
Organism: Buteo buteo; assembly: GCF_964188355.1. Lineage (NCBI taxonomy): Eukaryota > Metazoa > Chordata > Aves > Accipitriformes > Accipitridae > Buteo > Buteo buteo. The sequence continues at coordinate 4,053,293 of NC_134172.1, read as the reverse complement.
TCTACGCCATGAGCTCCAGCCCCATAATCATCTTGTCTCAACTGGACTCGCTTCAGTGTGTTGATGTCTTTCTTTACTGGGATGCCCAAAATCGAACGCAGCGCTCCAGATGCAGTCTCACGAATGCCAGCTGGAAGGGAACCATCCCTTCTCTTCATCTGCTGGCTACACTCTCACCAGTACAGCCCAGGATGCTGTTGGCCTTCGTCATTGCGAGGACTCATTGCTGATGCACGTTCAACTTGTCCGCTAAAATAAACGGGTCCTTTTCTACAGAGCTGCTCCCCAGCCAACTGGTGTGGAAATCAGGTTTGGAACTCAATATAGAGTTGACCTTGACCTTACTTCCCAAATAACCAAGAAAATCCTGCAGCAGCCTTCAGTTCGATGACACCACAGCACTAAGCTAGCTAGGTTATACCCTACCGCAGACGTGCCTATGTGAACCAAAGTGGAAATAAACCCCTGATTTAGTAATCTTTGGTCCTAATGTGATCCGCATTGCCAGAAAATCTGGGGACCTTACAGCCCTCACAAAAAGAACATATATTTTTATTTTTGCAAACACTGTGGCCATCTATCTTGTGCCCCAAATGGTGCCAAGACTCTCAGAGAAGAAGTCCCTTGAGAATCTGCTTCTGCCAATGACATACATTAATGCCTGTTCTATTGCAAACAATGGACAATTTTCTGCTAGCTAGAAAATCAATCCCACCTGCCCAAGACTGTTCTGGATGTGAATAAATAGAATGGATGGGAATAAGTAGAATGGGAAGGGAGTCCTTGCACCGGAGGTTTCCTGGACAGCACAACACGCTGAGGCAGGTGGGTTTCCAAGAGGTGCCTCAGCTGCTGACGACAAATGGAAATACAAACGTGCAGGTTTTAAAAGGCGAAGCCGTAGCCCATCACTCATTTAAAGCATCACCACGTTGTTTATAATGCCATGACCTTTTCCGTTATTGAATATGCTCATTGCTACAAAAAGGATTGATTTTCTTCCCAGGCAGTGACAGATGGACAGATATGATCCAGGGGGAAGAGCTGCTTATTAGCCTGGGTCAAAGATGTTCTGCAAGCCCTTTTCCTTTTTTGCCCCCATACCCAAGTGTGTCTGAAGCCGCACTAGGTACCATGATTAACCAGCCAAAGCCCGTAATTACTCAGTACATCAAAGGATTTGCATATTATTCAGCTGACCAGCCAACAATGGATGACTTTATTTGCAACCATTAATGTATTAAGTATTTCAATTTTTAAATCGATCTTAAAAGACAGTGGGGTCCAAACAAGACTGGACACTCAATTTTAACTACTTGAGACTGTCAAAACAGGGGTTGAGACCAGTTATACCCCTGACTTGAAAATCTTTATGTGATCAAACTCTCTGATCACAGCTTACTGCTGTGATCATTACTGTTGCTGTTTCTAGGCCTTCCAGGACAAAATGTGTCTTGAGTTGAACAAAATATTTCACATTCAGGATGTTTTCCTTTTGACTTTTATTGAGATTGTAGCTGACAGTGAAGTATCAGTTCGAATGAAAACTGCGGCGTTTCAAGTTTTTAAAAAAATTAAGTTTGGATTTTTTCTGTTTGTGACTAAAACAACAGAAAGAGTTCAGTTCATACTATAAAATCTCCTCTTTTTTTTTTTTTCTGAATAAAATATCCAGCAAAAATATTGTGCTTTGTCCTGACACATTCCAAAATATTTATCAGAGGGAAGAGTGATAAAGAACTAAGGGTTGTCCAAATTCAACCCAACAGGCATTATGATCGACAGATATTCCTGTGTTTATGGGTCACCTCTTTAATAAGCATCACTCCCTGCCATCAGATCAGCTCAGTAATGTGTCAGCAAACAGAAACAATTCATTGAGCTTCCAAATGACCAGAAAAATCAAATCAAATCAAATCAAAACCTCGTTTCTCTACTAATCTGACTCGCTCGCCTCCTCGGTAATGAAAAGACGTGAAGACCTACACGGCTGTTTGTCAAGCACCAACCAGCACGGCAGCAGGCGACCAAGACTCAGCACAAGCTGGGAAGCAGCAGGGTTTAAAGAATAACCCGAAATCACATAATCACGCGGTGTCAGTAGTATTATAACGAAGCAGGAGTCGCTGGTGGTGGCTCGGGGCTGCGCAAGCGTTCCGCGGACAGAGGGAGAAGGCAGCTGCGTTGAGTCGTGGCTGGGAGAAGTGCCAACGCGAGGCGCCGAGGTGAGCACCGTCCTCTTAGCTCGGACGATAACTCTCCCGATAAAACTGAGACTAAGCAACACAGTCCCCACCACACAGGCCACCTTTATTCAAGAAGACAGAGGCTCGCTCTTTGCTGTCACAATTAACGCCTAGAAGTCCTCCGGAGAGTAGGAGCTCCCAAGAGTAGGGATGAAGGTAGGGCTGATAGCATCCAGGGGAAACCAGTGCTTCCAGTTGTGTGTCATACCCTTACACACCCAGAGAGTCATTTAGGTCTCTGGTACAAAGCACGTTTGGGCCTTTTTTGGAGGCTGATGTGGCTCAACCATCAGAGAAAAATAATTATCTCGGGGCATAGGAACAGCACCGCGTTTCTCCCGTGCATAACACACAACAACCTTGAATCCCACTTGGGGAAGGCACTGGTGTTGCCCTGGTTATTGTAACCCTCCCAGAGACATATTATAAACATGTAAATTGCAAATTCATTAAGTCAGATTCCTGATAATCAGGGAAATTAATGTATGGACAACACCCAGAAAAAAAAAAGGTGGTTATTTTTTTCTAAATAGTTGAGGCAACTTTAAATAACAATCTATGTGTAATTATGCAGCTTCATTACCAGCAGGCCCTAAGGTCACCTTTCTAAACAGGAAGCAAGACCATTAAAGCAAAAGCAATCCCCTCAGACCGTATCGTAAGTCATAAATCTGACGTGCTACAAGTCAGCACCATTCCAACACAAGGTTAAATCGCTCCCCGCTGCCGTTAACGCCGGCTGTTCTGCATGCGTAAGGTCATATGTTTCACAGCCACAGAACAGCCAGATGATGCCCATGTTACACGAAAACAATGTCCTCAAATTACTCTGTGAAGCCTTCCTGCTCTTTCTAAATTACATTAATGTTTGATTTAGAGTGAGAGCACCTTCAGGGAGGTCAATTTGATTTAGGGTTGTTGGCTGGGATTTTTTTTTCATATTATGCAAACTAGCTAACCTTTGCGAAGCAACTAAGCAGCATCCAGAACCCTAAACCACAGCATGTCCTAGGGTCATAAAATCACACAGACGGTGGTTGGAAGGGACATCTAGTCCAACCTTCTGCTCGAGGCAGGACTGAAACCAACAGTAGTTCACATCAGTTATGGCTTTGCCCAGCCAAGATGTGACAGTCCCTGGGGATGGAGAAACCCCAACCTATGTGACCTCTTCCAGAGCTGCACCTCCCTCCCAGTGGGATTTTTATCTAGTGTCCAACCTGAACCTCCCAAGCTGCAACAAGTTGCTCCATGTATACTTTCTGCTACTAAGAAGAGTTTAGATCTGTATCTCTGCAGTTTTCCCAAGGGTTGTTGTAGGCTGCCATCACATTGTCCCTTAGACTCTTCTCAAAACTAAACAAACTCAACTCCCTGACCTGTCCTTGTAGATCACAGGCTTTTGCCCCTGGCCACCGTGATGTCCTTTCACCAAATCCTCTCCACTTTCTCTACGCCTTTTGGACTAGAGAGCCCAAGCTGGACTCAGTATTTTAGGTCCCATCTCAGCAGCAGCAAGTAGGGGTGCAGAGCAGGATCTGCCAATGCAGAAGAGGTTAAAATCAGCCTCTAATGGTGGAGAATCCAGTTTCCAAACAGTGGTGAAAGTGGGGGCTTGCTTGGCAGCCCTCCGGCTAACTTATTCCTCTGCAGGGTGGAGGTGCCTATCCAGGCATATCCCTCCAAAATGCCTTTGGGAAGAGGCAGCGTGCACGGCTTTCATTCCAGTTTGTAATGAATTCCCTTCCAGAGCCAAGTTCTTGTTTAGACATCAACTGGCAATTATGGGGTTTATTGTTACTGGTTAAACAAGGGTGAGCAAACAGCTGGGAGCTGTCTGAGCTGTGTCACGATGGAAAATGGTCATGTTTGGTCGGTGACCGGGGAGTTTGGTTCAACGCTTGTGTCCGAGCCACTGCAGAGGACGTCGGGTGGTAAAGCGGCTCACAGAGAGCCTCCCATGGCTGTTCCCAATGGGAATAATTCCTATAGGGAACTCAGGTACCTTCATGGCTCCTCATCCAAGCAGGAGCAACATCTCTGCTATTGCCTGACTCGCCATTGCTCCAGCCAGCAATCCCCAATTATGGTCACGATCCTTTCAAAGCAAGCTGGCAGGTGGTTTCCAAGCAAGCTGCTAGCAGGTAAACCTGTATAATCCACACGGTGCATGAGCACACTTGGGAGTTCAGGGATTTGTCTAACAAGCATTAAAACTGCAGCTATCCCCTTGGCAGGAGGATGGTACCTGGTACCATCTGCCATCTGAGAACTGCCCCTCTCTTTGCCAGTGAAGACATGGTGCACGACAGCCGGTCACTCGCCATGCAGTGATCCATAAGAGATTTAAAAAAAAAAACCAAAACCAAACCCCACCAAACTATAGGGGAAGAAATTGCTGAAAAAGCCTAGTATTTTTAGCTGGGAAAGAATTCTATTCCTGACCACACAGTGATATCAGACATAGGTAACTTCAGGTAGATACCAACACGACTCTTCTCCCCAGCCAGGCAGCTCCCCTCCACCCCTCAACGGCACCAAATTTACTGTGGGATTAAGCTGGGCAAAATCCATCCTGTTTACCTGGCCCAGCCTCGGCACTGAGCTGTGTCACGTCCTCTTGCAAACACACAGATTTCTCCAGGAAGAAGCACCCAGTGTCACCTCCCCCTCCACGTGCCCTGGGGAGCACCCTGGAGATCAGGATGACGTTGGAGCAGACGTAACCAGGGTGCAATCTACCCTGCAGTCCCACTTGTCCTGGTTCCTGCTCTTCCCTGCCTCCTTTTCTTCCAGTTATCCTTTACGTCTCCATGCTGCCCTCTCCAGCGCGCTGGTATGTGTAGGCTTGCGGTGAGGTAGGTCCAGTTTCTTCTTCACGCCAGTCCAATTTCCCCTGCCCAAAAGGGGAGAGAATACAGAAATCAGCACCGCTGCCACCAAAAAAGGCAGGAGGAAGATGAGGTCGTTATAAAAACAAATTAATCACAGAGCATACGCTGCTGGGAAGGAGGAAGGACTGATGAGCTCCTGCGAGGTCCCTTTCAGCACCAGCAAAGCATCTCTCAAACCCAGTTTGGTCACTGGAAGCAGCCTGGTGACCTCAGTTAGCTCCAGCTCAGGCTTCTCTGCCCAGCACTGGCTTACTGGATACAGCCCAGGACAGCCGGCCAGGTTTGAGGTCCTGCCTGGAAGCAACCCTACGCGTCCTCTCCCCCCACCACCGCCAGAGCTGCCCACGGCCATCCAGGTACCCACCTTCCCACTCCACGGCAAAAGGTGGCAGCATCCTTTGCCTGTTTATTAGCAGAGTTTCGGAAACCAGGTTTTGCCTCAAATCCCTTTCCATCTGACTTAACTTTCCAAGCAGCTACCGCAGATGGATTAAGTACCAGAAATTTATGCGTGTATGCCTCCAAACTTCTCGCTAATTAAGCTGCTGGTTTCTCCTCTCAGAAACCCTCCAGTTTCTTCCTGAATCCCTCAGGCCGAGAACAAAGCCCTGATGCTCAGACCAGGAGCGTCAATATTTAGCACAAAGAATGACGCTTTGTTCCTTAAAGACTAGCGAGACAAAAAAAAAAAAAGCTGCTGCAGTGACTTCGCTTTTGACAAATTGGTTCCAACCTAGGTAGGTAAGTGGATTTGCAGCCCTGAAGTGATCCTCCTACTGTCTCCAGGGTGTTTTATCTCCTTTTCATGAATCCCACAGCAAAATCTACTGGGAGAACCGTAGCATTTGTACAAGCAGGTAAAAAAATTGGCAGGTTCCCCGAGTCAGCTGTTTGGCTTCCCTCCCAGCCTGGGTGCGCAGCATTAGCTTGTACACTGGTGCCTCCCAGTGCCTGCAAGACAGAGAAGCAGAAAGCTCACGAAGTAACGCTGAAGATTGCTTCAATTTTATTTTTTTTAAATCCAAACGCTCCTCGCTAGGTACCTGCTCATGCTTGGGGGGATTGGGAAGCCCTGCGTGAGCGTAAGGAACAGCCAAGGACGCGCGAGTCCTGGGAACGGAGGCAGTGAGGCTTCTCCTGCTCGGTTTTGTGTATTAACCGTGAAACCACAGAGCTGCTGCTTTTCGCCTGCTCCCTCCGACCCCTGCATCCACAGAGCAAGCCAGCCTCAGTCAGCAGCTTCAAAGAAAAAGAAAAATGACACTACGAGTTAGGTATGTATGGGCTAGACACAAAGCAGAAGCTTCACTACCAACACGGGACGCATCGCGGGAATTTTGGCTTGTGAGGCCAAACCAGCAACCCAGCTTGACGACGCTGTCAGCTCTTGAGATGCCTCAGGCATGGGAGGTTCCTGCTCTGCGTCATCTAAATGTTCCTCGAGTCTTAAATGAGACCTGTGTGCAGGTGAAAGGCTCTACCTTGGGAAGAGACCCGTCTTCTGGAAGGATGCCCCAGCTCCTGGCTGTGCTCACAGCCGATACGCCCAACTCCTGCCTTGTCCTGCAGGAAAGCCTGATGCTCTACATACATTCGGGTCACACCTATTACGTGAAGACAGAAAAACCCAAGGTGAGGCAGATCCTCTGCCATCCCTGCCACCCAGAACCACGCTCAGCGGCTGTAGTTGTACTGCTGCATCTTCCGAGCGCAGCATTTATTCCCCTTCAGGCAGGGCACTCTGCTGTTGAAAGCCTGATGTGACATTTATGGGCTTTTTCAGCACGCCTGGCACCTTCACCACAGCTCAACTTGGGGTTTTTGGCCTCATCCAGCAGGCAAATACAAATAGTTTGGGGCCGATCCATGCCAGAAGGTCTGTGCCCCCAGCTCTCACCCAAGGCCACAGCAGGTAGGAGCCTCTTGTTTGTTTTGTGCGGTGCATACCGACGGGCCCTAATATATTTCAGAGCTGAACTTTCCGCATAATTGCTTTTTAGTGTTTCCCTACAAGAGCCCATGAAATAAGGGATTTTGTATGTTAATGTCTTTCCTTGCACAATGAAAGAATAAATCTCAGCCCTGCGCAGCTGTATGTCATGCTATACCGACTGGTGCTTTACATTTTAATGGTCATTATTTCAAGCCTTTTACCGTTCTTGTATCGGATGACATTTATTCCACCAGAGGGAATTTCATATGCTTCTGTGTTTTGCTTATCATATACTTTAAGTGGGAACAGAAAGCAAAGACTTTTAAGGGCTCTTTGTTTTGTGTTACCATTTAATTACTTCTAAAATGGTTCATCCAAGCAGCCTGGATCAGCCTTCCCAGGGCTAGAAAAAATGACTCAAGGGAAAGACCTGCAGCCTCAGGGATGGGGAAACACCTCCCCTCTTAGCTGCATCTTCCCGATTAAAAATTAGCTTAAGCCAATCTAAGACATGCATGAGCTCGAGCTCATGCTGTTATTCACCTCCATAATTTGGGAAAAAAGAGCTACTACCATATCTGGTGGGGGGCAGGCCCAAGGAAAGGGGATATTACCTTTTATCTGCCCTCCCGCAGAGGTTAACAGCTTCTCTCCTTGAACAGCCCTTCCAGAAGTGCCTGATGAATACAGTTGTGCGATATCACACATTTGCAGCATGGGAGAACACAGCAGACACTATTCACTCCCACTCCATGGTCCTCATTTTGCCAGAACAACGCTTTAGAGGGAAAACATTGCACAGCAATTGGTCAAATTTAAAAATACCACTTTGTTAAGCCTTTTGCAAAAGAAAGACTGAGGGAAAGAGGATTAATTTACACACACACGTGTGTGTGTCCCCGCCCCGGGGAGCTCAATCACACCTTCTTCATTTCCTGCTGACGTGATATTGCTTCTTTCCAAAACATTCTCCAAAAGGTCATATACCTTTAGCAGAGATTTATTTGCAGACAACTAGGAGGTACCTGTAAAAGCCGACAGGCGTGGAATAAAGCCTCCAACCCCTTCAGCCTGCATCCTCGGCAGAGGCACCTCACCGCTGAGGTTAAGACACACAGTCGATGGCTTTTAAAAGCAAATACCACCGGAGAGAGGCTGTTCAAGTGTCCCCACCTCCCGCCTGCCCCTGGTTTTGAGCTTGCTCCGAGAGCGGCCTCGGACACGAGCGCTGAGCCAGCCAGCACCACGAGGAGGTAACGCCTCTGAAGACAGAGCTGCTCTCTTTCTTGTGGCCACTGTTTCCTCCCCCCCCCCACCGCAAACAGTTTTTACATGCAATTGGGTCACATTTGTAAGTCAGCAGGCAGCAGAAGTTGAGTTACTTTGTTTAAAATAAAAACATGTATTTCTATCACCTTAGGAGTTGTTCCTCTTTTGGCACAGGGACCCTCTGATCCTCCCACCTCCTTTTATCAGCATCTTCAAAAGAAGAAGGGAGTTATAATTGCTTTTCTCCCCTCACCTTAGAAAAAAAGGGAAAGGCTGCTGTTCTTCTCTATTGGCATCTTGAGAAAAAACACGCTTTGAGCAATCATTTATTTACAGAACAAAAATAACATCTAGATTTCAAAGGGCAGAGCAGTTCAGAACAACAAGGCACTCTCCTCTCTCCCCCGCCATCAGCTTTTGCTTATTACCACCTACTGTCTGCACAACCCGCTGTTCTGCCTCTTTCCTCATTACAGGAGCACATGCAGGCTTCTCTCTTTCTCTTTTCAGAACAGCAACGAGTGCTGCAGGACTGTAACGATCTCAAACCTACTGCTGGTATTTCTGTGCCGCAAGCCAGCATCTGAACGAGCTCCAAGGCTAAGAGGCCAAGTCCAGGCACAGAGTGGGATATATTTGTAAAGCAGAAGAGTAAGACTAAAGAATTCACAGTTCTCCCAGATCCACTTTACCCACAACTGCCTTCTTGATAAAGAAGCTGCCTTAGAGATTAGAAAAAAAATTCACTTTTTACACAGTGGAAACCAGTGGAAGAACGCAGCCCTTTACCCATCATGTTTTGCTTCTGCTACGGACATCTAGGTATTGTTCCTGTGAAGGACCAGGGAGCAGAAAAATGGGAAAAACCCAGCAGTTCCACAACCCTGATTTCTTCCGGCTTTTTTTTACCTGATTCTTTGGTTCCTGATTAGGCAGGGTCCTCTATGAGTCCTGCCATTGAAAGCATCACTCTCCCAAAGCACATTCGTCGATACCTGAACCCACCACATTCAGATGGGGGGAATGCTGAATTTTCTGTCGTGTAAAGTCATTCATTTCTACAAAGCCTGATGAATCAGTGTCTTCAGAGCCTTTATCAAAGGTGGCTGAAGTGAGCCCAAAAAGGTCCATAAGCTCTTAGCAGGGACTGACTGGTAGGACTAATAGGCCTTGTTCCATTAAGTGACTAGGCTGAAAATCTGACAGCAATCTGCAAAATCTCCACTCCTCATTGCCAAGCAACTGGAAAAGGACCTATGGGACCATGGTACATCTTACTTCACATACTTCACCAGTCCAAAATGCAAGTTTTTCAGGAAAAGCCATGTAACATGGTCTCTGAAAGTAAAGAGCAAGACTGTTAAAGCTACAAAGATTGTATCACAGCCTACTGCAATCTGTTGCTTTGATAAGCAAGTTTCTATCTACATATTTATAAATACATAAATATAGTTCAACTGATGAATCAGTCACTCTTCAGTTTGTAGATGACTGAATAAAAATCGTACCTAATTCCCCCTGAACAGAAAAAGCCAGTGTGCACCCAGGTAGATTAGGTATCAGAGAGCACACCATCTCAGAGAAAGCCACCCTGAGTTCATACAGGTATTTCCTTCTATAAGAGACCACATACAATCCAGCATGCTCTACAACAGCATTTGAAATCACTCTGATTTTGAAGCTATTTGTTACAGAGAACAACTGAGTTTATTTTTAAAATATTTTGAACACTGCCACATGAAACACTAAAGATTCATATGAAAGTGAAATGGCTACTCTACCTTGTTTCTAATATGCTCAGCTATTTCAAAACTATAAATGAAGACAACCATTACAAAAAAAAGCCATTTATTAGATATATGTACATATATACATAAACATGCAAAACGATTTTATACACATTTACACAGGTTCCATTATTAATACAGTGCAAAAATGTCTAAAAAGGTACCAGCCCACCTTCTACAAACTTAACAGGTCTTTGGGAGAAAGAAAAAAAACAAAACCAAAAACAAACCCCAAACCAAACCCAGAGAAAATTATCAGCTTCATAAAGTGACTAAGCACTGCAAATCTTTAAATTAATGAAGTTTATTCTTTGCCAATTTTCTTACGCTGAGATGCTGGGTGAGGAGAAGAGTTTCCAAAAGACTTATCTTGAAAACTGACAGAATTAAGGAGATGCAATTCAAACTACATTAAACAGTTTAAAGTCAAACAAAGAGGAATGGATTCCTGTCTGGGGATTTGATTCAATACAGGCATAGTCCCACATTATGAGTCAGATTTCATGTACTCAAACTGCAAGTCATTCTCTGTTATTAAATCTTAAAGCACTGAGATCAATGTAAACTATTCTACTCCTCTTGCTGCTTCTCCAGAAGAAAATGTTTATCTGTATAAATACCATACAGATATAGAAGCCATTCTAAATACTAACATTAAAGATAAAAAATAAAAATAGGTCAAACTATGCATGCTCTGCCTCATCCCAGAATCACAGTCCAAACCTATAAAGTGCGCAGATACTAACGCACTACATTAATCCATGCGGATTCCTTAATATGGTTTACAAATATTACAGGAAAAAAAAAAAAGGCTGCAAAGGGATTAAGACTACCAGCAAACCAGAGCTTCGTTCATTTAGTAGGAAAGATCTAGTCGCATCCTCCATCTAATCCATCAAGCAAAAACAAAATTACATGAAGGCGGAACTGAACCAAGTGGTTCTGTTTGATTTTACTGAAACATTTTCAGGAAAAGAGAAAATATTAAACAAAAGCTAAATTTAATCTTCATCCACTGTAATTATGTTAATTACACAAGCTATCTAAACACCTTGTTCTACCACTCTTATTGCAGAGCTGTTGCTAACATCAGCTGGCATGGGGATGTATTTGTTTTATGATAAAGCAAACAATCAGATGCTCAGGAACCATCAGGAACATTACAGTTTCTTCCAATCAGCTCAATACAAGGATGAGGAATAAAAAGCAGGTAACGGTTCACTGGCCCCATGCCCCAGTTATAAATGCTCTACGTCCCTTATGCTATAGCAGGCTAGCTTTATCCAAGCCTATGGAGAACCAGTAAAGCTCTTTTCGACTCTTTAACCTGATGGAGGCTAAAAGGGTAGGAGCTGGGAGTTGGGTCACATCACCAAGTAAAACTGGGACTGAACAGCATGGAAACTTAAAGCTTGTCAGTAGTAAAACACCCACATCTGTGGGGTCATCTGGGTGTCTTAAAGACAATCGTTGAATTCTGGCTTCATTTCTCCACTTACACTCTGGCAGAAAACTGGGGTAATGACAGACAAACAACTTTAATACACTCCCTTGTAACAGAATAGTATTCCCTTATGACACACAGCTCTAGCTGTTTTCTTAACTGGCTGGCTAGAATATTCCTCCATCACTCCTACTAGAGTATTCCACACAGTTTAAAGGAATTAATTATGTTATTATTACAGTAAGTGGGCTAACATGGGATGGAAGAGAAATACCTACATTTTACTACTCTGGCACCAAGTCTCTTGATGTCCTAGAAACTGTTCAGGTTGTGAAGGGCTGCCTATCGATGCCATTGTCGCAGTCAGCTGCAAAAAAGTGCTTCCAAGGTACACAGGTTTCTGGTCTAGTAGTCCGCCGATACACGTAAGTGTTTGTACCACAAGATTTCAGGAAAATTCACTGAGATGCAAGGAAGTAATTTTGTTAAGCATTTCTGCAAACTCAGGAAGGCAACTCTGCATCACACTAATCTCTTTGCAACCACTAGAAGTAGAGACCATGTGAGAGGAAAATAAATCTTTGGTGAGAGACGTTTGGTGGAAGAAATGGGGCGACCAGAAAACAGTTTCCCAAGAAAAAAATGAAGAAAATCTAGGACCACACTTCCACAATAACACACCTACAGTTCTCTACATCTTCTCAGTTTGAGTCTCTATAACCCTTCAAGGACAGCTGCATCAAAATGCTATGCATTTTTTTTAACAGACAGCTTAAATTAGTCATCTATGTTCTAAAATGCCCATATGCACTTCAGTACATCACATACAAGAATACCTAGTGCAGCAGAGGTTATGAATTTCAGCTCTTAAGTACTATATTCAAAAGTGCACACTCATAAATTCATCTTAGTGTAAGAACTCAACACCATTAACTAAAGGTGTTTTATATAATAAAGAGAACCTGCTCTTGCTTTCCATTACTGGAAATGGCTTCCTACTCACCAGCTATGCATTTTTTTAAAAGGTGAAGGAGTCAGTGGCCTATCATAAGTAGGCTTGGAAGATTTATTATCCATACAGACCAAGCAAACATGGAATTACCCTTACACTAAGAGTGACCTCAGCCAAGGAAATAAAGGCTACTTGAGCTGAAAGAACACTTACATTCACTTGGTTTATTTTATGCTGCCCCAAGCGCATTTGCAATTAGCCAATGAGCACATACTTAACTATGATGCACTGTTTAGCCAGGAGATATTTATAGCCTTTATGGTTTTTAAGAGAGCCACAGCCTATTCCTTTCCTTCAAAACCTAGAAAAATTACCCTGAAGCTCATCCTAACAATTTTTCCCACTGATATTGAACTCATCTAATGACGGCAAATGACTCCTTTACTTACATTTACCAAGAATCTTAACGCTTCACAAATTCTATAGACAATAATGCTATCCACCATTTTATCTTCATTTTACTATACAATTTTAATATTTTCGGAAGCATTGGCAGGGCGAGACATTGATCTGCCAAACTGTTACAAAGCCAGTAAGACAAATGGCAAAATGCTGTCTAGATGGTATTAGTCAAGGAGTAAAAGCCTGTTTATGGTAAGGAGAACCTCCGTCTGTTGATCACACCTGACAAGATCTACCATGCACAATTACCACATGCCATGTTAAATACAGGTCCATTCCTCACTGTATGTTTGACACGATTACTGTATCCTACTTTATTTCAAGCTGCTTTGAAATATCCTCCTTGCAATAACCTTGTCACAAATCTTTAAAAATACTCCAAGCTATTTTTGGCCAGTTCAATACAAAAAAAGTTGTAAAAATAGAGTAGCAAACCCAAAGTCTTTTTCATACTCCACAGTCAGGCTGTTTCTCCATAAGTTGCCTTGTCAGTATCTGATAAGAAGAAAGAGATGCCACTCCTATGTGAAAGGCTATTTGCCAGAGGTTCCGTAATCCGTACAAGTAAATGTTGCATAAACAAACAGAGAAAAAGAGTACAAATGTCTTCACCTTCCTTGTTGAGCTGTAGAAGAGGTACAAATAACACTACAAAAGGACCAGAGAGACAGTGTTAGCATTAAAATATGGACATATAGACAAGAGCCATAACTGGGAATTGCTGGCACATCTATGCTGCTTGGATGTGCCTGCCACTGCAGTGACCACTACGAAGCTCAAAGCTTCTCTTCAACTCCTATGTTGAAAGGTCCTCCAAGAATAGCCGGAGTGGTGGCCTCAACCCAGACCCTACTGGGTAAGAACAGATATCAAAAGAAGTCTGTCAGCACAACTGGCATCCCTCCTGCCTGTCTCAGCCTGGATTAAAAGGAGCCCAAAAGCTGAGCCAGCTTTCAAAAAACCACCTATGACTTTTGCAAGACAAAGGCTCAGAAGCTGGAAAACAGTAAACCCAAATCTGCTTCTGCCATATTTGTTCTTGCGATAAGTAAAGGACTTCATTCTCTAGACTTGACTTGGTAGAAAGACCATCATTTCTGTTAAGAGGTTTAGCTGGGGTTTTGGGCTCTTTTTCTTTTTAAATTCAAGAACAGGTGGAACCCCATTTGCTAAGCATGTGTGAAGAGCAACAACCCGTACAGGAAAAAACTAAAAACTCACAAAGTGCTGGCAGAAGAGTTACTTTTTTAACTCAGGCAGTAACAGATCATGCTTTCTCACTTAAGGTCACAGTTTCCAACTGTGCTGATGACACAAGTAGAGATCAGCATGTAGAAAGCACTTCACATTTGAGCTCAATTTATGCACAAGCATTTTGTGAAGACGACTGCTATAGGTCAAAAGGATAAGAGAAAACTCTTCTTTATTTAGCTTCTCTAGCTTCAGGTAGTAACTGGAAAAAAGCAGGACAGGGCCTTTCTTTGTGAAGAATGACTTGCATCAAGTATTTAGATCCAAATTAGTATCTCTATCTTAAAGCTCTGCTGTGAACAGACAGAGGTGTAAGAAGGCTGAAACACACTAAATTGTATCTATTATGATACAATAAATAGCCTCTCTTCAAGTTTTAAATACCATAGATAAATAGAAGTCTTCAGACAGTGGTGCCCAAACCATTACCCAAATGCAACAGTACTAAGCACTGAATACACTGCAGGCATTATTTTATTCCTTCTGTCAACTAGTAACCCAACTACAGCAGCTTCCTGCGATGGTAGGCTAAAAATTGAAGATTCTGCAAACAACATCTTGCCCTCAAGTCAAAGGTTGTGGACCACTGTTTTAGGCATTTTAGGAACCTTTCAAGAAGAACCCGTTTAGAGCATACAATATTTTCCTCATTCAAACTCTTCTGCATAAGGAGGTCAGAGAAAATAATCCATTAGGAAAAAAAAAAAAAAAAAATCTAAGGAAGTCAGGAACCACATTTGTCTCAAGAATTAAATGTAATTTTTAGTGTAAATTAGAACATTTTCAATAATGTGGCTATCCTATACTTGCTTAGTCTTTCAAGGTGGTTATGCTACAAAAGCCCATCACTAAGTCTGCCCCGGTCAGAAAGACACTGTGTCTATCCCTTTGGGAAACAAACCATCTTTGGGCTAGCACTTATTTATCACACTCAGCCCCATCTGGCATGTCAAAACATGACAGCACTGAAAAAGCTTGCAATTGCAATTTGCCAAGGGTTAAATTATGCCTTTAACTGTATTTGCGCCCCTTCACTGGAATACCTCAGTGAAATCACCTAGATAGGATACTAAAAACCAAACCGTTCCTCCTCTTAGCTGAAAATTATTTTGTCTTCTATATTGTAATATAAAAATAATCAGAAAGCATTTTATTTACACTTAACATACCTGAAAAACACAGGCTAGAAAAGGTAGAAAAAAAGCTATCACATTTCCAATTCCTTCATGGTCCTCCTGTTTGGATTAAAAGAAGTGACAAAGAACTACGTCAGATGCAGTTTTTAGCAAGTACTGCTTGATATTTTAGAACACTATATTTCATCAAGTACCTCTCATCCTAGTTTATGTTGATTGACTGTAACAGTGTTAAGCAGCAAGATCAATATAATTGAACAAGATACCAAGAATTGAGGCTTATGTGACAATTCCTGCTAAATAAAATGGTGCCACCACATAATCAGGACACTTTTTTTTTCCTTTTGAAAAGTTGTTTACAGTTTCACATTTGTTTAAAAAAAATGTACACAAAAGCACCTAGAACAAAATACAAGAATGGGAAAAAAAAGAAAATTCAGTCAGCCTGGCAAGACTAAAATATTTCTCCAAATCTTAATCTCCCTAGAAAAGAATAAAATGCAATCTGCTGCAATATACAACAAAACACATGAAGTCTAGCGGGTGAGCAATCAATGGTACATTCCCTGGATGAACAAACACTTCCTGTGGAAAGATGTATGCTCTACTAAGAAGCAGAACAGCCACCCTTAATCTAGTTACCCAAATAACTCTCTCCCTTTGACTCATTTATAGGTTTCAATTCAATCAGGCTTACCTGAAATGAATACTCTGCTAGATGAACTCCTCGAATGAGATTCAAAGCTCCACACATGATGTTCAGAACAAGGGACAGAATCCCCAGGGGAGTCACACGCTGCATTCTGTAAGTAGGGACTTAAAAAAACAAAAACAAAACAACAACAACAAAAAAAAAAAAAAAAAAAAAAAACTTACATTAGTGAAAGTTTGCACTACTACTTTGAATCTTCTAACATAAAATGACTCAAATTAGCTTATGCGGGTTTTAAACATTTTCAAAACCTTTCATGTTTGCTCCAGAGAAGACCAATTATGAAGAGAAAAAGCTTTTTTTTTTTTGTTGTTGCATTACACTGTTCAGTTCTTCAGACATCCAGAAATCAGCAAGAGCTCTAGAGTATTTTTTTAAACAGATTAAGCAATAGAATTTGTCTTTTAGCTATTTGGCATTAATGTCGTCTTTTATGGTGCACGTAGATACTCTTCAACTGTTTATTAAAGCAGATTAGCATACTTAACACTCTTCACAGGTCAGTAGAAAAGCTAGACTTTAAGCACCCAAAGGCCTGAGAAAGAGCTTAGATTCCTGACACCCACAAAAGCAAGACAGTAATTCATCTCTTCCTCAATTGGTAATTATGTATTTCTTCCCACTGACAGTTTGAGGGTTGTCTGGTATACAGCAATTTAGTTTCACCTGCAGTTTCCATATGGCATTTGGTGCCCTAATGAAGCAGTTGCCAGAATACAACTGTAGGAGCCAAGGCCTTTGATGCTCTGCTGCTAGAATAGTTGTTGAAGGAGTTGTCAGGAAGATACTACCCAGTCACAGCGGGGAAACGTCTGTAACAGAACTGCTGCTCTTACCTCTGGGCCTCTCAGACTGACAAAAAAACCATGATCAAAACTGGGGTCTAGGAATTCAACTAGATGCTAGAGTTTTTGGCCTTTGAGCCACATTTTACAGTGCTTTACAATTCCCTTTCTCCCAACCTGCCCATGTTTCACACGTAGCGAATTATCTGTCTCCTTCCTTTCTCACCTTCTCCACTACTACTACTTAACACCCACACCCCCAAATACCATTTCTTCAGGATGGTTTAAATGATACATACCTAATTAAGGTCAAAGCAATTATTACAAATGTGTATTTAACTTTGGAATCTGCCGCTTCTAATACAGGGTTTCAGTTGTCCAAAAGCTCACCTATTTTTTCCCCTAGCTATACTAGCTAGCCCAACAATAGATACCACACCTAGATACTCACCCACATTTCATCCCTGCCCTCGGATCACCACAAGTAGAACAGTGTCAGCGTAACAATAAGAAGGGTAATTTGCAGCTGAGATACCAAATCCAGATCCTCTCCTGCACCAACATCCATAAGATATAGGAGAGAATGAATGAGCCCTCAAGAAGTCTCCCCAGCTCTCAAGATCTTGTGCCTCCTGTCCAGATGTAGCCAGCTCCTGACTGCTGTAGATAAACTATGCAACACAGCAGACATTGTCTCTGGCTTCGTTTCGGTGACAGATGAAACACCATAACAGCTTAAAATATTGCAGTACTGCATGGTTTAAGATAGGAAAACACTTGCGTCTTCTCCTTCAAGAGAGATTTTGATAGATGGATGTAAAAAAGTCTGCTGCCAAATTAATATAGGGATATAAAGTATCTTTTATAAGTGTCTGTGTAATTAGTTTTTGGCATGCACTCGTACCTCCATAATTTCATCTCCAAAGCTGCTGCAAAAGGAACTGTATTAATTCCATTTGATATATGTCACATTATGTGGCATTAGTGTATATTATTGTCATACACATGTTCATGTAAATAAATGGTGCAAGTAACCCTATCATTCAAAGGCAATTTTGCTTTTTTGCTATACAAGGAAATATAAAGTCCAAACACTGCACTGAATAGAAGCTGTACCAGCACGTTTTTTCATTCACTGACCTGAGTATTCAGTTTCCTATTATTTTTGATAAATTATATAATATTGCAGCTTTGTGTCTCTCTCATGGAAATTTCCTAATAAAGACTACTGTTTCTTCTTTCTCAGTTTCTAAGGTTTACTTCAGAGGCACACTGTGTCTCTCAAACAAAGAAAAATTATCAAGCACAAGTGTCATTCAATGTACAGGATCTTGCAAACTACATATGTCAAGAGTTTCCAGTCCCCAGGGAAGAACAATGCAAGTTTCAATATGTTGCTTCTGCAGCATGGAATATTATGTAAAAGTTACATATTTTTTTGTCCAGTAGGATAAAAAGAATTGCTATCACAGATGCAGGGGAGATTACAATATCCAGTTACTTGGGGTTCAGATTCTGTGAAACCGATCTTTAAATTGTTTGCTGTGGAGCTTTATTTCTGCTGTATCATTCTGAGGTTTAATTCACAAACTGAAATTGCACAGAACAAGTGAGATGGGTAGTGCTAGGGAAAAATTATTACACTTCCTTGTGTGAATTCAATCATATTTTTATAAACAAAATTTCATACTAGAATTGCTTGTTACATAAAATATAGGAACAAGAGAGAACAAGCACTCTTAGTCCAAGATGGCACAATTTTGCACAAGCACAATTAAATGCTAATTGGGTTTCAAACTGATTTGATTTCCAAGTAAAAAAGTTGTGCACTTCAGAGTACAAGAACCATACAGAAGATATTCTGGGGATTGTGGATTATCTAGCACCCAGGAAAAATGCATCTGCAGGTTTGAACACGTACAGAACAATTCTGTGAAAACACCCTCACACAATGAAGAAATTGAAACTTCTGCCTATAAAAGATTTTCTGAGCAGAGGCCTCTGGCTATTTAACCAGAGACTGACATGAATGCCTGTATCACGCTCCATTCTGTCTCTTCAAGGCATAGCACAACAACGGTTTAACAATGAGTCACATTACTCAGAGCTCCAGATAAAGACAGCACCAGGAGTGAAAAACGAAATCAGACTCAAACACTTTAAAATAAAATACAAGCACACAAAAGACAGAGATGAGAGCTGTCTTCAAAAAACACCTTAAAAAGGACTCCGTGAAGGACTCCTCATGAGCCTACAAAAGACGAAGAACAGTCATCAAGGGGTGCATGATGCTGCATAATTTAACAGCACGCTTACTAGATGAACAGCACAAGTTGTTCTTCTACTTCATAGAGCCAATTCTGATGTGAAAACTCTCCCTCTTCATATTTCTTCTGTATACACGCCCCACTGTCCTCCAGAGCTTTATCAGCTGTGCCCATATTGAGACACAAGGTGAGGCTTTTGCAACAACAGCTGAGGTTGTGTAGATGTTGATCAAGGATACAATGCTAGCATCTTTATAGCAAGAATTGGGCTGTGTTTAGTTAACAAAGGAAGGAACAAACAGAAGAAAGAATGAAAAAGACAAGAAAAAAAAAAAAAAAAGCTCTTGTTCCCATATATACTAACAAGGATAAAACTGCCCTGACTTTTCGGACTCCTTTCACACTAAAAAGAAGAGCCAGGGGATGTGATCACACAGCTCAGAAGAAGACAGGAACCAGTGACAACCACATAGGGAGACTGACGTTTTGATCAATCCAATGATTGATCTATCTTCACTATAGAATATAGATGCAATTAAATTCTGTTCTCCTGCAACCATAACACTTCAACGTATGCTCAAAAAGTCTCCTATATAGCAGAGCCATAAAATAAATAACATTCATACAGGAACAAACGCTATCCACACAGCTAAACTTAGAGGAGCAAAGTAGGGCTGGTAGGTAATGATGAGAGGAGAGGGACATAAGCCAGGAAAGCTGACTCCAGCTGAGGGAACAGATGATCATAAACATGATCCTTAAAATAAAGGCAGAACAATCTGTAAGAGTATTTGGGTTAGACCAGAGAGAACAGCAAGAAATACAAAGCCAGATGGAAAGTAAAAGAAAGCAATTAAGAATATGGGGGAACTGAATATGTATTTCTGATCTGTGGACGCAGACTAGCTTGCAAACATTTACTGGCACTGAAACTGTACACATTAGTGCAAAGAATTTCTAACCCCTGCCACATCATGAAAATATTTAACCTTCAAGCACATTTCTGAGGAGCACTCACAAATCTGACTGGCAAATAAAATGTTTTCAATTCTATCTTTTCTTCCTCCTGGCCACTGCCCCTCTACATTTTAACGTAAAATACCTATGTCAAATTAGATTCCAGCTCATCCATCAGAAACAATAAGACTGAGCAACTGGAACTTAATTTTATTAGTGCTTCGTAAGCCAAGAACAACAAAAAAAAGAGGAAATACAAGTTCATGGCACTCCAGCTGCACTTAAACCACCATGCTAACAGGATTAAAATAGGGACATGGTTTAGTGGTGGACTTGGCAGTGTTAGATTTACAGTTGGACTCGATGATCTTAAAGGTCTTTTCCAACCTAAATGATTCTATGATTTTATGATTTCATTTCGCAGAGAAAATAGGCAGGCCTTTGACTACGCAACTGAAACAAAAATAAGAAGATACCCATTTTACAATAAATAAGTAGAGGTTAGTACTTGCAAAAGCAGGTAAAACGTCAGTATTCGTTACAAGAAGGTCCCTTTTGTGTTGCTTATACAGATGTACATATCCTCTTTCAGAATTTTAGTCAAATGCATTACATTTTAAAGAATAAGGTAAAAGGAGAAAGCAAAGAGGGGAGAACAACCCAAAACAGACAGTCTGGGAATAAGAGATTTACCCCAGCTCATACTCTTCTCATCTTTTCTTTCCTCAAGGCTGAAGCAACTCATTCAGACTGTAATTACATTTCTTCTATTAGAGTTTGCAACAAGCAATGAATTAGTTGAGCTTCTTTTGTCATCAGAAATTTAACAAACAACTACTTTAAAAGCATGAGAATTTAACATGGAAAATGCCAAGTCCAGTTACAACCAATTGTCCATACAGAGAACCTGATCTAAGGCTGGGAAAAAAGACACTACCACAAGTCCTTAAAGGCTCCGATGCATACCTGCTATAATCTAAAGACTGTATGTTGTTTACTATGCTAGAAAGGCAGACTTTTTTCTTGGGTTTCATACACGATATATATATTTCTCAGTACAAAAGGAACCACTGCTGTTACATGTTTTTCTGTCATTTGCAAAGTCAGGTTCAGGAAGTCTACTGTCACCTGTGCGTAGTAGTAACTTACCAACCTCCACATGAACACCTGCATGCCCACCATTTGTTATCCCATTCATCAGCTCTGTATCCTCCAGTTTCAGCTGAACCGGGGGCCGGAACTTCAGCTCCTCCTCAATCTTCTCCCAGTTGGCCTTCATTTGAGAGCCACTTGCACAGTTAAAATGGCATTTCACTTTCTGAATAACATTATCTGAAACAATATAAAAACATGCTTCAATCAGCTCTGCAAAAGTTAAGTGCCTTAGATAATTATTAATCAAATCATGGCATTCTTTTCTGATTGCTTTTCTTTTCTTCCTTCATTTCTTATTATTTTCAGGTGTAAAATTCCACCACTGGTTAGGGAACAAAAAATACCTCTCCTAGGTATTTTATATCGCACCCACTCTCTTCTGGACACTTTAAATCTCAACATACTGCCTACCAGTGGACTGAAAACAAGCTTTCATATTCCCGGGTTGATGTAACACATATCTTAAACTACCCATGAACTACCACTGTGTTTTAACAATGTCAATGATCAGGTTTTTTCCAGCACGGAGATAAAATAATTCAGCATATATTTGAGTCATGAAGCAATTCTGACTGGCAGAGGCAATTCCACAGTGATTCCACCAACATCCAAGCCACAGATCTACGTACAGATCACCCTACTTCATCTCTCACACTTTAAACTTAATACCATTTGCAAGCAAATCCGTTTCCACAAATGTGGCTGCTGGTTTGACAGGAGTTGCTCTGAGACTAAGTAAAGAATTTGTCCAAGTATGAATTACTCGCACCTCCGGAATGAAGTACCTCACTGTGGATACTGCTACTTCCTATTTAATTGTGCAAAGATATTGGCAAATTCAAGCTATTTCAAATGCTTAGGAAAATAAAATGCAGAAACATTTATTTTGCTAAGATATCCTATGAGTAAAATCAGTGTCCTTAAGATACTGTTACACTAGCAGACTTGCATAGGTTGACCCAGCTAGTACTGGATATGATAAATGTGTAATAGGTTAAGCCTGAGTTTTGAGACCACACAGGAGGACTTTATGTTGTGCTAGAATACACAGTGCCATAAGCATTCTTTAGTGAAAAATCCTGTATATTACCTTAAGTCAGTCTGCTGTAATTACCTGTAACTACCAGGGAAAAGGCTAAGATCTTAAGAAACAAGTACATCTTAGGTGCAAACACAGGAGGGAGAAAAACAAACAAACAAAAAAACCACCACACATCAACATTAGGTAGACTCATTAACAAAATACTGTATAATAGTAATTTTTTTTAAAAAAATGCATTTTTTCTTTAAAAAGAGCCTTATGCAATTAAAAGAGGCTAGAAATTCCCAAATTCCTACTCAAGTTAAAAAAAAAAAAGGAGTCATTTGGATCTCAGCATAAAATTACATCATGACTGGAATGTGCCCTGCAGGGAATCCACCCAAAATACAAGATGGCTCTATAATACACTTTCCTTGTGGATTTCTCAATCTTTTAAGCATGGGCTTAACACTATTACCAAAATCTGGATAGAAGTGTGCTAACCCACCGCCATATCTTATCCTTTCCCAGAAAACAGCTTCTCATTGCAAAGGAATTGCGTTTTTCAAAGGTGCAAGGTTCAGTAGAGCAGCTGCTACTTGGCAAGAAAACCATTTATATCAGGTTAAAAAAGAAACAGTAAGCATGATTATGAAGTATTATGTGAATCTAAGTCATGCCAGAAGTAAAGCTGCCCATAATAATCTATTCTGTCTCCCTTTTTTCCTGTACCCATCTGTCTCCACTTGTCAGATATTTTTTTTAATTAAGTTAGAAAGTGCTTGAGACGTGGATTTCTTTTTCTTTTCTGCTTGTTTATTAATCACCATAGCATTTTGTTCATCTATTACAGGGGCTCTCAGGAACTGCAAAACCAATAATCTAATAGTTTAATGCAGTTACAAGATCTCCTCCTACACATACATGCAAAGGCACACACACAGATACACTTTTATGATCAGGCTTTGGCCAGAAGACATTGTTTAACATCATAAAAGTAGCAGACAAAGAATTCTTACTATTAGAAAACAAAAGTTACAAACCAAATTCAAGAAAAGCATATGGTCTGGAAGCTAAACTGATGCTTGTTGTATCGTAGGAAGCAGCAAATTCCCACTGAAGCTCTTCCAAGAAGCAAAACGCCATAATGGTTGAGTAATTGCTGGAACAGATTGCCATGCAGGCAATATCCCCAGAAGAAAGGAAACTGAAATAGAAAAAGAAAAAATGTAACATCAACATTAAAAGGTAAAAGAGTCATGCTAAACTTGAGAAGTAAACTGTGCTTTCTGTCAAAACAAAATGTACAGGCTGCACTGAAAGAGCAGACTGCAAAAAATATATTTTTCGCACTGCTGTAATAGTCCTGCAGCCCCTGTAGATCTAACGCTTATTCTTACCTCATTCAGTATGCCTTAGCACACTAAAGATCACAACACAGATTTTATTCAATTGCTACATCAGTGAAAATTGATATTATTTTCCCAGGCTGGTTTCACATCATGCTAAAGAGATGGCCAGATAACATCACAAGCAAGAAGATTTTGAAAGAAAACACAGTAGTTTTCCACAAACAAAAGTAAAAACAAGCAAGCTCATTCAACAGGAAGCAAGCAGATGTATTCCTTGCTCCCCCTGAATATGTCAACTTCATATTAACAGCAAGATATATTTGTTAACTTGCACAAATCAAGATATTCAAACACTGTTACTGCTAAGTCATCTGTAATAAAGACAAGTTTGTGTCAGAAACAGCACAATAAAAAATCTACTCCAAAAGGGGTCCCTCTAACACTGAAGTCATATTTATGCATAAGTTTCTCCTTACAGATGGACAAAAACTTCCAGGAAACTTAACAGGGCATTCATCTGACCAAAATGTAGGTGTGTGCTTAAGGATGAGAGAGATCACTCTCATCTAGGCTTCATTAAATAAAATGGGAGTCAGGGCACCAAGTTCAGATGTCAGCACTCATAATATAGACACTAAACTTCCACAATCCCCACCATAATTACGGATTTGTAATTATCTCTGAAAGAAGACCAAGGAAATCTTCCCTTGCAGGTTAGCCATTTGTTAGCAATATTTCAGTATAAAACCAATGTTTTGAAGCTGAAAAATTACTCTCTCTGTATTTTCTCTTTTCTACTATTTATATATTTCATCCCTCTTATATAGAAATACTTGTGGTTTCTATTTTATCACATTTTCATTTATTCATTGTACTATGTACTTGGGATTTATGGTTTTGATTAGCTCCGTTACAGCCTAGTTACACTGGGTACATTCCCTAAATTACTTTTGTCCCCAGCTCACAGCTGAGGAACAACATCATGCCTGCGTAAAACTACCTTTTCCCAGTTGTCAATAATTTATAGCTTTTTTGCCACATATCTGTTTGTACTCTTCTCATTTCAGAGTCAGATGCATAGCTACTTCTGTAGAGACTACAGAAGATTAAAAGCAGCAGAACATGTTAGCATTAAAGGGCACTTTGAGGGAAAAGGAATTAAAATGCTAATCTCTGCTTTTCCAATTGAGTCAGTGTAAGTTCATGGATCTTCTTTCTCCAATCTCTCCCCCAAAAAGGGATACTTAGTTTTAGCTCAGGGTCTCTAAGTTTTCTTACTTCTGCTAGCCAGAAATGCAATCACAAACTAAAACTCATTTTTAGAACTAAACTAGAATGAATAGTAAATGAAAATTCTCATCTCCAAATGAAACCTTAATTTCTTAAAATAAAGACAAGCAAATCCTTCTCCAATAAATAAAAGCAAAGATTTACAATTTCTCCATACTGGCTATTGTCAGTATGCTTCAAGCCTCCTCAAGACACACCCATCAGCCAGAGCTTCCAGAGACTTGAACCCTGCTGGTATTCAGAAAATGGAGTGGGCAGTACATAGAGGGAGTCAGGGCAGTTCTGTGCAAGCCAGATCAGAACTGTAGGGGCCGGAAAGAAGGCATCAGCAAGACCTGACTATCCCTGAAGAAAAGGATTTGGGCTTTAGACTAAACTAAGTAATTCTTAGGCACTAGGATGCCGTCTTAGAAGGTATTTGTAGAAGTCCAAGATACTCCAATTGCTAATAGTAACAAGTACTGCCCATCAAGCAGAAAGCATTTGCTACAAAAAGTGACAACTAAAATAAGCAATTCTTAACATATGCTTACTAAACTAAACTGGGTGGGAGCTGTGTGCCTGTGGTGCTGAGAAATAAGGTTTCAAAATACTGCTTCGAGGTTACAATCTAGACACGCATGCTGGGATTTCAGAGTTCAGTTAGGTGCATAGAACATACCTAATCCTTAAAGTTCAACTAATCCCCAGGACAACCATTTCAAAAATTAAAGTAAAAAAACAAACAAGCAAAAGAAGGGACTTACTGTATGCTAAGGTCACGTCCTTTTGCCGTGCCTCGACTTGGATACTGAGCCAGAATTGAGGACAATGCCTTTAATCTCTTTCTGCACTCCAGAAAGTCCTGGTTGAAATGAAAATCTGTGGAGGCTGAGAGGGGAAGTCCATCCCTCACCCGCACCACACAGGCAAAGAAGATCATGGACATTCTCCACTGGAGTACTCATGAGGACAACCTGAAAATGAAATATTAAATTAGGTTAATGGATATAGCATTAGTTACTTACAAGCCAATATGCTAGCCAGAATTATGTCAAGGTAAGACTTTATTCACCAATGCTGCTGAAGAGTACCTCTCGTAACACCACTGCCATTGAAAGGCAATCAAACTGTTCTCAAAGGTCACGGCTGCATCCATTTTTTCCCTCTCAGACAAAAAGGTGAGGCAGGGGATTTGACAGGGGAATTATCTACCTGAAAAATATCACTATTATCCCTCCTTCTGCTTTACCTCAAGCATCAGAAATGCTGAGCAAAGTTTTAAAGGTATGTGCGGAAACTGGCTAAGTCCCACTGACACACTGCATCTTCACTTGTGTTGCAAATAGTTGCATTAGTGTTGCAGTTATCTGATTTTCTAGTATAACACACAAATACAAAAATAAATTTTAGGCTACAGCCTGTCAGGCTCTTTTTACAGAACCAACTAGGACTAAACCTAGAATAAAAGTTGCCCTCTCTTAACTTCTTACTCTTCAACAGGTCACAATATCCCATGAAAAGTTATTGTTGGGATTTACCTGGTACATTCAGAATACACAGGAGATCTGTCCTTCAGACATACCATGAGTACTCAGTGCAAGATGTTAGAAGACTAATGCAGCAGCTCACATAATCTCTGAAAGATAACCATAATGAACATTTTAGAAGACTAACTAATGACCTTTATGTATATAAATATTTACAAGGTAAAATCTCCTGTGCAGTGATCTCCAGTGCAGTGGGTACACATAACCTAGAAAGTATTATGCCTAAAGGAAAACAAAAAACTCTTTTTATATCAATTCCGAGATGCATTCAAAGACACTATGAAATGATATGCAAAACGTTTCTGATGCCCCAATCACTGTTAAGTCATCCTAGCTTCCTGTGAAAGAGCAGCTCTATATCAGCAGACTTTAAGTGATTATCACAAGTGAGTCAAAAAAAAAAAAAAAAGTATTTACTCTGCTTCAGGCAAACTACCTAAACGAAACATTAGGAAAAAAAAAAAAATCACAGCGTGAACTCAAACTTTTGATAAAGGGAATGACTGCTTTAAACAACCCCGTATCAAACAATTCATTACGATGCTCAAAGTTTCTTTGAAAAGTGTCTCATCACCAAGTGTTTCTCCTATCTAAGAAGGTAAGAGAGCAAAGGCTTCTCTAATTCGGGCATTCATAAACCCTCTTGCCTGTAGAGCTGCTGTAATGTCTAATAAGGGTTGAGTTCTTACCACAAGTGGCACTAAGAGAGTCTCGTTTCGGCTCCACAGGAATCATTTCCACATAACTTGTAGGAGCTATCCCTTTGTCAAAGGTGGCTGCAGTTTACCAGCACATTAAAGCAACTAACAATTGTCAGAGGAATTGCCAGAAAGCATAATTGCAAATAACTTTTTTCCTTTCAAAAGGAAATTAAAACTATAGAAGATTACACATCACTCGAAAAGTGTTATTTTGAACTTTTAAAATGGAGATTAAACAACAATTACATGTTAATTTTTTTCCACTATCCCTCTCACAGTTCTTCTCCAGTAGTCAAACTTCTTCTCCAGTAAAATCAAACTAAGCTCACTAACTTCCTTTCAGCATGCATCAAAAAGGCTTTCAACAATAATCAAGATTATTACACGTCAACTTGAAACGTCACATCAATCTTCAATGTGTTGTTCGAGCAGCCATGAAAGAAACAGTGCAGAAAGCTGCTTAAACTTTAGCATAAAAGTGAAATGAAAACAAAAAAGAAAATTGCCAACTCAGAAATATTAACTTTAACACAGTCAACTTTTAAGTACAGTTGCTCAGAAGAGCACAGTTTTATGGTCATTGGTTGGGAATGCTGATGAAGTATAAGTCCAAAATATCCCACTTGACAAACACCGCAGCCACAATACATTGAACACTCTCATTTACCTTTCAGAAACAGCCAGAAGGTGACCAGGAAAATGGAAAGGCGCTAAACTTAGAAACCAAAGACATTTTCTAAAATGTACTCAGCCTATGAAATTATTCAACTCACTATGCCGCTAACAGCAAGAGTTTAAGATTTTAAAAAAATATATAAATTCATCACTAGGGATAACATCGCCTATAGTTAACCAGCTGCACATAAAAAGGTATACAACTTCCAAGACATACAAACCTTCATGCTTCAGGGCATAAGGCTTTCACCAAGTATCAGCTGCCCATCAGAGTGATTCTCTTTTCTCCTGTGAAAGATCTGGTATCAGTCACCATCAGGCAGACTTCCAAATTAAATGCTAGACTTCACTGGAAAAATGAGCCAATGCTCCCTCCTTGGAGAATACACCTGCTGTAAAGTACTATCAGACTATCACTGCTGTATTAATCCAAAAGGCTTGATTTATTTTTTTTAAATCTACCTGCCCGTGAATTTTTAGGTTTGCTGCCTAAGGAAATAAGGCTTATAAAACCAAGCTGTAAGTGCAAGTGGGATAGATAACTTATGTACCTTTTGGTTTTGTGAAAATAGGTAAATGTGTATAAAAGGAACAGAGAGAAAGGATGATGCAGTGACTCAAATCTTAACAGAGAGCAGGTGAGCACAACCTCAGGGCAAAACAACTGGAAATGTGTTCATTGGTTCTGCTTCTTATAGAGCTCCCAATTACATGGTGTATAGGTAACACCCTACTCCTGAACAAAGCAGAAAGGTGTGAGATTTGAGAACAGTACCTGCAAAGACTTCTGAGGAGTTTAAAAAAAAAAAAATACAAGTTTTTCATATTTCAGGCGTTTATTTATTTGAAATGTAGCATAGGCTTAGCTAAAAGAGGTAAGAGCCAACATCACTCTGCAGAAGAGAGCAAAGCATAAAAATAAATTCATGCAACTGTTTCACCTGTCTTCTACGTAACTCTTATCACCAAACACCTATCACTCAGACTTATCTAGACCTCTCCTTTCCTTTTCCACATTCCCCCAGCCCACCTACTCTGGCACTGCACCTCAGTGAGGCTTTGGGTTTTCTTTTTGTTTTTTTTTTCACAAGCCTCTTGTTACTTGCACATTAGAAGGCACTTTGTGCCCATGGCAAGTAACAGTTACTAAATGTCAATTCCCTTCAAAGTTTAATTACTTGCAAGCCAATTTTATCACATCAACTGTAAGTGAACACATACTATCACAACTTACTGGACTGATCAAGGTGTGCACATAACCAAGTGAATCCATGATCCTACTATTTCAGAATGACCTACCCTTTCCTCCTCCAGTCTCTTTCTATCTGCATATGATTAGCAGCCCAAAGTTTCTGCAACTGACTTTACGTGGCAGGCCTTTGAACTCGGGTCCTGAACTTTGACAATGTACTTGTGTCTTTTGATTAAGCAGATATCAAATCTTGCTGTGTTCAGAATTAATAATATCACAGTGCCAGTAAAACAGCTGGCCTGACAAGCAGGCAAAACCTTGAGAAATATTTCAAGTAATTGTTTCAGAAGAACAAGTTATAATTTATGACTTAAGTAAACAAAGGGGGTTTTTTTCATTATTTGAAGCACCTGTACATCTAACACTTCAGAAGAAAACTGTTTAGTGTAAGACTTGCATAAACAGTACATATTTACCAGTCTTATGACAAACAAGGCTCTTCAGGGTATTCCCACAGTAGGCATCTAAGAAGTTATCTGAAGCTCAGCTCCTCCATCCCTCGCTTCCTAAGTAGCAGCCAACTCTCTCTAGTGACTAGGCAGGGATTATTGAGGCAGCCTTAATCAGACTTCTTCACTTCACTACACTGTTATGCAAGCTCCTCCATATAAGAAGATTAGTCCCAATTCACAAGCGCCACACCTCCAAATGCTAGACAACCTCCTACTTTATTGTCTGTACTTAGAAAACAGAAAGAAGAAGCTCAAAAGGCTATGAAAACAGATGCAAACCAGTACATAATCCATGAGCGGAATTATTTTACAAATACTGTTCTTTAAGAAATTTAAGAAATTATTTTATCTAACCATCAAAAGCAGAAAGTTTCCTTCTCAGAATGGCATAACACTAACAAGGAATGTCTTGCTACCAGGATCTCTCTCAAGCATTTGTCATCTCTCCCTGTTCAGCATCACATTTCCCTTCTTTCTAGAGGTGGCACATGGGACGGTGTCAACATCCAACAACATCCAACTATTCTGTTAAGTTCAGATCTTCCTACTGAAGGAAGAGCAGAAAGCTTTAGGGAATGTTACCATGGTCCAGGAGGCTCCCGAAGCAGCCTGTGAAGTTTTTTGGACACGTGATAGCTTGATACATGGTCATTAACTATGGCACCTAATGCATCTTTCCTCAGGTGGGTAAGCTTCAGAAGGAGTCAGAGACAGCTACAGGTTGGATGCCAGAATACGAAAGAGATGCAGGTTGACTCAATCAAACACAAAACATTTAATAAAGCTGCAGCTCAAGTGCTGGTTTCAGTCTCAACCAACAAGAAGAGAAAAGAAACTGAGATATGGTTCATGAGGGAGAGTTACTACTTCTCTGCAGGATCAGGAGATGGATTTTTTCCTCTTCTCGTATATACAAAAAAGCATATCTGAAATGCTGTTACATTTCTCATCTTCTAAGACTGCAGTAAGAGTATCCATCTGCTTCTTCCCAACTGCTCTCCCTCAATGCTCACAGCAGTGCTGACCAAACTACAGATGTCACAGACCTACAGTGAACAAGAGCCACGCTCCAGGTTTAGCAGTGAATAAAAACGATTTGAAAGCATGATGCTATCTCAACTTTTAAAAGAGAATTTGTGGATATCAAGAGCCTATAGGCTCCTATAAACCCTACATGCTTTATTCTTATCCCCAAAGGGAAGCAGGTAGAAAACCCTTACCATCACAAATCTGCTGTCTACACATACTCCTATGAATTACCAGGCACAACACCTGTTACACAAAACTCAAACCCCAATATTCAGCTCCCCCATCAACCGCAATACCTCAATCAACAGTCCTCCTAACGCTTGCCCAAACCACACCATAACAATTCTGTAAGGCTCTGAAGCTCTTCCCCTACCTTAATCTCTCAGAAACATCAGCCACCTTTATCTGCTCCTGAATACGGACCCACTCCCGCCAACCTGTACCCTGAAGCCTCCTAAAGCCCACCAGCTCATCTCCATACCTTCACCAGCCCACATACCCAAGGACCTATCCCATATCCATCCTGTTCCACTCACCACATTACACACGCCCAAACTCTACTCACCCCTCTCCTCCCCCACATTAAGAGTCCCCAAACCCCCCAAAGCACCTCTCTCCCACACTCTTCAATAAACCCAGACACCTTGAAAGCCACCGCCTTCATCAGGGCACTCTTTCTTACTGACAAGCCTCCCCATACACCTCTCAAGCACCCAGACACCCCCAAATCTTACTTCCATCCCACAGGTCCCAAACGCTCACATTATCCCAGCTCACCTCAAGACATCCCCAGCCCAACGCAAGCCCTCCTCAATGTCCCAAGTCCTCCTCCCCCCACACCCTTCAAGCACCCCAAGGAACCCCCAAATCCTACATCCCGACTCCCAACACACACATCACCCCCTGCTCACCCCCACCACATCCCCCAAGACCCCAACTCCCCTCACCCCCTTCCCCACACCCTCCTTCAACCACCCTAAACCTTACTCCCCTGCCAGAGGACCCCACACCCTCACATTACCCCAGCTTACCGCCTCAGGGCCCATCCCTCCCCCCTCCAAGCTCCCTCAAACACCACACACCCCCCGGAGCGGCAGGACTCAACCCCGCCCCGCCACCCTCCCCCGTCCCCGGAGACCCAGAAGGGGACTGAGGAGGAAGAAGAGGAGGAAGAGGAGAGGAAAAGCCCCTTCCACCCCCGGGACCCCTCCGCCGCTCACCTTCCCCCAGGCCGCTCTCAGCGGCGGCGACGGCAGCACCACAACACGCCCCGCCCCGCCCCGCCCCCTTCCGCCCACCGAGACGGCGGGTAGAGTGTCAACGGCGCGGGGCACGCCGGGACGGCGGAGGCCGGTCCGCGGCCCGTTAGAGGAGGCGCCATCCCGCTCCACGCACCCACCTCACCCCGGGTGAGGGGAATGGCGCGGGGGTGGCGGTCAGGCCCCGGAGGGCCGGGCTTGGTTCTTGGTCCGTCGGTGGTGGCTAGAGCCAGGCCGCGGGCTGTGGTGATTCCCTGGGGGCTCCCGCCGGGCCGGGGCCGCGGCCCTGAGGCCTACCGCGGCCCGCCGCAGAGCGAACCGCGGGCGGCTGTCACGCAGGGTCGGGGCCGTAGGCTCGGCCTGAAGATGAGCCCCAGGCGCGTTGTGGATGGGCAGGGAGGTCAGGGTGTGTGGGTGGTGGGTGCCGTCTCGGCGGGGAGCCCACGCAGGAGCCACGGGGCGGGGGTGGGGGGTGAGGTTTTGGACACCAAGTCGAGCGTGAAGGACTCTTACCAGGCTCTTCTGGAAGCCGTTGGTTGAAATAAAACTTAAGCTCTCTCGCTGAGTCCTTGTGCTTCAAGAGGAACTCTGTACTGTTGCGCGTCCCAGGTGACAGATGGGATTCTTTTTTTTGATTAAGAGCTGCTGCTGAAGATGAACTGGGGTTCAAAGTAGATTATCTTCTTCCTTCCTTCTGGTGGTGCCAGGCATAGGAAAAAAGTCAGGAAGCTCTGTCTCTGGAAGGATACCTGTGCCTCATTGCGGGTGTTGCGGCAGTAACACACCGCAAACTGTCTTCTCACAGGACATTCATCTGAAAAAACAGCAGAGTAAAAAGTGCAAATAAATAAATATGTTACTGAACATGGGAACCCTGAATTCACAAATCTTGACATGGTGACATTATCCGAGTGTAATTAAGTTGTTGCTATTTTTAAGCAATTAGGGTTAGGGTTATCCACCATGTGCAGTGGATAACCATTGATGTTCTGCTGTTGCTAACAGCTTCCACTCCTCATCAAAACATTTCATCATGCTGGTGCAGGTCTACCTTGTTTCACAATCTGATTTCATCCCCACTGAGGGTTGCTGCTTTGGATTTTTCCTGTTGGTGAAATGAAATATCCTGCTTTAGGGGAAAAATGTATTTGGGATTCTGGGGAACAGCAATAGATCAGTTTAATTCCAAATACTTCTTTCATCCAGGCAGGATGTTGTTTGCCCATTTCCTGTAGTGTGGGGGATTTTGGCCTTTTTCACTTTAAAAGGAACATCTCTCTGTTTGCCAGCACCACCAAAAGAAATAGGTGTGTTGTCTGGTAGGCTTTTTCCTCCCGTTTTTAGACCTTTGTTAGGAAGCTGGTGACCCTCCTACGTGCAAGTCCACAACGCAGCAGGTAGCACCGACTACTCAGCAGTTGCTGCATCCGTACTCCCAGGTGTGTTTGAGGCAGCTGTGCTGCCGCTGAAGCCAGCATTCTTCTCCCTGTGAGTGGCAAAGGGCTATGCACCATTGCTATTACACTCTGCTAACAGCAGCTGCACTTTATTAGTAGGCAGAGTCAAACCCGTTAGGGATCTTAGGGTGTCATAATCTGTTTGCTTGTTTCACAAGTTCTTTTGAGGAGCCGGCTAAAATCTAGCTGCGTGGGGATTTGTTAGCCCAAGACAGGCATCCTTTGAAAGCACTAGAGACTCCAGCCTTTGCCCCCCCTCTTTTACTCTTCCAGCTCTTCAATATTCAAGATACTTACGTGGCCAGCAGACTGAGCAGGGATATAGCTTAGGCAGTGACTGAATTGCTACTGGCCCAGGAGGGATAAGCAGACAGAAGTTGTGTCAGCACTGCACAGCAGAAATTATGTTTGATCGTGCTCATCTTGACTTAGTGACAAAAACCTTCCTGCTACCCATTCCTGCTAATACAGTACAAAATGCAAGGTTCCTGTCCTTTACAGAGACTGGAGGGTTGATTTACAAATTCATTGTATGTTCAGAGGTGAACTCCTTATGTTATTGTAGCTTAGCAGCATCCCAATTGAATGACAGCCAGCGCTTTGCAGGGCTCCATCTTACTGACTACACCGAGTTGTAGCACAAGAGTAGCTCAGAAGATTGGAAGATACAGGTTCCTCCAGGCAATGCTTTGCAACTTCTTGTAGGCAGAGCCACTGTCATTCTTTCCCAGTACCTGCTGTCAGAGAAAATCAGGAGCCCAACAAGTAAAAATGCTGAAGCGCTGCCACTCTGTCAGTAGGGCTGCACTGACCACCAAATGCTCCCTGTCTTTCCAGTTGCTCTACCAGTCTGCTACTGGTCACCCAAGATTGTTCCTCTTTGCAGTAGGCAGTGGATCTGGGATGAGAAGTTCGAAGGCTGAGTCCAAACAATTATAAAGAAAAAATGTTTCCATCTACATCAGCAGTGATCTACCCACTGGTGCTGAAGAGAAAGGAAACAAAAAGCTGATTTTTCTTTTGCCACAACTCCAACTGTAAGAAATGAGAACAGTGAAGCACAGAGCAATGATACTGAATGTCCAAAGAAAACAATGTTACTTACAGACAGGCTTGAACCAGATAAGCTGAGATGATCTGTATCCCATATGAGAAGCTTTGCCAGGGAATTTGAAGCCAGTGTTTGCTTCCATCTTGAAGCAGCACATCCTCACATCAAAGACAAAACTATAGAGTAAAGCATAGACTGAGGATTTGAGGCAACAGAAAAAAAATAATCATCCACCACTGAATACTAGAGTGTTTGAAGAATCTTTCTGTATTAACCACTGCATTGACAGTGCATAAAAACCTCAGCTGTTGAAGAGCTGTTTTACCTGTCAACTGAGAGCTGGTGATAGCAACAGTTAGCAAAAACAACCCAGACAGAAAACTACTTACTGCTACTAAGACTATTCAATTTTTTCCACTTCACATGTGAAGTAACTTAAAGATATTAAAACAAACAAACAAACAAACAAACAAAACATACACGCAAAAAAAACCCCAAACAACCAAACCCAGGGCACAGTCTGAAACCAGAGCAGCTCCTAGTTTGCCACCTAGCCAGGCCAGTTTACTGATACTGAATGTGAGGTGATGGAAGATGGTCACATTGATAAGAGGTGACAAAGCAGGTAAACTGAATATATTTTAAGGTTTCCTTCTCCGAGGTGATGTGGAATGGGGTTTGCATACATTAGACATGGCACATTCAGGGTCAGGCAGCCTGGCCGAGCGGATTATACAAAATCATGCAGTAGTCCCTAAATCCCCAGGAAGCTGTAGAAGTGCCAGCCAACATGAGCAGTGCCTTGCTGTGAAAATAACTTGCTGTTGTTTCACTGAATGAGTTTTTACACTTTGATCTCTTGTATTAAATGCAAATTCTCTTCTTATTGCTGTGGCACGGTGGTAAGAAAGAGGCAGGGTACTCATCCACTCATTTCAGAAAAAGCATGATTTTTTGACTGACCTGTTTGAATTATCATGCCAGCCACAAAACAAAGGACTGCTTTCTTAGATTGCTTGCCTTTGGGATTTTCTTGTGATTTAATGATCCTAGCCATGACTGAGAAAGAACAGAGCATGGCAAATATTAAAACTTTCACTAAGAGGTTTAAATTAAAATAGAAGAAAACACACTGACATGCAAAACCCTTGACAGCTTTCTGGATGAATACAAGCTGGCATTTGACAGTGATGTTAAAAACAAAATAGACATAATAGCTTGTTAAAGCTCAAATGTCTTCACCAGTACTTCCTGGGTGAGCAAGAGTGCTGGACATGGATCCCGCTTTTAGAAGGTCACAATATCGGTAAACAGTTGGAATTATCCAACTGATAGCACACAGCTCTGCTTTAAAAGAAAGGTATGCCCTAATCTGAAAGAGAAGGCTATTACAGTCTTTATGCCTTTTGCAACCACTTATTTATGGTATGTGGATATACCATGTATGTGTATGAATAGTAGAGCTAAACCACCATTGTATATCCTAGATATGCAAATAGTGAATCCAAGCCATTTGCAAAATGGGAAAGTATGTGTAGGATTAAACCCTTCTCAGCATGCTCAATTTTACACATGTCCAGTAATCACAGCCTCAGTGAAAATACGTTTGGGGAGATTGTCATTTTCTGAATGGAGATTTGATGTCTTACCCAAGATAATGGATCATGATGCTCCTCTGATAATGGCTGGCAAGGCAAGGTCACTCAAGACCCTGGTCTGTAGCCAGTGTTTCTTCTGTAGCTGCCACATTTCTCTCCCACATTATCAGCAGGGTGACGGGCTGTCATGAGAGACATCATTAAACATTTTGCATTACCAACACATCAGCATAAGACACTGGCTGAGCACTACAGACAAGTATAAACACGTAGTAAAGCCAGTCTCTGAATCACATAGTAATGCTCATTTCATTACTTCCCAAAACATCCGTGATGGAGGAACATAAGAAGCAAAGTATTAAATTTTCATTTCCTAGGAATTTGGAAAGTAGATTTGTTAACTTCTAGAACAGCTTATTTAATATTGTAACAGGAGGTAAAGACTTCTATTTGCTCTACATTATTGTAGAAAAACATGTCATAATTTGTAATCTAAATCCTCAGTTTTGTGAGCATTTGATGAACACATGAGAGGTTTATTTGTCTGACTACCCTCACTGAGCTGAATGCATCTCATCACAAGCATTTAAGAAATGTAACGTTGGTTTGTATAAACATTCTCAGGATATAGGGTTTGTTTTAAACATAATATGAGAAGAGTCAATAAACAATTATTCAGCTTTGTCATATTCATGTTAATTGTTTATTGTTAATAAATAAATAATATTGTAAGGGCAAATGAGCAGGGATACTGATTCAGACGGAATGCACAAGTAGCCCACTGCCCTGTTTCCAAAAGTGTCCATAAGCAGGTGTCAAAGAAAGAGTAAGTGATACTTTCCTACTATTTTCATCTCAGAGAATTTCATGAACCTGATATGGTTTGTCTACTTGGTAATCCTCAACAGATCTCTTTCCTCTAAAATCCCATCCAGATTTCCCTTTTAACCCAGGTAAACTTTCTATATCCACAATCTCTGGCAAGGAGTTCTACAGTTCAGCTGTCCATAGCATGAAGAACCATCTCTTCTTCCTCTGTATTTATATTGAAAAACGTAAATACACACTGACATTCTTGCATATGGGGTTTTTTAATTATGGATTTACCCTGAACATGTGTATTTCCGATATTATCGTGACTTACATACAGATTATTTCCATTGCTCCTACATAGCCTACAACAACTACCTCCCAGTTTAACAAATCGGGTTTTTTTCCCTCAGGAATAATAATCACCAGATAAATTCATTCTGTAGATCCAGCCCCATCTCATTTTTACCTTGCTTGTAGCAAAGTGTTCAAATTGACATATAGTGAACTTTCCAAGACATCAGATAAAAAAGTCATGCGATCATTACATTTTAAACCAATGGTTTAAAAATGAATGGTTCATGGAGAATACCGACAGGGTGTAATATAGTTTGGAGTCTTACGAAAAAAGTGCAATTTGTTAGTTCTCATTGCACGCTTCACAGCTTATTTTGTTACTCAGAAACTTCAGAGTCATCAGAGAGGATCAGCTCAGTCTATCCAGAGGAACAACCTGACTTCATCGATAACCAGTAATGTCGCTCCAGGGGAAGGTACGAGGACTCTGCAACATGAAGACACAAGCTGCACGGTGTCTCACCGCCACTGTCTGCTTCCCCCTGAACAAGCCCATATACTCTGTGCTCCCTCTTCTTTCACTCCCCAGCTAAGACTCCAAGGACAAAGAAAGCAGCCTAATCCTCGAGGCGGCTCGCAGTAGCTTTTAACTTTCTGCCCAGGTTTCACACGATGTAAGAGTGACACAACTGGCTTGAAGTCTTCCCACACCCCGCTGTTCAGTCCTGTCCTGCACTGACATGATGGTTTTGGTGAGGACAGCCGTGAGAAAGATCAGAGAACGGAGCGAGAAAAAAAGAGGTGATGCACCTACTTCTCTGTAAAAGCTCTGTCAGTTCCCTGCTCCGGTTCAGAGCAGAGCCCCACAGGTACGTTGGTACAACCAAAGGAGCGGTGCAGGAGGACCATGAGAGTGTTTTAAGCCGATACTGCCGACCGCTTTGAGGAGGTTTCACATTGTGTTCACCCTCGAGTCAAGCAGCAACTTGGAATATTTTTATCAGCAGGAAGCCCTACGTTCTTTGACTTTTAAAAGCCTGAACAGCATAAACACTAAGCCAGCTGTGCTTTCTGCTAAATGTAGTCCCATCAACAGAGTTTCATTTTGTACTCCATTTGTGGTCCACGTGAAGCAGGGACTAAAGGACACAATGCCTCTGCAAAGGGAATTAATAATCAGCTGTGCATTTATACTGGCAAAGTATCCCACCATTTTAATACTTACTTAAATGAGCAGAATGGGAATAAGCCTTTACTTTTATTATATTACTCTGACCTCCATCTTCCTCCTTCCATCTGCCAGGAAGCTGAAAAAACTGCTCGGCAAGGCAGGGCAGAGCCATACCTGCACCGCAGCTCAGGCAAGGACCAAGGGCAAGGGCTTCTGCTGAAATGGGGCTCTCGAGCCCAGGGTCGGAGGGTTCATGGGCAAAGACACCAGACAGGACTTCTCATAGCTTGCTCTTCCAACTTAGCTGTTTCACAGCAGCCTGACCCAAGGTTACAGCTGCCCTATGTCAGGGCTGACCCTGAGCACCAGCAGCTAAAGCCCTAGGAGGGGCAGGGAAGAGGTTGCAGAATCTGTTGGTGCACTCAGCGCCGTGACGGCCACCTCCCTTCCCACCACCGTTTGTCCTGTCTTACAAAGGTCCAGCTTTGGAGAGTGTGCAGACATCATCCCCCACGTGCCACATTCGCCTTTAGGTGCTCAAGGGCCAACAATTCAGGGTGCAACACCATGTAGATGCTCCCAACAGACTCTTCCTTTGCTGGGATCAAACCAATGGGGCAACCCTATGGGCAGTGAGGCGGCAGTGTTTCTGTCCTTTTCGAAGACGTTGGCAGTTGTTGCACTCATCTGGGAGCGTGGCTGAGGGGTCAATCCTGTGCCTGGGGCAGAGGCATGGTCCTGGGAGTGCAGGATAAGGCAGGACAGACGACCTGGAGGGGAATGATCTTATGGGTGATGAACCCCTTTTGGGTGCTCCTCCCCACCAAGAGCAGTGGCAGTCATTGGGATGCCTCAGGGCTGGGTAGACATCCAGGCTTTGTTGGGAAACTTAGAGGCAACAAAATTATGGGACACCCCAGGTCCACCAGAGCAGCAGTTTGGGTGGCGCACCCACCCCATAGGGTGATAGTAAGGGGTACTGTGAGGTGAGGCTCCAGCCTTAGCCACAGCCATAGAGGTGGTGATGCCCCAAAAAAATGACCCAGAGCAGTGACCAGTTTCAGAGTCCTTTAATATGGGGGGGTTTGACATTCAGGATAGTGCATGACCTGACCCAGGCCCCTCTCTGAGATCTGGGACATGATGTTCATTGAACAACTAAAATCTGTTGAATAGGTGGCCGAGATGAGTCACGTCGGATCGGTAAACCCCATAGCCTTGCCCAATCCCCATTGAGCCGTTCAGGGGCTGAGGGGTAGGGACCACTGTGGCTGCAGAGGTGTCAGAGAAGCCTGCAAGGCCAAGACCTGCCTCCGTAGGCTTGGCCGGAGTCCCCGGCAGTGTTTGGAGGTCATCCAGGAGCTGTGGAGAGGCAGCTGGAGTGGGGCTGCCCCACGGCAGAAGGGAAGCCAAGAGCCAAGGGTGGCAGGAGCCTCCCAACACGGGCTTGGTCCCACGGCACCCAGGCAAGGAGAGAAGAGGAGGTCCACTGAGAATAACCAGGTCCGGCCAAGAGTCCAGCAGATGCCAGACAAGTCGATAGCATCAAGGCAGGTCCAGGAAGCCAAGTCAGCAGGTCAGGATCAGCAAGGTACGAGGCAGGGCACAGCCAAACCTCAAGCATCTCTCAGGCAAGGGAGCGAGCTTAAATGCAGCTCCTGAAATAAGGGAAAGAGACCCCAAATGGGTCTTCTCACAGCAGGTCCTCCCACACGCTCGTGTCGCAGCAGGCTGACCCAAGGCTGGGGCTGAACTGTTATCAGAGCTCCCTCCAGCACAGGCAGCTAAAACCCCTTCTTGAGGGGAAGGGAGGAGATTGTAGAGCTTAGCGGTGCATGCAAGACCCTGATGAAAGCCTCCTCTTGTTCTTTACATCCTCTTGTCACGCTTTATTAACATTTAAGACCAGACGCAGGCCAGGAGCCTCTCAAGCTGACCAGGAGTTAGTGGAGGCTGCGAGGGAGCTGGTTGCAGCTTCGTGTTCCTTAACACAGAGCCTCCCTCTCCCGGTTCCCTCTCCCTCTTTGCTGTAAGTCACAGCATCTTCAGACTTTAAAAGATGACACCTGCTTGATATTGGAGAGCTTTGCTATTTCTTGGGAGCTAACAAGACACTCAGCTCTGGATGAATGTTAGGTCAGTTCTTCCTCCAAAAAGCCATCGTTGCTCCTCTTCCTCAGGCAATGCTGTGACATCCAAAAAGCACTGACAGGAGGTAGTTTAAAAGCTCAGGCATTTTTTTGGCCCACAAATAAGCCAACTGACTACAGCTATACCTGTAAATAAAAAAGATCAGGGCTCATACTCTGACCTGAGATCAAACACCACGTCAGGACTCCTGTTTATATATAGCTGGACTCTGCTCCTCTTCTTCTTTCCCCACGACAGGGTGGCTTCTTCTTTCTGCTGGCCAGGAAGAGCTGCTGGCCCATGACCTTCTCAGACCATGCCTGGGTCAGTCAGCACAAGCCACCGCCACAACAAAGAGCAATGCCAACGACTGAACAGTACAGACACCCACAGCCAAGTGTTCACACCAGTGTCTGGCCCTGTTTACTGGTTTGGATATGTCCATCTAGTCCGTCAGGTAAGTATGTGCATAATTCATTGCAGGATTTGATGCTAAAAAATGTTTCATTTTCTCCTCTGATTCCCAACTCAGAAACGGGGAGTTTTAATTTACCTACCATCCGTAGGTTACTGGCTTTTAGTTCCCCTTTAAATGACAAGTTAACAGATTCTATGGAGAAATAATTGGGGAAACAATCCAATCATAAATGAGGTCAGACTGGATAATTTCCTCATCCGTTTTAGCTCTCAGTGTCTGAGGATTTGGGTGCTGATACTTCCGCCTTTTTCCATGCTTTTTTGCCTGACTCATGTCACTCGATCGATTTGGCTGTGCTGGAGGTCCAGCTGTTACTTCTGTGCCAGTATGTAGTAATGCATTACTTCAAAGGGGGAGGCAATGACCTTGGTTTGCAGGCATCTCGCTGTCCCCTGTGGCACTGTCAGATAGCAGATAAAGAGACTCAGTGCTTGATGAGCGCTTTTGCCTACCATCTCCAAGCCAGAAAGAATATTTCAATTTCACAGCCTGCATTTCATTTATTAACCCTTCCCCACCTGCTTTCACGGTATTTTTCTTGTTCCCAGTCTCCAAGAAGACTCAGACTGGAGGTTCTATTTGCCTAATTAGCAGTAGGCAAATACGCAGTTTTATAATGTTCAAAGAACCTTTTTCCCCTGAGGATCTCTAGGATTAGCCCTTTAGAGAAACATCATCCACCACGTAAATACACCCTGCTTGTAGCACAGTCATGCTGAATGCACAGGAATGGAGAACTGCAAATTTAAAAAAGCATATCAAAAGTGGCCAGTTATAATTACAGGGGGAATTTAAGTCTGACAGCATCAGCTAGGAACACCAGAGCTAACATCCCTTCAAATATGCCACTGTATAATGAATCCTAGGGACGGGTTTAACACGGGAGGAGGGACTGTGGCAGCTACGCCGATACTACGTGGTGTAGTGCACCCTGCACATCCAGCGAGCGAGCGGCAGTGGTGTTACTGCACACCCCACCTCTGCTTCATGCCCGCGTGTCTGCATTCAGTCCTGAGGGATGCAGCGTTTGAGATGTGATTTCTTCCTCCTGTCAAGTAGCACATGTCACCAGATACACAACGTTGAGAGCGTTCGGTGCATACCCGGGGTGCGGCTTCACGGCAATTAGAGGCTGGATTGCAACAGGCGTAGTGAAGCGCGTATCTTCCAACATAGCTTTCGTTTACCCTGGCAAAAGAGTAATGTTGCCTTCGGTTCAGACCACATAAACCCACCAGGGACTCTGGGTGTATTCTCCAGTTGCTGTATTTCACCAAAAGGCCGTGCCATCAAACCACCTTTACTGTCGTACCCGGCTTAGCTAGGTTAAACCTGTCCCAAACATGCCTACGGGTTTTGGGCACACATCCATTTGCAGGCACCTACAGGCCTTCACTGATGAGACAGAAAAAACAGCAGCTTCTGAGTGTCCCTGGAGCATTTTCCTATGAGAAGTATCTGTATACTTCACCATGAGGGAGAATACAGTGCATTTAGTGAGCTACCCTGCATGCATATACATCCCTGGGAAGAATTTATGGGGGTGGCAGGGATGAGAGGTGAAGAGAGGAAACTGCCTTCTCTCCAGCAGCATCCCTTTCCAGCCAAGCCCTCGTCCCAACCTACGTGTCTTCCACCCTGCCCAATCCATTTCAGTCTATAAAACCTAAATCCCAGCCGGTCCTTATGGATCTTATCAGCAAGATCCATTCTGCCAAACAGTCATTTGATTTTTCCTCTCATTTCCAGTTACATGGGAGGTGGTCTGAAAATTAGACAGTTCTTCATCCAATATTTAGAAAGAAGAAAAGAGCTTACATAGCTTATTTTGAGCACTGTGATCATCTTCCTCAATTTTACCATGACCTGTGAAATATGAGGTTTTAAGGTTCGAAATTCTGGAATAATGGGAAACAGGGGGAAATTCCAGCTTACTTTCCAAAACAAAGGTAGTTTGTAGATCTCATAATAGGACAGTAGAGCGAAAATATGAATCCTTAGAAGCATTTTAGAAAAAGCACCTCAACCTTCTTTGCTTTAAAAATCTCGTAGACTTTAATTCAATTTTAGGATTATTTGGGGTTGGACTCTGGAGATGATGGCATCACAGATGTACACTGGGAGTGATGCATCAGGAGAAGGTGAGTCACCTGCTACCCAGTTAATACCTTTGCTGATGGGGAAAAGGAGAAGCCTTGCATCAGGATTACAGAGTGACTCGTCCTAATAAAGACTTGCAAAACAACGCATGAGAAATATGCCCTGAACAATGAGATAACACAGGTTAAACCACTTATAAGTAGATTTTCTTGGGAAAAAAATCCCTTGAGTACAGAAACTATACCGATCTCGTGATTTCCTTCAAAATTACTGTTATTCCACATTGATACTTCACTGTATCTTTTCTGCCAAAACTTGCTTCTGCAGCCCAAAATCTGAATGTGAACAGAGAGTGAAACTTTGACATCTTGCTTCCGCATCAGCCGAGACCTCTGTGTAGTCTGACCAAGAGGGGCTGTTTCCTGAGTGATACCCACACATCACTCGCGTGCTGCAGAACAAGTACTGGCCAAGCAGGAGGACATTTTGTGGGTATTAAGCAAGGAAGAATGTAGAAAATGACGACGCACTCGCATTTATAGAAATCCCAGATGTCAGGGAGCCAGGCTCAGAAGTGGTTTCAATTTTGTTTTCTCAGTCATCCTCCAAAGAGCCTACATTTCACTGCCCTCAGCAAATGATGCCTATGCTCATAAATATTGTTTGTGCTCGAAACCTGCCTTCTAGGGTAAAGCTTATCTAACCGCGGCACTACAGCACTCCTGTTACAACTAATCTGAATTAACCAACTTGTCTCAGTTTTAGAATGTCAGATATCAACAGTGCTTGTAACAGCCTATAAAACTGCAAACAAGAGGCCAAAGCATCGGGAAAATTATTTGGAAATCCAGATGAAATAGGGAAAGAAAAAAACAAAAGAAAATCACCGGCCTCAGGAACAGAGAACAGGCTGTGTCAACTGAACACCATGTTTGCTGTAAATAATGCGGTGCATGCACACTGACTTTTGCAAACACTGCAATTACTGTCTGGCTGCACTAAAACTTCACATTTATCTCGGGAGGCTTTCTCTGCTGTGTATGATTTTTCACCGCTCTTCCTCCGAGCTGTTTGTTCCCTGGCACTGTTGCTAATGTGCTCGTTATTTTTAATGTTTTCCCCTTTCGTCTCCCGATAAGCAGGACAACAAAAAAATGGTGTAGAGAGAGAGTGCGAGTGAGTTCACACGATGGGTCAGTGACAGTTCAGTCAAGCCAAACATGAGAAGGTGATTTCGGACAGCGAGTTCATCCTACGATTGTTTGAGAGAAGTCAACAGCAGAGGTTGCCTTTAGTGAAGGAAAATGATTGATGTGCTCTGGCAGAGGGGAAAATAGGAAGAAAATGAAGGCAGAGACAGAGTGTTGTTTCAAGAAATGAATTGTTTTCACCTGAGAATTAGGGGACACAGTTTATTCCCATTTATAGTGCCAGGAGAATCTGACTCAGCTGCATCTTGCTTGTCGATGCCAGCAGGGCACGCACAAGAAAACGTGGCCATGGAGATGTGATTAAATACCCTCTAATGAAGTTTTCCAATGATTTTCCTTGGCTCATATGTTTTAACCAGACCCGGGTGTATCCAATGCTTGGGTCAGAAATCATATTCAAAACCTTTTTCTAGTGTGTAAACCTCAATTTGGCCAGCTCTGCAGATGCTGGCCAGTAGCACTGATGCTCAACTTTACAGAATGTGGAAGAAACATTTTCTTGTGCAGTCAAGATCTAAAAGCCCAGGAATATAGGTTTATAGCTCTTTCTTGATTA
This sequence comes from Buteo buteo, assembly GCF_964188355.1. Taxonomy (NCBI): domain Eukaryota; kingdom Metazoa; phylum Chordata; class Aves; order Accipitriformes; family Accipitridae; genus Buteo; species Buteo buteo. Next base: position 4,008,624 of record NC_134172.1, on the reverse strand, counting down.
GCTTATAACAACTAGATTTATAGATTTTTTTGTGGCTTTCCATTATAAATTGAACGTTAAATGGGTAATTCTGAGTTATGGGGTTTTTTGCTTGTAAAGTCTTTTTTTTTTCTTTTCTACTCCATCCTTGATGCAGTTAAATGTTTCTTCTCTGGGAATACATGTATGAACGTTCAGGAATTCAGTGCAACCACTGGCACAGGGAGATATTGAAGCATTTTTAGGATATACAAGTAGGATGCTAAAGGTACAGGTGATCAGGAAATTAAGTTTTGTAGCCTTAAAGCTGCTGATTCCACCCTCAGAACATGAGGCTGAATCTGTGCAGCCAGTGTTTTTATTGATCTTGATTTACGTTTATAGACATTGTGTGATTATATCACTCCTTCATTTACCCAGATACATTAATGCTTCCACATCTGGCTATCTAGTTAGATGCTAACTGGCAGCAATGGCTGCACGGCTGGATTTTCTCTCATTCTGTTCCTTAATTCACCATTAATACTTCATTATTATTGTGACAGTAAAAAGCTTAGTTATTCATTATTACTCTCACAAAGGCCAGGCAGTTGCCTCAGATAAATACTTGACAGATTTGAGCACCAGGACTAAAACTAATAGGGTGTAGCAGAGTGTAAGACAACTGATTTCCCAGCTGATCTATAATCCTCCATCAGAACAGCAACATTTATTTTTCTTTGACTGACAGATGCACACAAGTCGGCCAGGATACCTTTGCCAAGCTGTAGGTACAGGATACCTCACCTAGATGACACCTTTGTGGTTCAGGTTCATCCTACTTAACCTACCTGAGGTACCTATAGGTGAAGTTTTGTGGAATTCCTGAGCCTCTAGCAGCTTGCTGCTGCCAAAAGTGGTGGTCTGGTGGTCCTGCTCTCTCCTCCTTCATTCCCAGCTTGTTAGATCAGCAAAAAAATATCTGTTTGGAGGGGGTCTTAGTTTTGTGGTTTGTTTTTGTCTTTTTTGTTTGTTTGTTTGTTTGTTTTGGCAGTTTTCTGCTGGCTTAGGTTGTTTACTCAAGGTCAGATAAATGCCATAGGTGCCGGTGATGGTGAAAGGCAGAGAGTCATTAGAGGGGCTCACCTGTTTTAAGAAACTTAACTATGAGATGAGTTCAGTTCAGTGCAGAAAGTTAGGAGGAGCCGCTTTCTCCCCTCATGGATGCTTCAGATATATCAGAACAAAGGGTATAAGGTAAAGGCTATTTACTCACATAAAACCTGGGCTGAGCAATGGAAAGGTTAGCGCTCGGCGAGACTTCTGCCTATGCTTTCGCTGCAGCTGGAGCCATGGAGTGGGACAGGGTTGGCAGCCTTGCCCACGTTCCCATCGTGCAAAGTTGGCATCAGGATTAATAGCCTTCTCCTCTTTTCCCCCCTGCCAGCAAATCCTCTCTGCTTACGCCAACAGAAGTCTTGATTTATGTGCAGAAACTTGAAGGCTCTGTGTGGTTTTGTATGTGGCCAGTCCAAATTTCTTGTACTGGGAGGGAAGTTTTGCTGTGCGCTGTAAGGGGAGCAGGACTGGAGGCTAGCTGCTCCCTGACTTAAAGCATTCTCCTATTTCTCTTGGTCTTCATTGCAAAATTGCCCTTGCCCACGTATTTTAAACCAATTGAACTGAAAGATGCCGCAATTACTGTCTTTATATCACAAAAGTTCAATGTTAAAAGTGCAATTACAGTATATTTTAAATCCCAAGCAATTACCATTTGTTTATAGCAACAATTGCAATCCATTAAATGAATATGCCAGCACAATTGACCATATATATCTGCAATTATTAGCATGCCACTAAACTAGAACAAACCTATGGTATTCTAGCCTGCATTTCAAGTGGGAGCTAGAGTAAATACCAAGGCATTTATTTATATTTTGGGAGCTAGAATTTAGAGTCTAAAGTAAATACCAAACCATTTTATTTATATGTTTACATTCAGGTTTTACTTTAAGCTCCTGCCTTATCACAAGACAAACTCTTCCTATGTGGAGGCATAAACAAAATTCTCAGTAGATCATGCTGGCAGTTTTATATATCTCTGTCCACCAAGATCTTTTAGTATCGAATTAAGTGAGGCCAAAGCTCTGAACTCCTAGCACAAATATTTTGTGGTTGTTGCAGAAAAGAGAAATTGTCATTCCCAAACAGACCGATGTAGTATCCTGTCTCTAACAGTGGTCAGTGTTGAATGTTTCAGAAGACAATATAAATCCTCCCCTCCCAACCTTCTCTGTCCGTAAGTGCACACAATGCACTTCATTGTGCAATCCAGAAAAATAATATCTTCCTGATCTGAGCTGATCATAATTGCATATAGCTTTATTTATATCGACATTAACATTAATCTTGATGGTTATTACTAATGCTGTTACCAGGAGGCAATGCATATTTTATTAATACTGTTCTCTAAACTCACTGTGCCAATTGAGGACTTCTGGCAATCCTTCATTCCCCAGCAAGTTCCTCCTATAGAAACCTCCCACTTCTTTGCAGGAACTCCCTGCATGAATCCATCCCTCTCCCTCATCCCAACAATTCTGCCCGTATCCACAGGCCAGAATTTTTCTGTGCCCTCTTTTGTTACCAGATTGTCCGGTCTTCCCCCAAGTTCAGGGCCAGGTAGCTGTTCCTTTTTGCCTACTCGAATCTGCTGAGAATTACCCACCCCGCTGCAGCCATGGCTCTGCCAACCACTCGGCTTTTTTCCTTACTGGCACTGTTCTTGCTATTATCATCGCTCTGCTTTGGAGCCTCAGCTGCAGATTCACAGCTCTAACACCAGAACAAAGTGCTGTATCAATTAGTTTGACCTCCTAGCTCGCGGGGGCCGCTACATTTCACCCAGTTACCTTTGCATTGTGACTTGAATTCTTTATTTTTAAAGCCCTGCCAGCTGTCTAGATTTAGATGTACCTGAGATGACTTTGTGTGGAGTCAGCTTGGCTTCAATATGATTTACTGGTTCAGAAACAGCAGTGCATACAAATGGAGCTGTACTTGTTCTGGGGCCAGCTTGGGTCTAGGAGCGATGCAGCTGCCTTGAAACGGTGCTGAGCCTGGGCTAGTAAAGCCCTGCCACAGCTCAGCTGGTTCTGCCTGGAACCGGCTCAAGCATCTCTGTGCCACATGTCACGCTCCTGGAAACAGTAAATTTGGGAGGACAGTGACAAGGTGTCCCACCAGCGCTATGGGAAGTTATTTCTGGCTCAGCACAGCAAATTGTCTCTGATGAATCTTGGCTGGTGATAGACTGGTCTGCAGAACTACTTTGATGTCTCTGCTCCGTGGTCCCCAACACGGGCACGGCCCTGAACCTCTGCTGGCTGTGTACATTTGCATCACAGCTGAATTAACAAACCCTCCTGCAATCCACACTGCTGGCAACCACGGTGCAGAAACGTCCAAACTGTCTGAGCTAAAACTAACAAGCTCTGAAGTACCTGAGCTGGCTCAGTTTCAAGCATTTCAAGCATATTGTGCCGCATAACAGAGTGTTCTCAGATGGTGCTTAGTGAGAATGTTGAGCTAGGGTTTATACATCTTTAATGCAAAGGTAAAAAGGTAAACTAAACTTTAGAGAAAAAAGGAAAGAAAAAAAAGCTAGGGGAAAGGAATCATTGTGCCATTTTCCCCTCAAAAAGCTATTAATTAAATATTAGTTTGAAACAGAGTGATCCTGGGGATATTACATTTCACACCAAGCCTCTTATAGGGTCGGTTAGCTGCCTTCAGCAATATGTATGATTTCTCCTTTTTTTTTTTCTAGTTGTTCAGTACCAGTTTTTTATTTCTAATCCCTACCTCAGTGTCACTTCTGAATAAGGGTAGGCTTTTAGGCAAAATTGACTTATTTCTTTTACTGACATAAGACCGATACAGGTTGTCAAAAGACCTTTGTTGTCATCCATTCCAAGAGCTCATAATTTAATACAAGACAAGAGACAACAGGCACAGAGGAACAGATGGGAGACTGCAAGAACACGGTTACACAAACAGTCTAATTTTATTGTGAGGGTAAAAACTCACTTGTGTTGCTGTTACATAGTGTGGCCCACTCACTGGTTTCCACGCAAGACTCCACATGCAAAACCAGACATCGTCTCATTAACCTCTGCTCATTCCTATGGCACCAGTTAATTATATACTGTATAAAATAATCTTTTTTTGACCTAATTTCAGTATTATTGAATGGGTAAATCAAGTCTGATATGAAGTAGGCTTCAGCCTTTGGATAAAGAATAGTTTTGACTACTAGTAAGACTTCTCTTTCTTTCAATAGCCCTGAGTTATTACCCCCTGAAGTAAATGGAAAAAAAATTCATTGCATTGGGGTTTGGATCAGGTCAAATGTGATCTTGAGACCTACACAATACACCAACCCACATGTCAGACATCTGACATTCATTGGTTAAGGAAATAACAAATCATCAACCTCTTTCTCTACAAGCAGTGAAAGAAGAGCGAAATGGAGATATTTTTGTAAAATTATTTGGGGAGAACTCAGATACTAATGATGGGGAAGCAAATAAGCAGCTAGGTAGATGGGAAGATTGTGGAGGTAGGAATCGGTCTGGAGCAGCTGGGAGAATTACACAGAAAACTATATTAAACGATGTTCCAACTGCTGAACTCACTCATATTCATGTTTCTTGACAGCATCTGCTTTTGACTGTTTTCTGGATGAGATGTTGGCACTATTGAGATTTATGCCGTATCAGCCAGAGAGAATGAAGCTGTTTATTTATTGAGGGAGAGCACAGGCAGCTAGAGGAGGAGACCTCAAGTCTCCCAAACCTGACCTGCCTCTCAGCAACTGGCTGACTTCATTTCTAGTCTCAGCAAGCTGCTGGTAATAACCTGCATACAGGTGTCCATTTAAAGTCCCATATACTAGTTCACATGAAATATGGGTGTCAGGGGCTAAAGAAGCTATACGTACAGGAATATACCCTGCTCCATTAAGCAATTTACCACATAATGGATTAATGGTTTGCTTATATTTCTGTCATGCTGGGACAATCATTAACAAATTCTGTTTACTGCCTGGATAGCAGATGGCTCCACCTACTCCTGCCAGGGATGGAAAAACTCCTAAAGCTTTAGGGCAGGATGAAGGAAAGCTCAGTAATCCTTTAGGAAGTGTGTTCACGGTTCAGGTATTAATTGGGTTATAGTTCACAGGAAATTCCTGGGGAAAGGGAAGGGTGAATGAAGAGAACTGCAGGGAGTGTTTGGATGTGTGAGGTTACAAATATCCTTATAACCTGTCCGAGGACACATGTGTCCCCATACCAATCCTCCTTTTCAGCAGAAGCAAGTCCTAGGACAAAGGTTTCAGCTATGAATTTCAGCTATGGGACAGCTGTGTAAGTGTCCTAAGAGTTTGTCAGGGAGCAAAAGAGAGGGAAGTTTATTGGAGCTTGCTCAGCGCATGGGTGGCTATAACCTGGTTTTATTTTACTGCTGTGCCCCTGTCTCTATGAAGTTATTAATGACATTGTGAGTATGTTAATAACAGCAAATATAATCTTTCTTTACTTTTACCTAATGTTCATGTTCGGTGAAAGAGTGATTTCAAAAGATCCAGCTTTCCATTTCTATGGGCAGGCTTGCTGGACTGCTCACGCGCTGGACTCTGGGGCAGCCGAAGAGTAACAGATTTTTTCTTGAGTAACCTTCACAGGCTCGTTGAGTAGCTGTTAATCCACGGTGCCAAATGGGAAAGCTACTCTCAAAGGCAGGCACTAGTGATAGTCTACCTGCCTAAGCCCCCAAATCTCCTGCTGCACTTGGAACATTCTCCTCTCGATGTCCTTTAGTTCCCAGTTTACTCAGTCCTGTCAAAATAGCAAACATTAACTGCTTCCAAGGTTCTATAAAAGCCCAGAGTTTTAATGTTTTTGGTAACGTGGACAGGAGCTCCTTGCTAGCCATGCACAGATCTTCAACGTCTTGGCATTCAACGTGTGGAAAAATGTCAGATGTTACTGCCATGGTGTAGATTTTGATCAGCAGCCTAGAGCTGACAGATTTTACTGTTTATTCCTTATCCCCAAGCCATTTACTTCCCTTTAACACTCTAAATTCTGCACTCAAATGCTGACATGGGTATTTTTTAATTAAGCACCTTTTCACTGTTTAAGTTTGCTTAACAGATAACTGCCTGTCGGCTTTTCACGTTTAACTTCTTGTTTGCTCAGCAGTGAGGCTTTTCATAATTAAAGCCCTTTTTCAGTTATTCCGGTCTGCAATATTTATTCTTCAGAAAAAATACTGAAGAAATGGCTTTGCATGACTGAACGATTGAAGGAAACACTTCAGGTGCTTGTCTGTTCTTCAGTAACACAAGTTTTTAAATTTAACTGTAGAATTTTCTGGCTCTTTTATCCACCGTCTCTCAATGTTCAAAATTTCAGTGACCCTCGTGAACAGTTCTGAGTCACTTCTTCTCCTGGTGTCAACACTTCGCATCCGTTCGCGCCAGATCAGAATCTGTGCAGAGCAGCTACAGAGCGAGATCTCGAATAAGCAGCCGTGAATTTGTCTCACAGGAGTATTTTGAGCACCCAAACGCCCTAGATAATGAAAAGCCATGTTGAAAATTCATTCTCCTCCTTATCTAACTAATCACAAAAGTAGGTAAGAAAATATTCAGCACCCGAGGAGCAGACCAGAGGTTTTTCAGACACTACGCCCTGTATAGTATTGCAGTTGACAAATAAAATGGAACTGCAATGGCAACATATAAAATAGCATGAAAAAGAACTGACAAACAACTTGTTGCTCATCGGAAAAGCTTGTTTTCAATTTCAGACTCAGCTTCTGTGTATGGAATTTGCAAAAAGATAAGGAAAAGCCTCTACAAATACCTGAACAAAAGCTGGTTATTTCAAGCTTTCATGGTCACATGTAAACTAATATTTATAGGGGCAAAGACACTTTGGTAAATAAAGACTGTGTCCTAATTTAAGCAGTTTTACCCTGATGTGCACGTAGGTTGCGTAACTGCTCAGCAGTGGCTTTTGCACCCTCCTACTTTTCGAACTCCCGTAGCCAAGCATGCTCTATCTCAGGAAAGAATGCAACTTTTAGCCAAGGTTTGTCAACGTGAATTCTTGGGCACAAAATGTACCCCTAAGAAACCTCTAAAGCTGATCTAAGAGAGAATAAAGTTGGATCCACTGATCTTGGTGCATGCAAAAGTTGCCAATAGGATTGGAACATAGCTGGGGAAATTTTAGCCTATAAAAGGGGGCGTTTCACAGATTTATGGCTTATCAAAAACTAGTATTGTACAAAAGCAATTATTCATAACTATACTGCTTTGCCACGCAGACCTTAATCCCCCTCAAACAGCCTACATCCATAGTCACTGAAATCAATGGGGACTTTGTCACTGGTTTCAATGGGCACAGGATGTTACCAGAACAGCATCTGCAGCACTTCCCAGATCGGAACACTGGGAAAAATCTTCTTTTGTAACTAAATGTTTCACGTTCCAAAAGACTGGCCTCAGATGTGCTTTGGAAACTTTTTTTTTTTGGTATGTCTTTCTTCCACCAAGCTGCATATGTATCAGCTCTAGTCCTAGAGATGATCTTAAGAGCTTATCTCCCAGGGGATCATAACTTCTTTCTAATTTGCTTCTTTATTAAAATAATCAGGGCTTGAAATTAACTTTTTTTTAATCGCTCACAATCTTTGCTACTTGCATGAAGAGCATGTAGCACGTTTCCATGTCTTTTTTGAGACTTTTGCTTATTTATTTGCTCATCTGCCTTTAGCAAGTTCATGTTCTGAAAACAGAAAAGCAAGAGACTGCAGGTAAAAGGGAATTAATATTTTATTTCAGCTTGGGAGGAAAAAAACGCATAACCATAAAAACCCAAACATATATTTATTGTTTGGGAAGATTAAGGAAACCAAGGAGATGTGTTTTCAAATTTTAATTTTGGAAAGGAATTCCTGTGGACCTTCTGTAACTCAATTTCTCAGTAGGTTTCTCAGTTTACCATTCTAAAGTGAGGCAAATAATAACCTTCTACTTTGCAAGAGCATTTCAGAGCTAAATAATTTAGGGCCAGACTGTGCTATCTTTTTTTCACGTTGTGTGATAGCTTACCATGCCAGTATCCCCAAAGGACCAGCAAACCTCTGTGACAACTCCAGAGACAGGCTTCCTTAGGGACAATCACGTGTTATTAGACATATTGGACATAATAAAGAATGACAGAATCTGGCTGTTAAAACTTTATGAGATGCTCAAATACTATAGTGACAGTAGCCATTAAAGCTATAGATAAATTACATCTAAAACAATCCCTCTTTGCTGCATTCCTAACTTCTAAAATATCCTTTGATTTCACTATTGCTACTCTTTATTCTCAGCACATTTTGTTTTTAATCTAAGACCTCTGAATTTCTCCTCAGACAAGGATGTAACTGCAGATACTGCTGCCAGGTAAAATTACTGCGATGAGTTCTGGTTTGTGCAACTTTTGGAAAACATTCTGAAACAGTTTGCTTCTTGGGTAGTGACTGAGTAAGAGTGTCCTCACTGCTTAGAAAGCGAAAAAACTTCTTTTGGGAGTAAAAGACATTTTTTTGCACCAAGTGGTGAGGCAGCGGTGTAGCTGGAGACTATGTAAGGGCTGTAGGGATGGCACAGTGTATAGAATCATAGAATCATAGAATTGTTTAGCTTGGAAAAAACCTTTAATATTATCCAATCCAACCATTAACCTAACACTGCCAAGTCCACCACTGAACCATGTCCCTAAGTGCCACATCTACAGGTCTATTAAATACCTTGGGGGATGGTGACTCCACCACTTCTCTGGGCAGCCTGTTCCAATGCTTGATAACACTTTCAGTGAAGAATTTTTTCCAAATTTTCCAATCTAAACCTCCCCTGGTGCAACTTGAGGCCATTTCCTCTTGTCCTATTGCTTGTTACTTGGGAGAAGAGACTGACCCCCACCTCAGTACACCCTCCTTTCAGGTAGTTGTAGAGAGCGATCAGGTCTCCCCTCAGCCTCCTTTTCTCCAGACTAAACAGCCCCAGTTCCCTCAGCTGCTCCTCATAAGATTTACGCTCCAGACCCTTCACCAGCTTCGTTGCCCTTCTCTGGACACGCTCCAGCACCTCCATGTCTTTCCTGTAGTGAGGGGCCCAAAACTGAACACAGGACTCAAGGTGCAACCTCACCAGTGCCGAGTACAGGGGGATGATCACCTCCCTGCTCCTGCTGGCCAGACGATTTCTGATACAGGCCAGGATGCCGTTGGCCTTCTTGGCCACCTGGGCACACTGCTGGCTCATATTCAGCTGGCTGTCAAGCAGCACCCCCAGGTCTTTTTCCACTGGGCAGCTTTCCAGCCCCTCTTCCCCAAACCTGTAGCGCTGCATCAGGTTGTTGTGACCCAAGTGCAGGACCCGGCACTTGGCCTTGTTGAACCTCATACAATTGGCCTCAGCCCATCGATCCAGCCTGTCCAGATCTCTCTGTGGAGCCTTCCTACCCTCCAGCAGATCAACACTCCCGCCCAACTTGGTGTCATCTGCAAACTTACTGAGGGTGCACTCGATCCCCTTGTCCAGATAATTGATAAAGATATTAAACAGAACTGACCCCAATACTGAGCCCTGGGGAACACCACTGGTGGCCGGCCGCCAGCTGCATTTAACTCCATTCACCATGCAGGCTGAATACCATGCTAGAGGTGCTGCCTTCCTCTGCCTTCCCAGAAAACCCATCTCTGTAAAGACAAGAACAAAGTTACTGTTAAAGGAGTAATTACATAAATTAAATGAATATGAGGGGCTACTCCAAGAGCCGTTTTAAGCTGCTGGACATCCTCGGTGTGAAGTCACTTGGCCTGAAGGATGTAGCGGGCTGAGAATTTACAGATTTAATACTCCTTCCTGAACAGTTTAACACTTCAATTGCTGCAGTTACCACTTGCACTCTCTGGGATGGTCCAGCATCCCAAACTCGGAAAAAATAACCTATGGCCTGCTGCAGTAATTAAAAGTCCTTTGATTTAAATCTTCTTGGGCTCCTAAGCCACGGCTGGGTAGGTTTACACAGGGCTGGGGTTCAGCAAGGGACAGGATCATCCCAGGCTGGCCCCTGCAGCGGCCTTGTTTTCACTCCAGAGGAGACCCAGAGCGGTCCTACCACAGCCCTGACGCGGCGAACACTTTCCTATGCAAAACCTTCTGAGGTTTGGGGTTTTTATTTTTGTGCTCCCCAAAATATTTTCCCTTCAGAGGGAGAAATCTCTCCAAAACCGCTCAGGCTTCTCAAACTAAAAGGGTGAAGCACCGCGGGGGGAAGGTCACTCAGCAGCACGGGCGTGAGGCGAGGTGAGGTGAAGTGAGGTGTGTGGGGGGGGTGGGATGCCCCTCTACGGGGGTTCACCGTGTTGTTTATTCTGTAAAACACCTTCCTCCTCCCCGGCCTTGTCCCCTCGCCAACGGCAAAAGGGGACGGAGGAGGTTGGAGGCGCCGGCCCTGAGGCGAACCCCCCAACTCCCCCACTCTCCCCCCCCATTCCCTCACAGCGCGGCGCCGGCGGCGGGAAAGCGCTGAGGGAGAGGGTGGAGGGGGGGGGGGGGGGGGGAGGCGGGGCGAAGGCGGAGCGAGAGAGGCGGGGCCGCGGCGGGGCGGGGCGGGGCGGTCGGACGGGCCATTGAGTCGGTCGGTTAATGGCGCTCGGGGCCGGCGGCTCCGGCGGCGCCTCCTGGCGGGGGGTGGGGGTAGGGGGGGGCTGAGGGGGGGGCGAGGCGAGGGAACAAAGCGCCGGAGCTGCCAGGTAAGGCCGCGGCTGCTGCCGCCCCCCCCTTCCTCCTCCTCCTCCTCCTCCCCGGGGATGAGCAAGGCGGGCAGCGCTGACAGGGCTTACCCCCCCCCCCGCCCCCCTTTCCCTTCCCCTTCCCTCCCCCATCTGGGCCGTTTGTGAGAGGAACAAATTCTCCTCAGGGTGAATTTCCCCCGCCGGCCTCCTCCCCCCAGCCCCGCCGCCCCCCCCTCAGGCACCCGCCGGGGTTGAGGAGGAGGAGGAGGAAGAGGAAGGTGTCGCCGGGAGTTTCTGGCAGCTCCGCGGTGTAATTTTACCCTTCGGTGGGGAGGGAGGGAAGCTCGGGCGGGATCCGGCGGTGCGCGGCTGCTCCCCGGGGCGACTCTTCTTTGTGTCCAGGTGGCGAGGACGAGGGGCCGGGGGGGGGCTGCCCGCGGCCATGGGGGTGCAGGACCGGCCCCAGTGCTTCTTCGAGATAGAAATCAACCGGGAACCAGGTAAGGCTTGCGTCTCTTCACACGAGCATTCCTCTCGAGTGTTGTGGGGGGGTTTGGGGGGGTTTTTTGTTGTGTTGTTTCTTTTTTTTACCACATTTTTTTGCCTTAATAATTGGCTCAAGCCGTTAGCGATGAGTTTGGCCGCTGATGCTTTATTTCCGAGTTAGTTTTTAGTAACTTCTGATGTTTACTAGGGTGCCGGATGCTTTTTATTCTCTCTTGCGTTTGATTTTTATTTGCATACGTGAAGAGAGAGGTTCAGTGAGGCCAGCTAACACTGTTCTGAAGATAGAAAGCGTTCTGTATTAGAACTGTATCGTGTCATGTATTATACCTTTACAGTTGTATAAACTATGGAAAATTGGGGCAAGTTGTGAGGAAACTGGAGAGGTACTCCCAGAAGTATTTTTAATCATAACAGTAATTAAAACTGGAAAGGGACCTCAGGAGGTCGTCTGGTCTAAATCTTTCCTCCTCCTGCTCAAAATGAGTCTTCTGAATGTAAATGGAGAATTGACTGTAGAAGTATAGAATATCTCACCAGGTGGCCTGTTTAAAAAAATAATAATTAAAATAAATCCATCTCTTAACTTGTATTTTCCCGATGGGAAGTGTAATCGCCTGTAAGTGGCAGACTGTGAGTTTTAATCCTGGAATAGCTACTTGATTCCCTCTTCTGTTTTCCCCACTCTGTAAAAATGGTCGTACAGATTTACTTACCCATCTTTTTTGAACATGAATTTATCGATGTATATTAGTTGTCTCGCATATACTCGGTGCTTTATATAGCTACTATTTGTCTCTCAGAAAAATGAATAAATGTGATGGCTTCATTATGCTTTCACTTTCATTTTCTGCTTCAATGTTTCTCTGAAAGCCTTTAAAATAAGAGTTTATATCTCTGCATTTTCAAATTTCAGTTGCATTCAAAATGTAGCTGTAACCTGTTTGGCTTGCTTTTTATTTTCAGCAGAATTTAAAAAGAAAGGTTCAGTTCTAACTTCAGTGACCTGCTAGGGCATATCTATAAATCTGTTGGTATTTTAACTCCTGTTGGAGTTATTTTAATTAACAGTGCCTTTTCTGAATACTTTTATTGAAGAGAAAAAAATGTTACTATAAATGGAGTTATAACATTTTTCTGTTCCTTTAAATTCAGATTTACTATGGGATGAGACTACTAAAAATGTTTGGGTAGGTTTCCAGTTTAGGAATTGTAGTTTGATGGGATTGATTCATAGCAAAGACAATTCGTTCTTCATCTAGTTTGCTTTTAGTCTTTGTTAGGTTTTTTTACTTTTGACTCTCCATCTGAAGAATCTCTCCCTGCGCTCTTTTCTTCTGCTCTTTCTTTATGCACATGTTCCTGCTCCCATTTCATAATACCTCTTGTCGCCTGCCTTGTCCCCTCCTCAGCCCTGTGCTGTGCATCACGAGTGAAAGTGGATAACCTTGTTTTCCCTCACATCTACTTGGGTTTGATGACTGATAGCGGTGTCAGAGAGGAATTGCAGTGTTAGTGTTCTTGGTGGTGCAGAGCTTTGGTTACCTAGAGTAGACACAGGGCTTTGGCTCTGTTCGGGCTGTCTGTATTTATTTTCTCTTTAAAATAACAGTAATCTCACAGCTGTATATCAAATTCAGAGCCCTGCTGTTTTTATTGCACCTGACTAATGACTTGTATTTTTGCAGGAAAACATGCCAATTTTTAAAATGTTGGTATGGAGACTTGTGTGTAATCTGGTTATACTACTTTATTCTAGTGTCTGTTTATTAATTCACTATGCAATTATGTCTTGGGATTTAAGGTTATTCTTAAAAAGCTTAAACGTTGCTCTTTTAGCTGTAAGGTGACCTTCAAAAGCTGAATCAAGTGTGAATGATAAAGCAGTGCTTCCAGATGACATGAAGCACTAACTCTGAGAGACGTACTCTCCTGCTGATACTAGTGAGGTATTAACTTTTAAACTGCCAGCAGATTTCCAAATTAACGTTCTGCTTATTTGACTTCAATACAATAAGCTGATCTGCTTGTTCATTTTTATTAGATGTAAGGACAAAGAACTGGGGAAAAGAGAAATCCTGCATTTTGCTGCTAGCCAAGAAATAAGACATTGCCCCCACCCTGTTTACACTGAAAAGCTGAACTAACATCTCTCCGCAAAATGCAGAGAATAAGAGAACATGCCTCTCGCAGTACTGGAGACGTCTCTTTGCCTGCAGAATACAAAACTGTGTCATTTTAAACAGTGTAGGTTGCTTGGAGTCCAAAAATGTTCCCCGATGCAGCTGCCAACTCTTAGCTTTCCCTTTACAGACTGCTTACCCAATGTTTGTTGAAATACCTGTAGCAATTTAAAATAAGAGATCAGCACAGACTAGATGAAAAGGAGCAGCAGAAGGTGGTGTGTGTGCATATGGGGCGGGGGGGAGCGGCGGACTGCAGAGTTTGAATTAGTTTTACTCTTTAACTAGATCCCTTGGAAAATACAGGAGTGAAAATTGTAGCTTTGGTTGTGCTTTCAGAAGCTTTATTACAGCTTTTCTGTCCATATTTTAATTTTATCTACAGAATCTTGGAATAAAACTTGATGCCTGCTTGTATGTGCCTCTTGCAGTGGAGTAAACTTTGTAGGCTTTGTGTCTGTGTCTAAATTTAGGCTGCTTTGAGTAAGTTGCCTGTTAAGCATTTTTTAATGAATGCACATCGTGGCTCATAATTTTTAAAGAGTAAACGGAGAATAAATCAGGAATAAGCATTTGTTTTGATACTAGCACAGACAGCACCTCTCCCTTCTTTTGGGTCCCCCCTACCAGTGGATTTGGACACATACAGCACGCACACAGGAGTAAACTACTTGCAATATTCCAAGAACTTTGGGATGGCAGCAGGTGCCTATTTAAATAATTCTGGCTTTACTCTGTGATGCAAAATCTGTGTGGGGCTTCAGTCTTCCAGGTACTGTGGTAACTAGAACAGATGTCTGACTAGGGTGTCACATACATAGTCTGCTGCTGTAGCAGTTCATGTGGCCATCCAAGATTTTTTTCACACATCTCCCCTTCTCACTCCCCACCCCCCTGACTGGCTTTATCCATCGTAAAGTATGTTATCTTTACTCATTTCTCATTCACAGAAGAATTTTCCTTCTTCTCATGTTTGGGTGGTTTGTTTTTGTGTGTGTGGCTTTTTTTTTTTTTACTTTTTTTTTTCTCCTGTCTTCTGTTACTGTTTGACCCTTTGCTCACTTTTTCATTCTGCTTCAGTTTCTTTCCTTCCTGGGGTATGTTCCTTACCTTATCAGTTGTCTATTCTTTCATTACTTCTCTCCTTCCAGTCTCCTTTACCTAAAGTTTGGGTTTTTGGGGGGATTTCAGCTTCTATGAATTTATGCAAAATAAGCTCCACTGCAAAAATCATTGTAGTACTGTGCCTGCACTAGTAGAACCAGGGATGCCTCACGGGGTTTTTTGTTATCCTTCCTGAGGACAGAAACTGTTCTCAACTAGCATCCCATTAACTTTTAGCCCTTTGAAGGCAAAAAGTTGTGGATTGGCAGAAAATAGATCAGCACTTTGACTCTGTCCGTGAACCGAATGGCAATCCAGTAGAGTGCAGTACAATAGGAGCTGAGGGGGGACCCCTATGGGTGTGTGAGGGAGCTAAGGTGCAGATTTGGAGGGAGCTGGTTTAATAAAAGTTGTAATCCATGATACAGAACTGTTGTTGTCGGTGCAGAATGAAATACTCTGAAGACTTACCTTGAGGTCTGCAACAAATTGGATAAGTAAATGGAAGAGCAAACTGATCAGCCTCTTCTGCTAGGAGAAGACAAGGGTAGTCTCTCACTTGCATCTCTGTGAAACTGAAGAAAGTAAATTTTTGTTCTGTACAATACTGAAATATGTTTGCTTTTGTGGAGATCATGGAAGATTGGAATGGAGGGTGCTTCAGGTGGTAGTTGTGGAAGACTGGGCTTAGTAGACAGCTGGGGAAAGAAGTTTTGGAAAAGAAAGAAGAAAGGAGGCTTCCCTTGTGAAGAGTGTAAGGTGGGGTAAGGAAGCATTAACAGAGTGTTAATGTGTCAAGACTTTATAGATACAGCTCAGGGGAACTGGGACATCCATTGTTTTAACTGATGTTTTAAATAAAATCTGTTCTTTCTCCACAGTAAGCTTTTATTTTTCTGAAAACTGTAGCCACATTTCTACTTTAAAGCAGCCTGTTTAAATTTATATGACTTAGTGTTCCCAAATTTAGGGATAAATAAATTAATAAAATTAAAATGGGGTCATTTTAGTGAGCTGTTATTTAAACTTGTATGCAAATCTATCTAAGCCTTTGGCAGACGTCCTGGTCTCGGTCTGTAAGGGATGTGCATCCCTGTATTAATGGTTGTAATCCCTGCTTTCTCCTTCAGCAGGATGTTCCTGTTGATAGACAGGGAAAAGTGCTTCAGTGGCTTCTTACTTGGTTTGCTCTAAGAAATTGGGAGAAGGCAAACCCAATATATTTAAAATTATTTTTTAGTAATTAGGTTTATTTTGGGAGTGCCTGTCTGAAATTGACACCTTTATGGCCTAAGCATAACAATCTAGCAAAACAGTTTGTCTTACATGGAAAATACATTCAGGCAATTTCTGTTCCTCTCCCAAGGTTGTTTCTAAAAAGTTAAGCAGCTAAATTGGAGGAAGTCACTGGATAAACATTTGAAATCAATGATCGTTTTAATAAACTTTGGTAGCAGGAGCCCTTATTACAATATAGCATGGATATTCCTACCCTGAATTTTTACCACTTAATTTGACTCAAGTACTAGTTCTCTTTCAGCTGAAAAATTGGTCAGGGGTTCAAAAACAAAACAAAAGAAAAACGTTTTCATCTTTCAATTTGAAAACAGAGTTTTCTGAAATTGGATTATTTCTGGTCATTGTGCCTTCTGATTTCTATAATTGGTATAGCTCATTAGCTACAGATAGCACTTCATGAAATCAGACTTCAGAACATCTTGACTTTATATATGCATCACTTACTGTATGTAATTACCAGTAATGTAAATACTTCTTTCATTGCTTACTCTAATTTCTATCAAAAATATCTTTAAATAATAAGTTAAAAGCCTGCTAACAAATAAGAATACTTTATCAAAGTATTGTTTTACAAATAACAGGCAAATGTTAAGTTATGATTGGATACATTTCTATGGTGTTGGCTAGCACAAAAAGTACAGTAATGTACTGTGAAATCTACACTGTGGTACAGACAAACTTGTCTTCATAGCTATGAGCTGGTGAGAATCAGTCTTCTATTGAGAACAACACTAAATTAAAATTATAGCAATGTCCTGCCTGCTTCTGTATTAAAATAAAGATTTTAATTGTTTGTATAACTTCCTTGTGGTACTGGAAGATTTGCATCTCAAGTTAGGTGAGAGTTTCATTGTTAAAAATATAATCCCAGCATCTTTTGCCTTAGTCTAGAAGTGAGGTGTCTCTGCAGGCTCTTTTCTTGGCTAAAGCCGACTGAGGAGTCCACATAGGTTTGTGAGCAGACTTCATCTACTTGAATAACTCTTCTTAGCAATTTTTTGTTTGTTTTAATTTACTATTAAAGTCTTATGATTAGTCACAGAAAGCTTGTTCCCTAAGCAGGTAACTTAACTTTTGTGTCAGGGAAATGAAGCTGAAGAAAGTATTGGAAATTTTCTCTGTAAAGTGAAGGTGGATCATTTTGAAGAAGAGGTGTCTAAATCTGAGGAAATTAGTAGCATCTCAGATGCTTTTTTTTTTTAATCTGTGTTATATCAGCATATACCTCAGCTCCAAGTTTAAAATGACATATTTCTTTTTTTTTTTTTTTGAGGGAAGAGGTAAGAGAAAGATTTGTATGTTTTAAGTATACTTTTCATACAGATTTCTACTTAAATTTTTTATTAACAGCTGTTATTTCATATGTATTTATCTGATCAAGGTGTGAAAATGTGTTTGATCTTTCTCTGGCACATTTAATTGACTGTTTGTCAGTGGAAAATATAACCTTTCAGCGATAATGGTATTCATGCAGTTTAGGTAAAATACAGATAGTAACCCACCAGATGGATACACAGTATGTGGTTTGTGTATTATAAGCACATGGCAACATATTATGTAGCTGGATATAACAGGGTAAGCACTACTTTAGGTTATATGGAGGAGAGATGTCCTGATCTTTTAAACTGGATCTATAGTCTTTTGATGCTGGATATGTGCATTACAAACAGTTTGTAGGAGTTGAAAGGCACAGGAAGCTAGTAGACCTTATTATTGACAAAGCATGAGTGAAAGATACTGTTGAAATCATGATGCCCTAGTTATGAATGTATTTTTCCATGTTCTGCCTTGACATCTTCAAGAACTTGAGATGACATTCTTCCACCAGAAGACAGGTGTGGTTGTGTCTGATGCTTAAGGTGCTAAATACGGTGGTTTTTATGTGGGACAGGGACTTGCAACAATAAGGCTTCTACAGTTTATGCCTGAGGGCAAAAGTCCCTTCTGGAGCCCATAAGCAGCAATGCCTATTAGTTATTTGGCAGCTGTCACCTTGGTAAATCAGCACCTTGTCTTTATTTCTCCAGTCTTAGTAGAATGGGGATAATGATAACTTCTTCTTTGAAAGGCATTGTGTTATTTCACATCGTGAATGCAAGAGGAAATCTGTATGTGCCTTTCTAAAGCACTTAGTCACTGTTCAGTTCAGCGCTTTTGCAAGCAGAGGAATGGGATTTCTGTTCTCCTGAATCCTGTGCTTATAATGAAAATTGGTAATTCTTTTACTAAAGTGTCTTCTCTATTGTGTTCTCTGAATGAATCTTCAATCTGCATAGCTTATAATGGTTTCTTCACTTCCAAATAGCTTTCTTTTCATAGTGGTAGTTACAGCTACCACTGTTTAATGTGGGGTCTTTGAATATTGGCTATTTCTTCATTCTTTTTAGACTGTCCTCACCCGTTTTCTTTAGATTTTTTGTGCTGTAATGATGAATGCTCAGAGAACATTCTTACTGCAGTTAATGAAATGGAGACATTTCAACAGCTGAAGGCATCTTGAATTTTTATCTTAAGAGTACAAAATACAGGCAGTCTCTGTGGTTGTTGTTTTCTTTTTTTCTTCCCTTTTTGAACCAACAATTCACCTTGCTGGCAATTGTATGCATTTGGACAAAGCCCTAGAATCGAACACAATTTATTAGGAGCCTCTCAGAATTTTTCTTGGTGACAAAGTTTTAAATAAAAAACATTTGAACTTCAGTTATTATTTTTTTTTCTTTAAGGGAAGGAAAAGCAAAGTAATTCCTGGAGTAGTTACTTTTTTTAAGTTATCTTTGATAACTTAAAACTAGTAACCAGTATGCACCACTAGAGGGTAGTGCTCATTGACAGATTGTTACTGGTCTCCTTGTAATGCTGGCCAACGATGTGGCTTTTACGGCTTTTTTCATAACCTATAGAGATATATTTTTCTTTGCTAATTATGTGGTTTTTAATATTGTGGTTATTGTAATTGTAATTATGTATTTTTCATGTATTTGAGAACTTGGTGTGTTTTTTTTTTTCTTTAGTAATATATGTCCCAGTATCTTGGAAAATAAAATAGAAAGTGTGAATCAGTTCTAAAATAGTTTTTCTTTTACATTAAACCATTCTTCAGCAGTATTTTAATAGTTTTCCAGGGTGCATAGCATAACTGCCACCAATAGCATGGGGGTAGCTGTACTGAGGGTGAGAATTGCTCTGCTCGCTTTGCATAGAGGGAAAGTATAATTTAGTTCATAGTATCTAGCAAGTGGAGCATTAGTCCTGAAATTGCTAGTATTGTTCTGTGTTCTGCTCACCTTTCATCTTTCCTATTTGGTTCATCTGTTTTTTTATTTTTTTTTTTTTTTTTAAACCAAAGGATTTTAGGCCAAGAGTCCCAATGCATCTATAATCCTTAACACAGTATGGGACTAATTCAGTTGGGCTTTTTAGATAATGATCACAGGGAAAACTGTGGAAATGTAATTATTAATGTATGTGTATAAACATAGTACTTGGGGGAGTAGGGGGGTGGGGTGGAATTACTCCAGCTTTCTGAGCACCTGTGTTTATGGCAAATCTTTTTCTTTTTCAAAATAGAAATGAATTGACAGGATAAACTATTTTAGTAAATCAGTTTGGCTTTCCAGGTTCAAATCAAAATGGAATCATGGGGATTTTTAATAAATTAGATGTAATGATATTACTTCATTTTTTTTATGATTATGGTATTGTTTTTTCCTGCTGCTTGTTTTAATGTATGCATATTTGAGATGTTTTCATATTCTGCTTGATAAAATAACCTTCTCTCAGAAAATTATATTTCCAAAACATGCTGATTTATTTATATGCAGATTTTCTTATATCATTATAAAGAGTTAGAAAACTGTTCGTTGTTTTGTTTTTTTTTTACCTTCTAGTTGGTCGAATTATGTTTCAGCTCTTCTCAGACATATGTCCGAAGACTTGCAAAAATTTCCTTTGTTTGTGCTCGGGTAAGTGACGTGCTTATATTTAAGATTTTAAATGTTTCTTAAAATTATTATTTGTTTATGCAAGTATAAACCACAGCATAATAATAGTGCTGATCACTTTTTTCTGGTCAAAACAAAACTGAGACTTGTTAGTGCTAAGAAGGATTTGAATAATGCATAGCAGGAAATGGTATGGTATTCTGTAACTCTGAGTTAGAGTAGTGGAGATAATACATGATTACAGAATGCAAAACTGAATTTAGGGAACAAAATTATATATTTTTTTTTGTCCTTAATGTGGCGCTGCTCTAGGTAGAAGTGATCGACAAGGCTGAGACTATGGTGAAATTATTTATCAATCAAGTTACACAAATGTGATAAAGGCAAGCAATTCTTTAGGATTTATCAGGGCTTTAGGATTTATCAGGAAAGACACTAAATTTTAATGTCACTGTGCAATATAATGGTGACATTTGACTTGGGACACTACATAAAGCTTTGAATATGTATAAATTTTTTCTTATATAAAATGTTGATTATATACAATAAAATTTTGAGTGTATTTCAGGTTCATGGAAGTGCTACACAGGGATCAGAGGACAGGAGCATCTATTAAATCTGAGAAGACTTTTTAATTTTTAGCTAAATGAAGGACTATAAAAGGGAATATGATGGTCCCTCTAGAAGTCTTGGGTTTGTTTGGTGGGAGAGAGAAGAGATCTGTGAAATCAAAGGAACAGCACTGGCAAAAGAATGACTATAATGTAGCACCCTCCAGCCCATTTTTTTAAGCAGGACTTAACTTTCTAAAAATGGCTTCTAACGATTGGAAGAGTAAGGGTAGTAAGGGTTTGGATTTTTTTTGGTCTGCTCTGTTCCTCAGGGATTTTTCAGCCGTAAATTGAAGATTAATCCTGATTATTATAGGAATTGGTGTGTGTTATTTATGCGAAGAATGCATTCTGTGTCTCTTGGTGGTCTCCTGGTCTTTTATACCTGAATGCTCAGCAACTTGCAGTATACCTTGAATTAACTGTAACAATGAAGCTTCTAGCTTGTATATGAAATAACTCTTTTCCAAATCGTTAAAATGTTCCAGCAAGACTTTTCAGGCAGCATTTTAATATCTGACTTTAGTGAACAGCATTTAGCTAACTGGTTATATGAAACAAATTTGTTGATACCCTTATGCAGTAACTTCTTAGTTCATCTTGTCAGAGCTGAAATCCCAGAATGTGATGCGTTGTAGATAATCTCTGTGAAGATTTAGAAGAGCTTTATAATACTATGAACTTGTGGAAGGTACAGTACATATCTCGGGTTTTTTTGAGGTCTGCATGGTGATGCCCCCTCTTTCTATTATACTTTCTGATTTTTTTTATCACATACTTAAAAAAGAGATACTTAGGGATAGACTGAGAATGGGAAAGAATGGTACAACTCTCATAAACTTCCAATGAGTTCCCATTTTTCTATCTTAATCAGAAT
The DNA here is from genome assembly GCF_964188355.1 of Buteo buteo. NCBI lineage: Eukaryota > Metazoa > Chordata > Aves > Accipitriformes > Accipitridae > Buteo > Buteo buteo. Next base: position 3,987,284 of record NC_134172.1, on the reverse strand, counting down.
AGATTACAAAAGATAAGAGGTAAAATACAGTAGCAGACTTAATAGCATAACGTCTGAGCCTCGTGTTCTGTAGCTCTGAAGGATTGTTTAAATCCTTAAAGCAGCTTTGCTAGAAGATTGTTAGGTAAAGGAAGGAAGAGATGTTGGAGTTGATGAGGAATGAAACAAACAAGCAGAAGAGAGAACAACTTTAAAAAAAAAAAATTTAAAGTCTGACTTCTTTGTATTGCATCCCTATTTGAATTCTGTTCTACAGCTGGCTGTACAGGTTTCACTGACATCTTCAGCTGGAACCTGTCTTTAATTGGAAGAACATTTGAAAGTAGGCACAAAGTTAGGAGGTCTAATCTTGAGATCAGACTCGCAGACTTAAAAGCTACCTGAAACATTTGTTTCATTCTTGCAAACTGTGTTTGCTACTGTGTACTCATAGGATAGAACAATGATTTGACATAGGATAGAACGATGATTTGACAGATATCTTTAACAATTTGCTAAGAAACACATGATAATTAAATTCTGCAGGGGAGAGAAAAGCATATAGAAGAACCTGAAGTAATTTCATTTCTTTTGGTGAATGTAATGTTTAAGAGAATTAAGTTATATTAATTTCTTTTGCTGGTAGAAGCCATCTCTTTTTCTGCCGTGGTAGTTCTCAAACTTGAACTCAGGATGGCTGAGCTTGGAGCCTAGGGTCGCATGGCTAATATTAATGCTTTTCTTATTTGCGCTAATTACATCTGTGTTACTGTTCAGTTCGCCTGAGGTTTTTTTCCTATCAACTGTTCTGTCTGGCTTCTGTTTCTCCTTGACAAGTTCTTCCAGTGCACTTGTTACTGGTAGTTTATCTGCGTTATGCACTCCATTTTCTCTGCCCTCCTGCCTTGTACTGTCAGTCAGAACCTTGACTGCCTCAGCATCTAAACTGAACGCTCTACACAAGGATGTTGTCTCCTGCATGGTACCACAGATGAGAACTGTGGCCAGGAGCGGCACGCCAGGCTTATGGTCATCCCCACTCTTCACAGTAGGATCCAGCAGTTCTCTGGTACGTACTTCTCCCTGTCCCCATGGACTGATGTAGCATTCCATTTGGGCTACTGCCCATGGGCAAGGGTTTGCCTCAATCATATTAGAGGACCTACAAAGCCTATATTCAGAGGAGCAGCGGTTTTGTGATGGAAGACAAAGGTGTACTGGGAGGATTGCATTGACCTCTGGCAACAAGAACTGAGATGTGAAGGGTTGCTTTAGATTTTTTAGAGTTGTGAGCTGCTATACCATCTTCAGAGGCCAAATAAGTCATTTGCTTCCAGAAGTCAGTCTCCCCTAACTCCTGCCACTTTTCACAGCAAGATCCATTGGTAGAACTTCAGTCATCATAGAAGTGTGAGTTCCTCTCAGGTATATCTTTTGTCCTTATCTTTTGGTCTTTGCAAGAAATTTTTGAATCATTGGAAGCTTACTCAACACAGCTTCACTTTCAGGTGCTGACATGTTCTTGTAGCTATATGTGAGGTCTGTGCTCATCTAAGGAGTTATATTAGCTGTATAGTAGAGAGGGGATGATATCCCATTCTGGACCATGTAGTATACATAATGGAGTATCTTAGCAGCAGACTGTGAGCATTGTACACTCCTGTACTACATAAATTAAGGATTCTGCATGCTAGGCCAATCCAGCATGTTCTTTTTCCTTAGACATGTAAGGGTACCCACCTGCATTGTAGCTGATAAAGGCATCACAGCTGCAGAGTCCTATGTGTTCTTACTTTCTCAGGGTCAACCCACCACATGGTTGCAGGGGAATAATGCATTAGCTGAGGAGGGTGCAACATAAGGGCCTTTATCAAAAGTGCCCTTCTTCTTTGCAAGGTAAACTTTTGCTCTCATGCCCTATTAACACCCTGCACTGCCAACCCAATCTGAGATATTTTGCATTAGGTGCCCAGTAGTGGTCTCTGAGATTATGAGAAGGGAAGCTCCTGACAAAGCACCAAATAGCAGATGGGCTTGTGCTTATTCAATAGGTGGACTGACTGAAGGACTTGCAAATGCAGGTTTGCAAGTCCAGATGTTTTAATTTAAGTGCAAGGAGCCTCTTGCTGTCAAGGCAGACAGCATTCTTTCACAGTAGCCAGGTCTATCTCTGACAACAATGTCAGGCTGCAGGAAGGCAGCCAGAATCACCCTGTCCTCCTCCATCTGTTTCTGACAAAAACATCCTGGCTTGCCTTACAGAGATTATGGAGGGAGCAGCAGGCACGATGATGGGCACAGCATTTCAAACACGGGTCTCCAGTCCTTCTCTCGAGGCATGTCACCTTGCCTTGAGACAAGTGAAACCGCTCTTCACAATCACACAATGGAAGCACACAGCCCAAATCAAGTTGCTGTGAGGTCCATAATAGTGAGAGATCTCACTCCCATAACAGGGAGAGATCACTCGCCAATTAACATCACAGGCAAAACAGACTCGACTTGGGGAGAATTAATTTATTACCAGAGTAATAAATTAGAGTAAATCAGAGTAGGATGATGAGAAATAAAACTAAATGTTAAAAACACCTTCCCCCCACTCCTCCCTCCTTCCCAGCTCAACTCCACTCCCAGTTATCTCTACCTCCTCCCCACCAGTGGCACAGGGGATGGGGGTTGTGGTCAGTTTATTACACGTTGTTGCTGCCGCTCCTTCCTCCTCGGGGCAGGACTCCTCACTCTTCCCCTGCTCCAGCGTGGGTTCCCTCCCACAGGAGACAGTCCTCCACAAACTTCTCCAGCGTGGGTCCTTCCCACGGGCTGCAGTTCTTCGCGAACTGCTCCAGCGTGGGTCCCTCTCCAGGGTTGCAGTCCTTCAGGCACAGACTGCTCCAGCGTGGGTCCCCCATGGGGTCACAAGTCCTGCCAGAAAACCTGCTCCAGCGTGGACTCCTCTCTCCACGGGGCCACAGGTCCTGCCAGGAGCCTGCTGCAGTGTGGGCTTCCCACGGGGTCACAGCCTCCTTCGGGCACCCACCTGCTCTGGTGTGGGGTCCTCCCCGGGCTGCAGGTGGAGATCTCCCCTGTGGACCTCCCTGGGCTGCAGGGGGACAGCCTGCCTCACCGTGGTCTTCATCACCACGGGCTGCAGGGGAATCTCTGCTCCGGCGCCTGGAGCATCTCCTCCCCTCCTTCTGCACTGACCTGGGGGTCTGCAGGGCTGCTGCTCTCACATCTTCTCACTCCTCTCTCCAGCTGCAGTTGCTATCGTGAAGGTGTTTTCCTCCCCCCTTCTTAAATACGTTATCTCAGAGGTGCTACCACTGTTGCTGATGGGCTCAGCCTTGGCCAGCGGCAGGTCCCTCTTGGAGCCAGCTGACATCGACTCACAGAAGCCACCCCTGTAGCCCTGCCACAACCAAAGCCTTGCCGCACAAACGCAATACAAACCACTATGTAAGTTCTCCTCCACTGTCCTATTTCCAAGCGATTTGCAGCACATGGAAAGAACTGCTTAGGCAAGAAAGGTGCAAGTAGACTGGGCTCAAAGACAATTTTTTCTTTTTCAGACAAAATTCAGGCATATTTAGTGCAAAAAGAATGAGGCTAGTATTTGACTGTAAACAAAATAGAAGCCCAGCCCATGAGCTCTGTACTGGCTGTTGTGGAAAAGTGTCTGAGCTTAGGGAGGTGCTACAGCTCTAACCAGTGGAACAACTGGTCTTTGTCTTTTGCCAGACTGGGAGTCCAAGGATTTGTTTTGAAAATCAGAGTGACGTAGTACAGCTCTTGCAGGAACTTAGCCCTCCACCATTTGGCCAGCAGCTTGAGTGCATTGTCTGAAGTGTTTGTGGTTTATGGGGAACAAGTTGAGTTACAGGACTTTGCCCACAGCTGTATCATGTATGAAAGGAAGTGAATATCACAAGTATTGACATTTATTACGATAGGGACTATGCTGCCTTGGTGATACCATAAAGGAGAGTAAAAGTACAACTTCTGGCCATGCTCTAAAACTCATCTCTCACCTTAATGTACCAGCTTGATTACGTGGCCAAGTGCAATGCAGGATCCCGTTCTGTAAGGAGATTATCCATAGCCTGAGGGACATTGTGAAACATGACCAAAAATGTAGGCAAATCCTCCTTGGTATTGACTGATGTAGCTTTTCCAGTACCGTAGCAAAGAGGGGCATGTTTGAGGGGGAAGAGGGTGTGTCCAGCCTTGTGATAAATAACTTTGCATCCATTGCGTCTGTGGAAAACAAAGATGGGGTAAGAGGAGTCATGGGTTATAGGTATAGAGAGTCAGTGTGATGGAAAACAAGGTATATGCTGTGGGTGATGGCTTTTATAAGTATGGTAAACAGCAATGCCGTGAGTGGGTTTTGTGCCACAAACTGCTCTTTGCCCTCATCCTGGCAGCGATGGACTGTTTGGAATCGCAAACTTGGGGTGGTTTGGCCATCAGTTAATTTTGGATGGAGGAACAACAGATCGCAAAACGGGAGCGTTGGCTCTTGGTAACAAATACACGTACGCTTCTGAGGGCACCACATGGTACAGAAAGTACTGGTTAAATGTCCTCTGACCAAGTGTCAAATGCCTGTTCCGTAACTAGTGGTGAGATGAAACAGAATGTTGTGTTATTTGTCCTGTCTCATTACAGAATATCTCCCACATATGTGGTTTATGTGGGATTTTTTAGGTGTTGCACAGGGTATAGTATACCTCTTACTCTTAATTGCCACATTCAGCCAGGTCCCCTCTTTTTGGAAGCTAAAGTCAGTGTCTCTTGTACGTTTCCTGATTAGACCAGTATAAATCCCTCACAAAGCTACTACATAGGACCTCTTCCCTGCCAGTTCTAGTACCCTCATCCACATGCCCAGTCCAGTTTTCTTCTCAATTTTGGAAGTAATGTTAATGAAGCTTGAGGTTCTGGGATGTCTTTCTCAAAAATCACCAGTAGGCTTGAACTACAGCTGCACTAGGAGTCCACTGAGTGCCATTTCTTAGGAAATCTCAGGCTCAGAAAGGATTAACAAATACTGTGGCCTGGCTTGCCTTCTGCTGCTGCATAAGAATGGCCCTAGTACCAGTTCAGGGTTTGGGGGATTTTTTTTCTTTTTTTTTTTTTTTTCTCCCTGTTATGATTCTCATTTAGTTTGTCCTGGAATGGTTCTTGTATACACAATTTTGTTCCCCTGTTCTGTCAGTCTTTTCAGAAATGGGGGTCTGTTTTGTGCAAGTTTCATACAAAGATGGTCAGGTTTGGTGCCAGACAGATTGACATTAAGGGGTGGCCTGGCACTGTGCATGGATTGGTGCAGATGTGGCACGTACTTGGAGTAGCTCAATCCCACTTTTCCAGGAGTGGTTCACATTGAAACTGAGTTGAAGCGTGTTCTGAGCTTAGATTTTTGTCCTGGGATTTAGCTGGCACATCCAGATCTGTAAGTGGTTTGAAAAGGACTCTGGCGTAAGCTTCAGCTAACATAGCACTTAACTATAACCACAGAAAATAGTTAGCATGTCATTATCATGAACTCTTTTCTTATAAATTCTCCTGAGTGGATTGCTAATAAGTATACTCCCTTTTGGGAGGGGAGGACTTTTTTTTTTTTTTTTTTTTTTTTTTTTTTAAAGAAACAACCTAATTTTCACTTGAGAGCCCCCTTGTTAAAGGGGTCCCTTCTGCTATTAATGGGTGGTGAAAAGGCAACAGGTAGGACTGTGTTGTCTTTTATAGTTGTGCCATTCTGTTGGCTCTCATATCCATTAGCACTAGGGAGGTAAAACCCTTGGAATTTGTTCAGTGACAACCTGTAGATTCTTTTCTTTTTGTTTCACCTTCTTGCAGGTGAAAAAGGAATTGGCAAAACAACTGGAAAGAAGCTGTGTTACAAAGGCACTACATTCCATCGTGTGGTTAAAAACTTCATGATTCAGGGTGGGGACTTCAGCGAAGGTAAAATACACTTTTAAAACTGAAATGTTTTAAATGGAACAGAAATGCTCTAACTTATGTGGTTATAATGCAACTTTAGAAGATGCTGTGAAAGCATTACAATGCCATAAAAATATTTTATTTGCTGTGAAGTATAGCTTAGGTCACCCATTTCTTTGTTAATTTTTGAAATTCTGAAATGTTTCAACTAAAGTAATATTTCTTTAAAAAATTGTGTTAAAAAGAAGAAGAAAAACCCTTGCTGGAGTTGATAACACCTACCTTATTAAAACAATTCAAATCCGAACTGTAGTTTTAACTGCTTTTCATTTTTGTGTCCGCAGTAGAGGCAACACTAGTAATGCTCTATTGGTACAGTGACATAACTGTTTGAATAAGTTTAAAAATAATAATAAAGTAGTAAATGAGCTAGAAGTGTTTAATGGATAAGTCTCTAAAAGGAGATTTTCCAAGGAGTTCTTGTTTCATTCCCTGCAGTATGTGTACAACATAATGTTTCAGCCTGTTGTCCTTCCCTGAAATACCCATCCTTACCAAAATGTGTGTCCTGAAATCTTGTATCTGATAAAATGGGTGTGGTGAGGGAATACCTTGTTTTGAGAATCAAGTAGAAGTAAGGAGGCCTTTAAAACTGCTAGCTACTTTCTTATCCATTCTAGTCATGTGTCAGCTGCTTTGAGCCAGGCAAGATTGTTGGTCATACCTACGGTTGTCTTTTTTGGTTTTTTTTTTAGCTTGCTGTTGTTTTTCTGTCTGCTGGTGCTTTAGCAAATACCAGTGAGGATTAGCCTTTGGACCCCTGCTTCAGACTTTCCAGTGTTCAGAGGCACTAAAGCACTCTTGATTCTCAATATTTTGAGGGTCAACAGTATAATGCATGGCTATGGCTTTTAATCAAGGAGCTTATGTTCAGATACTAATAACTGGCCAGAGTATCCTGGTTTGTTATGAACAACATATGGAATGTTACATACAGCTTTTTTCATAAATGAAACAAAAGGTTTAATTCATGCTTTTTAATGCGTAGGTAATGGAAAAGGAGGTGAATCTATTTATGGTGGCTATTTTAAAGGTAAGAGGAAATATGTCTTTGCAGATTCTTACTCAGTTCTGAGATAAACAAGTCTTGATTCCCAAGCTACTTAATGAAAACAGGTCTACTTATAGATCACCTTTTGCATGAAACTAATGTTGCATGAGAATTCTTTTTATATGCATGACTTTCAGATAATTTTTTTGGTAATATTTAACTTTAACTGACAATTAATTAAGGCTAACATTATTGGTTAAACATGACTTTCAGCATGGAGGTTAGGCAACTTTATTCATGAATAAACTCCTATCTTCCTGCCTAAAACTGTCAACATATTCTTTTGTTTATAGAGAATGTGGTCTTTTGCAAAATGAAAAGGTAAGAGACAAAAGCTCAGTAACACAAATTCAAACTCTGTTCCCTTGTACCCTCCCTAGTAAATATATAGACAACTGATACGTCCGTTTGTAGATGGATATCTGTGTTGCTTGGAGAAATGGAAGAGTTCTGTGTCTAACCTTTCTGAGGGTTAATGACTTATTCTGAGAAAGAATACTGGCATAATTTCCAGCTCTAAACAGTTATTTCTTCTTTTGTTAATGTCCCTTTCCTCCCCTTCCCTATTCAAGGTTTGTATGCTTAGTGTTCATTTCTAAAAGTGTTTGACTTTGTTTATATGCTACACAAGTTATTTGTTTTGCAAAGAATTTGTAAATAAATGTACATTTACCTCTTTTTAAAATCTATGGTTGGAAGGAAAATGGTGAGTTTATAAAGTATTTGTATAAAGACATACAATTCTTTCTTGCAAAAAAATGGGTAGTTACTGTGGTATTCAAGTGTTAATAAAGGTACTGTATGTATTTATGTTTTGCAAGCAGCTCTGCGTGGTTAAGTGCATGCCATTAAGTTTGTCTTAAAACAGAGACAGTTTCGTGTTGGGAGTATTACAGCCTTTAGTCAAAAGAAAGTCTTGAATAGATCCATTTGCTAAGAAGTTACTAAGGTTTGTTTCTAAAGGCGGTGAGTGCTAAACATGCAGCATTGTGTTTTGATATGTAATCTTAAAACCAGGTTTGTACACACAAATTACTGTTTTTAGCTTTGAAAATGAACTTCAGAAGATCTGGGTTTATATTATGCTGTACAACCGGAAGTCCTCTTTAATTCACTGGAATATAAAATGCATGTTTAGTTTAGTCTTAATTGATTTTATATTTAGGTTGCAGGAATAATACTTTCTTAGTTTCTCATTCAGGTATCTAGGTTTTTTCTCCCTTGTACGTTTTGAGACTTCCAGTTTTGAATGGATAGGTGGCTATCTTTTAACGTGCCGTACCAGGGAAATGGCTTTTTCTCTAGAACTTTTTACCTGAGGTGCATGCTGTGTGAATAACAGTATCATGTATGTTAAGTCTTGGTTTAGGGTATGAGTAGCTCTTCCAACCTTGTTCTTACTCTGAAAATGCTGGATTTAAATCCAACTCTATGAGAATCTGATGTTTATTGAAGATACTAAAAATAACTTTAGCTTTCTTTCATTAGAAATGTTTGCACTATATATGAAACTTTTTCTTTAAGAAAGAATGCTTTCTGTCTCATAACTGCTTCTATTGTAACTTTTGAGAGGCTTGTTTCAACTTGATTTTTGTTTTTTTCCAACCCGTTCGTGTTTCTTCAGCAGCAGCAGAATTTCTCCTTAAAGCATCCATAAGTTACTAAGAAAATTAGACTTGCATTACTTGTCAGGGAAAATCTGACAAACATATTTTTTCTTCAAACAGATGAAAACTTTATTCTCAAACATGACAGAGCGTTCCTTTTGTCAATGGCAAACCGAGGGAAACATACCAATGGTTCCCAATTTTTCATGTGAGTAGATGTAACACGACAGTTGAGCTTTTCTTAAACAGAGAAGCGCTGTTCATGAGAAAGATGGTATTGCTAAATTATCTATAACAATGTTATCCGCCTTATTTTAAATAGGCTTGAGTGGGTACCTGCAGTGTAAGCTATGATAGGAAACATTAGTTATCAGAATTTGCTTGTTTCATTTGGATTAGAAGCTGGTACTCCATGGATGTTCCTTGTTCATTGCTTTTTACCCTAAAAATATGGCTTATGCAGTAAGTTCTTAGTGTCCAGAAAATAGATTCTTTGGCTTTGTGTGTGCACCAACCAAATCTTAACAGATTATCTGCAAATTACAGTGTTGAGCTTTGTATGCAAAAGGGAGTGAGATCTAGAGGTGGTTTGTATGGTTTTGCATGTGCTCTTTAAAATATGATGATTTATGATTTAGTTTTGGGGGAGGGACGGGAGGGAGGATGAGTTGGTTTTGTTTATTGTTTTGGGGTTTTTAATTTTTTTTTATTTTGGAGTGTTTGTTCCTGACATGCTTTTCTTCTATATTGCTGCATAGTTGTTTACTTATGCATATACCAACTCCTTTGGTACCAACACTATGTAAAATTATGTGCTGATAATCAGATTTTTCTTTAATTACCTTAAAAAAAAAAAAAAATCCATTCTAGTATGTAGACGGTTCTGTTAAATTGTAGAAAACATGTGACTCTCTACCATCAATAAACACTCTGGTCTGATATGTCAGGGTCTTCTGGTTAAAGTAGTTGTAGTCTAGGTTCATTTTTAGTATTTTTAAACTTGCTGATTTTTATGTGACTATTCCTCTTGTTAAATCCCTTTTAAAAGTTGCCTTCTGTTAATGTTTAACAAGTTTGTATTTGGAAAGATCTGGATTATAATTTGGGGCTTGTGCTGAGAAGAACTTTGTGAAATAACACTGGAGTTTTCAAAAGTAAATTTTAATGTAGTTAACTAGAAAAACTTTTTTCTTTGCCATCTTTCTTGGGGTATAAGAATGAATGGCGCTTCACTGTCTTCAGTAAAGGAGTAAATTGTCCTCAAGAATCTTTCTTTTTTTCTTTGCCTGAAAAAGATCTTCAGTATGATATGATGAAGTTCAGATAAGAGACATTTTTAGGTCTTTTCCTAAAGAATGCCCTAAAAATGGAAAATGAATAGGAACCTAAGAGGAAGTCTTTCACAGTTACTGCTGTTCTGACTTTCCATAGAGATAAAATCATCAGTGTCAAAAGCTTGCTTACTGTTACCTTCAAACAAAGTTTTAGATGTTGTGCTTGCTTACAGTAAATCTGAATGGATATGTATACACATTAATATGGTAAACAATCACTATATAAAAAAAAAAACCAACCCTGTGGTTTAATAAGCTCTCTGAAAGACATTGGTTCACTGTTTGCTACTTGGTGACTTATCTTTTGGTTCTCCTGTCATAGTTTTCCATTTTTAAGCTTATCTGAACGATACACATGAAAACTTAATGATGTCATATCAGTCAAGAAGCTATCATTTGAGGGCTCTAAAGTTTCTTTTCTTTCATGCATTTGATTCAGAAGTCGTCTTCTTTCCCTTATGCTTCGTAGACTCAGCTTACTTGTTCAATTAGATTTAACAGGCATAAACACCTTACCTGTCCCCACACACCAAAACAACCTAAGGTTGTGTTGGATGCTAAATTATAATTTACATGGGACAATAAAGTGAACAGTATTTAAGAGCACTTGCATCAAATACAGAAGTATTTTGAGAGATGCAGATTTCTTTAAAAATTCTGGTTTTTCATAAAATCACTGTAAAGAGTAAGTGTTAGCTTGGTGGGAATTCAGGCAGAGTAAGACACCTAAACATAATTGTCGCCATGTAGGCTATATTCACCTCAGCTGCCTGGAGGAATCTAAAGCCATTTTTAGGCTCCTACCTGGCCTTCAGCTGCTGGCAGAGAAGGATGTGGATGTTCTGAAGGTCTCGTGCCTTGCCTGCCCCATGCAGATTTCTTGGATATCCTGTAATGTCTTAAATGGCACCAGCTTCCCCTACAGTCAGCCAAGTGAATCAAGCCCAGGAGTTAAACTCCCAGTATAACCAGTGAGGGTTAGGTGGGCTGCTGTCTAAGTCTTTAAAGCATGCTCTAATGCTCTAGGCTTCTGTGACCCTCTTGACTGCGGCTTTTTTTGTTTTACCTCATGCAGATACCTAATGCTGTTTCAGACACCATTGGGAACTTCAAGACAGTGAGTGCAAATAGGATGTAGCACCTGCAAGACACCCTGCACTCCTGGAGTAGCAGCTGGAAGGCAGGCAGGATACAGTAGGGCAGCTGAAGATGCCTGTATGTTGGCAATTGAGTGTTCTCCCTAGATCTGACCAGCAACTGAGATGCCTACCTCACTTGCAGATGCCTTAACTATATTCAAGTTTATGTATTTAAGCTGAATCCCACCTTAGGCCTCCAGTACTGCAGCCGATCCTGGGAATGAATACATACAATTACAGAATCTGTACAGAAGCCACTGGGGCTGCTTGTAAAGGCGTGTGTTTACATATACAGGCAGTTGTAAAGTCAGGTTCGTGTTTGATAGATCAGTTTACGAATAGCCAAGGATGGATGGTGAAATGCATAGTTCAACAATCTGTCTTTTTGTACAGATTTTTTTAATGGTGGAACTTGTTTTCTGCTTCATAACATGGAGAGTTTGAATTTCAAGATTCAAAGTAGGAAACAACTGCTAAAGATTTTATCTAGGCAGTTTCTGACAACTTTAAAATGCAGTATATTAAAGCAGTTAGTCTTGCTTGGTGACAGTTGTCTGATTACTTCAGGGAATGTACTGTGCATCTATACAGCTTTTCTTTAATAAAATGTTTGCTTCCTTTAGTGATATATTTTAAGCTGAAATTAAAACGTGTTTCTTGCACTCAAAAGAATGCTCAGTTATTCAGTAGTTTATCATTAGGAAAAATGTTCTTCAAATGTATACCCTGAAAATTGTGTGAAAGGCAGTCTTCAGTGGCAGCCTTTAGACTTCTTTAATGGTTTGAACATGTTTAATTTTATTGATTAGATTCATAGAAAGGGAGATAGTTCATCTGCATCTGAACTTCTTTAGACCTCTGTTTGCATTTTATTTTTTCATCGATAACTTCAGGGACAAGAACTCTGTATTTCTCTCTCGTACACATCTAATGTAGCAGATAAGGAGTGCAAATAAGTTGTTTTCTTTTATGTAAGTATTTGTCCAAGTAGGGCTAAAATAATAGCAAGAATCCTGACTAGAACAGTTTTGCATATTCATCAGAAGTGTTTTCCCTGCTTAGTACAGATAAGTGTCATTTGGAGTAACTAGTCTTTACAGAAAGTAATCAGGCAGTGAATAGCTCTTTGGCAGACAGCACTAACTGGTCACAACAAGATTCTATGCAATGTCTAAAAATTGTTAGAAGTTGAGCTACAGTGGTCAGTTTTACTTGAGATAGAAGCTTCAGCCTAATCTTAATGTAAACAAGCATCTGACCAATCCTAAAGTAGCATCAACTTGCTTTGATTCATCAGGAATTTCTCTGGCACAAATGAGCTTGAAGCGTTTATAAGCAACAATAGGGAAGTGGGCATAGAAGAGACAGCGTAAGTATCCTTAGGAAGCTCTGGTGAGGCCAGTGTAAAAAGAAAGAACATAAATTAAAGCACTGGTAGAAACTGGCAAGATGCAAAAGTAGAATGAAGAGTCAGAAGTATATTATATATATGTCAGAAGTGCTGTGTTTAATGCTTGTTGACTAATTTTCCCCAATTTTTTTTTTTTAACTTGACTAGTAACAGCTGGGTTGAAAGAAGAATGTTCAGCTAAGGAAGGATTATGTTTTTTGTGCACACACGCTTTAAATAGGCCAAGTCTATTCACACATGTGTCTTAAGAAACTTTTCCTAGTCTGAAGAAATGTATCTTGTTGAAATCCAGCTGAAAGGATACAGAGGCCATCCCTTTATAATGTTTGTATTTGTGAAATACTGGAATTTCAATTTTCTTTACCCAAAGGGATCTGTTGTAGCATTTTATTGTGAACTAGTGTTGAAGATAGTTGTAAGGCACCAGGATATAAATTGGTTATTTGTATTTTCAGATAGCACCACTATTTAATTTGATTATTTGCTGTTAATAACTTCTATTAGAACCATCAGTTATTTAGCAAGTCTTCTAAATACCACCTTAGTGTGTTAACCTTCTTTTAATTGTCCTGTTTCTGTGTTGATACTCAGATATGGAATCCTTAGGATGGGGTAGAATCATCTTCCTTTTTCTGTATACTCCAATATCTGTTTTGAACTGCTGCCAAAAAGATTATTATAATTAAAGTTATTGGGGCAGTGCATCTAGAGCACTGCACAAATATAGCTCATGTCTTTAGGTCCCTGATTAAGAGTTGAGGGGAATAGTCGGCCTGTTCTTGGATGTTGCAGCTTAGTGGCTGTATTACTTGTTGGGTGTTGTTCTTCTTGAGCAACATATTCTGCTTCTCAGTCAGGCTGATCTGATAATGGTATCTTGTCTCTTTAGAGCAACTCCATCATGCATGTCGCCATATCCAACCTGCTAGTAAGGACAGTTGCAATATAAAATAAGTGCAACTCTTGCGAAAATAAGTATATAAAGTACTATAAAATTAATGAGACTCCTGATCATACAAATGCTTGCATGGGCTTAACTTTGCTTCCATTGTCATACAAAATCTGTCAAGCTATGCTTACTAGAAAAATAGAAGTGCCTGTGCAGAGTGAAGCATAAAGAAAACAATAGAAGGCAAAAAAAAAAAAAAAAGCCAACCTCTTTGTTGTCATTGGGATGTTTTGTGTAATAATTAATTTAATGCCTTGTTATTTAGCCATGTAGTTTACTGAGGAATACATCCTTATTACAACTTAAAGAGGAGTCTTAGGTTGTGTTCCATATCAGTTCAAATGCCTGGAGTTCTTGCCTCTGTGTTCAGAAGCTATCTAAAACTTGAGGCTGTTTTGCTATTACTGCTAGACATTTTTTTTCCATATTGAGGGTATTGTTGGTTTAATGTGTCTCAAGCTCTGCTTTCTTGCTCAAAACTAAATAGCTTTTTTTGTCTTAAAAATGTTTTTATTGTGTGATGCCATGCCTAGTTACTAAATTCAAACAAACTAACCACTTTGATCTGCTAAATGAAGGATAAAATAAATTGAGAGGACTCTTTTGATTTTACAAATGATTTCTGAATGTTACTAGCTTATTAAAAGTGGTTCATTTCTAAGTCTTTTTGGTGTCCCAAACCAGGTATTTTTCTAATCAACAGTTAATTATTTTTTTTTTACTGTGACTGAAATACCTTTGAGCTAATCATTGAACAGTTGACAGTAATATAAAGATCTAAAAATTTCAGATGAGAGAGGCTGATGTTGCATTATCTTTGAGCAAAAGTGGTATACATGCACTTATCACACAAGCAGGTCCATTGGCTTGATCAAAAGTTTATGTAAAAGCACAGCCCATGTGAAAGTATTCACAGGATGCTTTTATGTGTAACAAGTAACAAAGAGATCATTTCTACACTCAAATATGCAGAGACACAAGTAAGAACTTAATAGTTTGTTTGGGGGGAAAAATATGAATAAGCTCAACTGATAATGCATTTTTAAAACATTGCTGCTGTTCAGAATTATACTAGAGAAAAAATATGGTATAAGCTGATGCATATGTTTTGTCTTTTTTCATCTGCAATGTTTTTGTTTTTCTATAATTCTGAACAGAAGTAGTCAAATAGCAGTGCCCATATTCTAAAGAAAACAGCCATTTTTCTTAGTTTGAGAAAAACTTCATCATACGAGGAAGATGTCAGCTAATTATGAAATGTATGAGGTTGTAGACTTAATGACTTAACACATTTGTAAATCAAAACATTTAAGCTATGGTCTGCCATTCTATGAAGTTTTTACTTAGGACTGGATTCAGTTGAGCATTTGAACACTTATGTAACTGCAAGCATGTGAATAAACCCATTGGAATCAGTTATTCATCTGCTTAAAGTTGTGCATGTGTTCTAACACTTTTGCTGGATTGAGACTTAGAGGGAAGTGGGAGCATTCTCTTTTCTAACTGTTTATCTTTGTAATAGCGTATGCAAGCAGGTTATGTCTATAGGTTTCTTTTTTTAAGGAGAACTTACTGTAGTTTTCAAAGTACCTTGTATTCTAAAGAAAATTTAGAGCCCTCTTTTAGGCATCCTTGTTCTGCATACAACTTGATTAATATTAATTTTAAACTTGTATTTAATAAAACATAGACTCAGTTTTGTCTGAAAATGTATTACAATTTATTTCTGCCATTTTTGTGTAAAATTTACAGAAACAGTGTTACATCGTGCGCTCCAAAGGTAATGTCTCATTCCTCTAAGGCTGTGTCCTTTCCTTTTCTTCTTTCTGTTTTTATCTATCTTGTTTTTTCTGATCATATTGTTATGTGCATTGAATCCTTTGTTAGGACGGAGGTTCTTGGGGGGGTGGGTGATAACATGATTTTATCAAAAAGATCCTTTTCTCTTCAGCAGTATCTTAAACCAATTTACTTTAAACTTGAGTGAAGAAAGGTATTTGTCGTTCTGTAAATAACTTGGATAATAGTATATATTATAAGGCAGACTTTGAACATTTTAAATTACAAAAGTTCTGTATAGAAATGTTTTATTAAAATATTATTTGGGGGGAGGAACTCATCATGACTCTAGGTATCTGTAGTGCAAAGGCAGTAAGTTGGTTTTCTCCTGATTAAGTTTGGATGCCAAAGCAAATGTTCAAGGACTGAAAGGCAGAACATATGCAGATAACTTTGAAGTGGTCTTCTAAAGTGCACGCTTGCAGAATAAATGTCATGTTACAACCCTAACATTGAGATGACAAAACTTTCAAAAGCGCAATGAGGAGTTGGGTTTCTGCTTCCTGTAGGAAGTCTGTTAAGTCACCTAACTCCTTGCCATGCATCTGAAAAGTTTTCTTTTTGGATAATGCTTTTCCTTGTGTTTTTCATTTCATGAACAAGTAAATGAGAAAAACCCTATCCATTTTATCTATCAAATTGCCAGTGTAATTAGAGAAACTTCTACCTGGGTTTTAATGTACCAACTATCCCTTTCTTTGCTTATTGAGGACTAGTCTAAAGAAAGTACATGCTTAGGTAATTTGTTCAATTGGTCTTCAAGTGCTGCTGCATGGCAGAAGCACATTACTACAGCATTCATATCAAGTGTGTTTGAACCTATTGCTGTTTCTAGCTAATTCTAAGCACTAAGTCTTGTTTATTATTGGTTTCATTGAAGTAACCCACTTCTATTTTTTCACTACTTTAAATCAGCTTTATAATTAAGCCCGCATAAACTGTTTACTTAACAGCAGGTTGTTAATGCAGCTCACTTTGGCTTAAAGAACTTCAAAAGCTGTAAGAATTTTTCTGTTTGTAGCAATATGCTGTATTAGCAAGGGAAAACCAAAGAACACCCCCTACGATTGAGAAATTAAATGTTGTCTTGATAGCATTTCTTTCCCTGTGTTAAACCAATGAATTTTTCTCTATTATTCAGTATTACAGAAGTGGAAGGTCTGGTTGGCATTTGGAGCTTAAAAAAAATCAAGAGTGTAAACACTCCTGATTCACAGTTCCATCTTTTGGCATGCATTCCAGCACTGCAGTGTTTTGTGACCTAGTAGTTCAAAACTCAAGTAAAGATATGTGCTTAAAATGTAGTATCTTATCATAGCAGTGAAAACATAACTTCATTGTACCACATCTGTGTTATTGTAAATTTAGAAAAAGCATCTGTGATTGATTATTTATTTTGAGAGAGGGGAGTTCATTGGAAGAAGGCTAGAAAGGCAAAATAGTGCCTGGGGAGGAGAGAGGAAAAATGTTTTCAAATATTAAAATAATTTCAAATGCAAATTATCTTGACTTCTGGGGTTTTTTCTTCCCCAATATATAAGATTAATGCAAGTTCTGATGTTCCGTACTGAATTTGTCTGCATAGTAAGGTTCCCTGTGCAACATTATGCAGGCTTTCTTGTAGAAGTAATTTCCTTTCTTTTTTTGGAAAAGGATATAGAGAGATACCAGGTCATAGCATTATCATCAAAAAGGTGAATCTTAACATATAATTATATATGCACAACCTTGAATATTCTAATTTGAAGTCAGCTCAGAAATTTGGCATAACTCCAAATACCTTTTAGGATAGTGTGCAAAATGTAATGCAGTTGCATTTCTCCTTCAGGCTAGAAACAGCTAAATGTGGGAAGCTGAAAAATAGGGAGGAAGTCTGCATTTATTACAGAAGTCAGCTGTAGGGTTAGCATATAATGTCTGCTTGCATTGTGCTGCTGTTGCTTTTGGGAAGCCTGCGAGCTTATGAGCTGGAGTGCTATACTCTTGATGGTTAAAGGTAGAAGTATTGCTTTGTATTCTGAGTCATGAGGCCAATTAAGTAAATGAAGAGTAAGAAAGAAGCGGGGCGGGGGGAGCAAAGTATCTATCACATATGACAACTTTCTTCTTTTTTTAAATAAACTGACTTTAAAGTGACCTTGTAATATAAGAACCTAACAATTTCAGAAACATATAAATTCAATTAGTTACAATTTGGCAATAAATATTGGGTATCCTCTCTCTCATTAAAAATGTAAGTTATGTTTGAATGTGTATTTAAAGACACTTATTTGAAAATTGTTTACTGCATGCATAAAGTAATACTTGATACAACTTCCAAGTATGCACAGTTAGCTAAACTTTGAGCAAATTTCATGTAAAAGTTTAAAATGCCTGTGTGTATAATCTGTAAAGTTTTAAGTCCATGTATGTAACTGGATTTTTTCACTATTTTTTTTCTTACCTTCATCTCTTTTTTTTTTTTCTGTGCCATTCTCCTCTTTTACTTCATCTGAATCCCTGATTATTTTTTTTTTACCATCTTACCATCTTGCTGTTTGTCAAACAGAACAACAAAACCTGCTCCTCATCTCGATGGGTAAGAATCCTCTACCATTTCTCCAAAGATGGCTAAAATTTGAAGGTTGTAAGTCTTCACATATTATATTGAAAGTAGACAACAATGGGGAAACCAATTCTTAATTCTGTGAAAGATTATACAATAGAACAAGATGGAAAACAAAAGTTTCAGTTCTATAAAAAATTCAAGTTGCAACTTATTTCCTAAAGCTGGTCAAAAACTTGGAAGGTCTGAAATCCTAACATTATTTCTTTAAAACTGGTTGCTGCGCTGCCCTCAGTCCATAAATCAGTGAGTTGAAATGTCAAGTTTAATATATTTGGATAGTACTCTTTGTGGCATGTTTTTATCCCCAAAATATATTAGTTCCTGTAAGTATAAGTTATGGGGCAAATGGAAGAAGGAAAGACAAATGTGGTAGGGTAGAACAAAACTGGGGGTTCCTTAATTATAACTGTCCCTGCAATGCCAGTGGGAATTTGTATGCTGAGTTTGTATAGACCTATAAATGCTTCTTCTCTGGGGAAAACTGTACTACTTTGTCATCTTTGTATATGGACTCTTGATCCCTCTATTGCACAAAATTTCAAAAATAGAAGGATGGATTAGAAATGATGATCTGTTTACCCTGACCATGTATAAGAGAGTAGAATGACCTCAAGTATTTCTCTCAAATTGAACAGGAGTGAACCTCTGTTTCGTCTTGCGTGAAAACTTAGCGTTGTTGTAAATGTAAAAAAAAAAATCTTATTTTTAAGGTTAATACATTTTTAAGAGCTGAATGTTTCTATTTCAGAATGACTTTTAAAATCTGAAATTCATTGGAAAATAATTACAGAAATATATAAATGTTTGTACTTTCCAAATATTTTATTTCTGCAGTGTACATGTTGTCTTTGGACTGGTTATTTCTGGTTTTGAAGTAATAGAACAAATAGAAAATCTGAAAACTGATACTGCAAGTAGACCCTATGCAGATGTACGAGTTATTGACTGTGGGGTGCTTGTTACAAAATCAGCAAAAGATGGTAAGCATACACATACCTGAAGTTAATTGAATGTTGACATTGTTTTCAGAGAGTATAAAAATTATTGCAGTGTCTAAAAATCATTATGGTAAATCTCTAGAACCTTAATTAATTCTTACAAGCCTTTAAAATTTTAATCTTGGTGTAGGTGAGGAAGGCAAAGCAAGGGAAAAGGTTTTCTGACCTAAACCTTTGTGCCTTGGAAAACGTATGCCTGGTTCCTATTCTCTTTAATTAATGTTTGAGGTTAATGTGACATACTCAAAAAATAATTAGAATTTATTTTTCTGAGTTTAAAAGATGGACACACAAACATATACTTTTCTTGAAGTTGAATTTTGTGCAGTTTCCAAAGGTTTATTTTAAGATCATGTAATGTTAATGTATGTGGTGTATGTAGTCAACATAATTTTCCTTTTCATGAGAATTCATAGGGAATAAGTTACCTTTAAAATATATTCGGACAGTTGCTGTAAAGTAGTGGAACGTTATAAGTTTGAGTTTTCTACTTTTGACTTTAAGGATAATGTGGTTATTTATGTCCGTTAGAGAAAGTCAAGAGGATAGATAATATAAAAGTATGAGGATGCAGAAAGGAGAAATACACAACTGAGGCTGAGATTAACTCTTAAACTTTGTTTTGTAACCTGTGCATTGCTTTCTAAAGAAACTAATTTTTTTTCTTTTTTTTACTATAAATGGTGTTGGCTTATTTGTACATTCTATTCGAACCCAAAAGTGTGAATTCAGTGTTATAACCTAAAATACATTTTCAAAGGAGAAAAGGGGAGGAACCCTCCTTCTTAAAACTATACTTATCCTCAACCTTTCTTTATATTAGCTTGGCATAAGTTAATGTTTAGCTTCAGTTATAAACTTACTGTGTATTAATTTAAAAATGTTTTGGCCTTGCAGTGATATGTTTTCTTATATGGTGGAAGTTGTGTGTGGAAGTTCATACAGTTTACTTCATAGCAACTGAAGGAATTTTTTTACAGCTATCTTTGCTGGAAAATATTTGTATCATTTCTTTTAGTATTGTTTTAGACTAGACACAATTATATGACGTTTTATTATTGTGCTTTAATGCAACTCATTGTGTAAAAAGTTCACAGAGCTTCTCAAAGCAGTATGGTGTGTATTTATATAAAAATGTATGTATTTTGTGCTGTGTATATACACACTACACACGTGTGCACCTGTACACACTGTAAACTTAAAATATCTGTTTTAAGCTTTGGAGAAGAAGAAGAAAGTATGTTCTGACTCAGAAGCTTCAGACTCCTCCTCCAGTGCATCAAGCTCTTCAGAAACTTCATCTGACAGTGAAGCTGAAAATGAAAGAAGCAGAAGAAGAAAGCGTAAAAGAAGAGCTAAAACCAAACAATCAAGAAAACGAAGAAAGGAAGAGAGGAAGAAAGAGGATCCAAGGTGCAAGCGAACCTCAAACCAAAGACGGTGACTAGTCACTTAATTTTAAGAATTTCAGAGAAATCTGAGAAATCCTACTTAGTTTTCATGAAGTACTCAAGCAATGAGGATGAAAATGCTTTTATTTAAGTTTGGATTTTAATGCTTGATTTCTATGAACAAGCAAAAACAACCAACCAAAAAAAACCCTAAAGCTGAGCTTGTTGAGTAGATTTTTCCATGAAATAGTTCGAGATCTTTGTAGATGGAAACTAGAGCAACTTTGAAATGAGTAAGGCTCAGCATGTTAAAGTATCTGGGACTCAGTATACCTGTGTTAAAGTCAGACATTAGGCAAATAATAGATCTTTGATATGTATTTGATTATATTTTAAAAATATATCTTGACAAATGGCAAATTAAAATTATTTGCTGTAAAGTGAGAACTGAACCTTTTTTCAAATAATAGTGCACCATCCTTCCTTTAGCCTAAAATGGGTTGTTAATGAAACACATTTTGGTTGTTAAGCCATCTTGGAGTTTGATGCATCATGTGGACTTGTTTTGGAATTCACTTTGAAAAAGTGGTGTTTATCAGTTGACAGTTAATTTTGATTTATCAACTTATTTTTCCCCATAGCAGCCTTTCTGACAAGAGTGATATAACGGAAAAAGCAGTCGATGTTAGCACAAAGAGGGACAAACCTGTGGTACGTCCTGAAGAAATTCCTCCAGTGCCTGAAAACAGATTTTTGCTAAGAAGAGATGTGCCTGTTGTCAATGTAGAACCTGAACCGTAAGGAAAATTGAGCTTTCTTATTAATGTTGACTTGGTGGAAACTATGCATAAAATTTTCCTGCTATTGTTCTATTACTAGTACTGATAGCAAATGATGGCTGTAGCGTCAGAATTTCTAAATGAGGTAATTAAATTGCCCTTTTTACAGTTTTCTCTGTAATATTCCTTACAACCTATGTCAGGGTTTTTCAGTGAGATCTAATGAGTTAGTTTCATTGGTCCTTAAGCATGTTATGACCTTAAACTCAATTACAGATGATGCAAAAAAATGAGTGAATAATTCTGAAAGAAATTTTGCAATGTAAACCATGGCAAATATTTGATTGCAAGGGAAGTTTGGGATTGGGAGAGGTGATTTTTCATCTTTCTTAGATTGAAGAAGAAACTTTGGTTCAAAATCAGTCAACTAGAATTTTATGACCCATCTATGATTTTTGAGAATAAGAGAAAATCCTCTTCTTTTCATATAAAGGAAGTAATGAGTTCACAAGTTACTTTCAATTTGTGTGTTGTACCTCTACTAAACTGCAGTTAGGTTCTTTTTCTATCAAATTTCTTCACTTTTGGACTTAGATGAGCTAATACATTACATTGCCAGATACCTCTAAAATCAGGGGTTTTGTTTGTTTTTTCATTTCAGTTAATGCTATAGTCTGCTGTAAGCCTTTTCTTGAAACATTACTTATGTTTCCAAACCCTTAGTAATTGCTTCTTTCGAGGATATTACACAAATTGTAAAGGAGTGCTGATTTTACCTCTTGTTGCTCGGGAAAGAAGCAAGGTTTTAGAACCTGTGGACTGTCGTGAATTACCATTCCCTATGCTAAGACATTGAATTTGTGTAACTGCCGAGACCCTGAAACTCTTCTGTCCATGTTGTCTTCATGATTTTTGCACCAAACACAAGTTAACCTCTTTAGAAAAGCCGTGTACCGCTTGAACTTGCTAAGTACTCTGTTAATTGTTAGCATTTATTTACAGGTAGAGAGGTCAGGTAGGCTACATATTTGGTTGAAAGCAAGTATATGTTGATTTGCCTTTCATTGCAGAACTGTGCGTGTCTTGCTTTATTTCTTGGAGAATTCACTGAATTCTTAGTTCTGCCATCTCAAAATAAACGAATATTTTGCATTATTAACTTAAAATTAGTTTAAGTTAATTCTTTGGGTTTTTTCCATGTAAGCTCATATTTTATTAATTTATGTAGGAAGCTTCTTGATCCTACGCCAATTCTGACTGACCAGAAACCATCAGTCTCTAAATCTGGACGAAAAATTAAAGGAAGAGGCACAATAGTATGTGACAAACTTTATTTTATCCCCCCCTCACCCCACCCCTTTCCTCTCAGAGTATCTTCTCTGACCTTTGAATTTCCTTGGAGGCTTTGTGTGACACTTTAACATGTTGTAGATGAAATACTGTGGTCAGGTAGTTAATTTTATAACGCTTTTCTTGCTATGCTTCTTGTTACTGTCTTTTTACTTTAAGATTGTTTGGGAATGCTTACTCCTCAGCTATGAGAAGTCTTCAAACATAAGAATAAATTTATTTCTTTTTAAAGATTGAAATTAATTCAGCCAGATTCGTCCCATGCGAGCCACAACATCTAAAGTAATGGGAAGTGACAACAGCTTTTACTCTTCTCCACTCGTTGGATTTTCTTGCTGTTTCTGTTAAACATTAGGACTGTAATGCATAACATTAGACAAAGCTGTTCTATAGTGTCCTAAGTGTATACAGCCCTTTCAGATGTATATTGCTTGTTCTCCCAAGTTCTGGTATTTGCATCTCCTGATGATTGTGCATATATTGCTGAGAAGCAACAGTTTTGTTGGCAACTTTGGCAGAATCGCTTACCTTGTTTGTTCTGCTTTTTGTTATTTTAAGTCAACCTTTTGTTTCCTTTTTTTTTAGCTACTTAATGTAGTTTCTCAAATTTCATCAGCTGTCCTGGCTGAGACCAAGTGTTATAATTTCATAGGTGACACTGCATGGGCAAGAAGTTACTTCTTTGCAGTGCTGGTTATGAAGCATTGTTGCAGATGTGCAGATTTGGTCCTTTTTTCTTTTTTTCTACCTACCTCTCTGAAGACTGCCACTGTTTAGGCAGATTTTATTTCTACTTCAGATCTCTGGTATCCTGAGAACTTTTGCCTTAATTTTGCTGTACTCAAGCAAAAGTCGTCTTGTCTCTTCTCTAGTAACTTACAATACAGGCCCCAAAACACTGCACAGCTGCATTGTTGGTTTTGAGTCAGTAGAAGAGGGAGAAAGTAAAAAAAGCTTTCGTAATTGTGCATTTGATTCTACTGTACTTCATATTGTAGCATGCCATGATTGAGCATATTCTTACCCTTTAGAATGTTTTCCTGGATCAATTTAGCAGGCGGCATTTGGGTGACCATAAACCAAACCAAGGCCAGATTTTTTTTGCAAGTGGAAGTCCTCAAAAAAAAAAAAAAAATTTATATATAAAGATCAGTATCTGTATAGCTGAAGGCACTTTTCATTAGAGTGGTCTTAACCAAGACTCCTCTGAGCATGATTTTCGTATGTGATAGCTGCTGGATTTGAGAAGTAGTTTTCTACTGATCCCCATAATGCAGTTATTTCAAGCCACAAAATTAATGGCTTAGATGGCCATAGCATGGACCAAGGTATTGTAGTGTTTGAGCCTCGCCTGAGAACCAACCCTTATTTGTCAGCCTTGACATTAAATCTGATAGCTGTCTTTGCTGCGTCTAACAGCTTTCATTTCTATTTGACACTTGTGATATCTGCTAAAGGAAGCCTTTTAAACAGACTGTTTTGAAATATTTATGTAAATAAAGATTTCTGGAAAAACAGCTTAAAGCTGAGTGGAACTGGCTTTTGCCAGGGATTTGGGTGTCTGTCCGGTTTTTCATAATTTTGGCACCCTCTTGGCAAAATTAAGAATAAAACCCAGTAATATCAGAAATAATTTAGGGCTAGCGATTAGTTGGAGAACTACGTTTTTCTGCCATCTCTAATAGTCTGATTAGCAACAGTTTCTACACAGAGTGAACTTTTTTGATGTTTTTCAAAATAATCATTTGTAGTTTTGAATCCTCTTAGGTTCTGAGAGACTCCTGAGTATAATATGAGAGAATTAGGGAGGTCCGTGAAACCTTCGCAACCTATTATACACCATTCATTTGTAAAAGCTGGGTTTTTTTAGTCACTGATTCAGCTCAAACATGTTCATGGCAGGTTATCTTTTTTTTTTTTTTTAAATGTGAACAATGTCTTAAAGACTTCTGCCTGTAATTAACTGAATAAATCAATACATGCATCTTTCTGGTTTTATTCTGGGGGGCAATTTTTTTTTTTCTTTCACATTTTGATTGCTTTTATAAGTGGCTCAAAATAATTGAGTAAAATCCAGATGTTTTTCTTTATTGAGTCAAGGAGCATCTAATTTCCTCACAGAATTTACCTAAGTGTGTATCCAACTGGGTAATGGAAAATAATGAGTTAGCAATATTAGAGTTTTTTCTCTGCTGCACAAGTAGCTCTTATTGCCTCCTTAAATGCTGTGCCTAAGCATTATTTGTTAAGTGTGAAGCTTCATTACACTTTTGTGAAAGGCTTTTTTTTTTTTTTCCCCCTCTCTTGGAAGGCGTCTTAAACTGGATTCCCATTTCTGAAGAGCTGAACAGCAGTAACTTTTGAAATAGGGCTTGTCTTTAATCATACAAGCAGTTAAGTGTTTGCTAACTGAAGTAAAACATCTGTGCTTTAGTATCCTGAAAAAAAAGTTGGTTATCTGCAGTAATTGTGTTATTCCAAAAGGTGTTACATAAAGGGAATCCATGACCTCTTACTTGATTCTTCCTTTTACATTTTGAAAAAATGGGTTAGCTGCTGGCCTCTCTCAAGCTTTGTGAAATGCTCTTAGAGTATAAAAAGATACAGTTAGCTATATAATCCAGTCTCATATGTGGGATATATGCATACCAAAAGTGGCTATTTTTGGTAGGAAATCTAGAGTTTGTTTTCTTCATGGACTTTGCGTAGATAATGTTGTCTGGCTTGTGTTATGAAGATGCATGCAAAATCTGTGTAAGAGACACCATATATTTTCTATATTATCCAATCTCTTCTAAAGAAAAATATATTATGTAACCATCTATCTTTGCTTTCATAGCGATATCACACCCCACCTCGATCACGATCATGTTCTGAATCCGATGATGATGACAGCAGTGAGACCCCTCCTCACTGGAAAGAGGAAATGCAGAGATTACGAACATATAGACCACCTAGTGGAGAAAAGTGGAGTAAAGGAGATAAGTAAGATCCTTACTACAAATTTAAAATGTCTTCGTTTTTTACACAAGCTTTAACAGATTGTGTAGATCTAGCATGTCATTTGTGTTTGAATAAAAAATGTAAATATCTTTGTATTTAAATACATTCCATTTAAATTCCAAAAAATTAGAAGTGGAAAACTTCTCTTGAAACCTTTCCACTTTGCTAATGTGACACCAGATGAACACACGCTGAAAAGTGTCAGAAGGTCAGAAGAGTAGTTTCTGATGGTGCCATCTTGGGTACTTCTTAAGTAACTAAGGACCTGTCCAGTTTCCTGTTGCTTTCCATAGAGCTAGTCATGTCATATTTCCTTTAGCCTCAAACTTGGTTATATGGTTTCTTTGGATACCAAGTAAGACATTCGAATCCACCAATCCTGTATTGTTCTAGTTACGTATTCTTTCTGCAGCTGCAAACTCTGTGATGGAAGCCAGCTCTCCAGAATTTCTGATGAGTTGATACTAAATATAAGCTTCTATCAAATTATGATAGATAACTCTTAGAAGGAAAACTGAAGAATATTGTATATAATCATTACTGAATAATTGCAAATGTTTCTGATAGTTTTTTTTATATACTGAGTGCGTTCAGTTTATTGCTGTATTGCAGCATACCAGCTAAAAGAATACTAAATAAGATGATGTTTTAAAATTTGTATTTAAACGTGGTTTAAGAATCCTATAGTGGTAGAGGTCAAAGTCCTGTAGACTAGGGCAGTTAAAACATTAAATCTTTGCACAGGTTCTACAATATGCAAAATTTGCTGACGTAGGCTGATTAATTTCTTATAGAGAAGTAGCTCTCTTGATAGTAACGTAATTCTACATCTTAACAAGCATAACAAGCTCAGTCAAAACACAATTGTCTGGTAGTAAAGGGTGTGTGTGTTTAATTTTTTTTTTAAACTCAATTAATTGCATAGGAGGTGGGGAAAATACTTAGTTTATCTGAAGTTTTTAAAGAATTTCCAATTAGTGTGGGGCTTGCTTGTTTGTTTTCTAGGTTGAGTGACCCATGTACAAGCAGATGGGATGAAAGAAGTGCATCCCGGAGATCAAGATCCTGGTCACATAACGGTTACTCTGATCTAAGTACTGTGAGATATTCTAGCCATCACAAAAAGCACAGAAAAGAGAAAAAGAAGGTGAAACATAAAAAGAAATCTAAAAAGCAGAAGCATTTCAAGAAGCACAAGCAAACTAAAAAAAAGAAGACATCAGCCTCATCAGATGTAGAATCCTCTCATTCCTTCCTCAGGAGGACAAAATCATCTTGTGATCGTGAGAGGAAATCTCGTTCTTCTTCATTGTCTTCTAGACATTCATCCAGAAGAGGCTGGTCTAAATCTGATAAGGAAGACCAGAGCTCATCCACTTTATCAAGCAGAGGGACTCGATCATACTACAGGTCCAGGTCCCGATCCAGATCTAGGTCTAAATCAAGATCTTATTCCCGAAGAAGTTCTAGATCAAGATCAGCCTCTAAATCATCGCGTTCTCGAAGCAGGTCAAGGTCAAGTTCTAACCCTAGGCTTCAAAAGACGGTTTCCAATTCTCCACGAAATATTTCAACACGATTAAATGAAAGTAAGTTGAACAAGACTGCTGAGCCTGTAAGAGCAGTTATACTCCCGAGTGATAAAATTGTCGTACCACCAGTTGTCCCAGAAAACCTCCCTGTTATACCCTTAAGTGATAGTCCCCCTCCTTCGAGGTGGAAACCTGGGCAGAAACCGTGGAAGCCATCTTATGAGCGAATTCAGGAAATGAAAGCTAAAACAACCCATTTAATACCCACACAAACTAATTACAATTTAGTAGTCATTAAAGAGGCCAACACTTCTTCCTCATATCATAAGCGACAAAGGAGTTCAGACAGTGATCGAAGCGGTTATTCCAAATATCATAGTGACAGAAGCTCAGACAGCTGGCTGAGGTCAAGAAGCAGGTCTTCTCGAAGTAGGTCATACTCAAGATCTTATACAAGATCTAGAAGTCCATCTAGCTCGAGGACAAAATCTCGTTCTTCTGGTAGATCACCATCACTGAGTAAATACCGCAGTGACAGGTCAGGTTATAGCGAGTCAACATCTTATTATTCCCTTAGTGATGATGATACGCACAGAAACAAAAGAAAGTCCATGTCAAGTGATCAGAAAGCTCGGTCTCTTAAACTGAGGCAAGAAACGAGCTCTGAAAGTACTCTCCCTTATAAGTGTACAAAAGACTACGATGAGTCTTCTCAAGGATTGAAAGAGAGTGACACTTTATCATCTTCAGACTTCTCTACTGACAGTGACCGTTCTGCCAAAATGAAAGTAGTCCAAGAAAAAGAAGGCCGTTTTCAATTAGAAGGAGATACTCAGAAACAGGATAAAAATAGCTTAAGTTCTGAGAGAGGGGAGGAGGAATCCAAGTGTGAGCGGGATTCTGGTCATGCTAAAAAGAAAGCAGCTAAAGAGAAATCTTCTGAGCAGCCTAGAGGTGGTGCAAAAACTAAACGAAAATCCTATTCAGGTAGTAAATGGGACTCTGAATCAAACTCCGAAAGAGGAGAGGCAAGGCATAATAGGGGAGACTCCAGACCCTCCTCCAGTAAAGAGGAAGGAGAGGCCACATCAGGATCTGATACAGAGCTTAGCGTTACCAAAAGGATAAAAAAACAGTCAAATTCTTCAGAAGGCTTTCTGGATTCTGATTGTGCGTGGAAGACAAGCAAACAGTTGTCATCTTCTGAATCTGAGAGTTCTTGTTCTAGCTCAACAAACATTAGAGGAAAGTCAAAAAAACACAAACATGGATCGAAAAAAACTCTTAAAAAATCACATTCAAAAAAAGCAAAAGAAAAATCAAAAGGGAAAAAGGAGAAGAAACACAAAGTTCAGAAAAGAAAAGAAATGTTTCACTGGCAGCCCCCACTGGAGTTTGGTGAAGAAGATGATGATGAGATAAATGAAAAGCCGGTTACCAAGGATGATAAAAAAGAAAAGCCGCTTACCAGGGACATAAAGGATAAACAAGTTTATGAAAAGGATGAAATAGTCAAAGATGAAATGGGAAATGGTGAAAAGTCTTGTGCGGATGAAAACCTTTTAGGTAAAAACACTACATGTGGTGCCTCACCAGATCGCAGTAACCTTAATAAAGATAGCATTGAAACAAATGCTTCAACCAGTATTTTAAACTCAGGAATAAATGTGACCGCTTGCAAGAATGAGGTTAAACAAGCTGAAGAAAGTAACCAGAACGGATTGGAAGATGTTATTCAGACAGATGACAACATGGAGATTTGTACTCCAGATCGTAACTCACCAGGGAAGGTTGATGTGGATGTTCTGTCTCCTGTCGTTCTCACTGCTAAACCTCAGGCTTTAAGTGCTAGTATAAACAAAGATTTACAGGTTGAGACCCCTGAACAAGATGCTGTCAAACTGGGAAACAGTATTACAGACTTTATTAATATTAAAGAAGAAAAAGAAATGGGAAGGCAAGAAAGTAACTCTGTCCCTGTGTCTTTAAACTGTAGTTTAAAATGTGAAATTACTGAAAATACACAGAGCAATATGATAGATAATAAGTGGAAGCCTTTGCAAGGTGTTGGTAATTTACAACCAGCAACAATTAGTACTGCTGCAGAAGTTAAGAATGTAGCTTCAGCACCAGAGCCTAAACCAGCAGGTTTAAGAATTGAAATAAAAGCTAAAAATAAAGTAAGGCCTGGATCTCTGTTTGATGAAGTTAGAAAAACAGCACGGCTAAATCGAAGGCCAAGGAACCAAGACAGTTCCAGTGAAGAAGAATCTCCAAGTAGAGATGACAATAGCCCATCCAGGAGTCTCAGTAGGTCACGAAGTAAATCTGATTCTAAATCCAGACACAGAACAAGGTCCATATCTTACAGTCACTCAAGAAGTCGGTCCCGAAGTTCTACATATTCATATAGGTAAGAAGTTTTTGCTATTCCCATGGCCTACCATGTTAACTTGAAAGTTCGATAATTTTAAGGCTTGTTTCTCTTTTTCAACTCATCTTTTTCTTTTAAACAGCACTGTTTCACTTAGAAAATATGGAATAAATATTCAGCTTAAGCATTATAAAGCTTTATCTTTTTCGCTTCCTGTTTTCTGCTGATCTTCTCTTCAGTTGCATTCTATTTTGTGCTTTTCAAAGTTGTTCATTGATTGTAGGTCAAGAAGCTATACAAGAAGCCGAAGCAGAGGATGGTATAGTAGAGATCGGTCAAGAAGTCGAAGTAGTTCTTACCACAGTTACAAGAGTCGTAGGTAAGTTTTTCTCTAATTGGAGATAGTGTCGGGGTGTGTTACGAAACCAGTAAATTAGGCACAGCAGTCCAATGCTTCAATTTCTGAGCAAGTTGGAAATGTGCTTAGCTATGCATACTGCAGTCTGAAGTATCTACTTGAAATGTGCAAGTTCAAACAGTCAGATTTCAAATTTCCTGTTACTGAAAAATAATTTTGTTTAATGGTTTGTAGTATGGATGATGAGGGATTCTGAGCAAAACATGTTCCTTTCCTCTCGCTTACCCCCTCCCCCTGCTCTCTTCAGCACTTGTTTCTGATTAACTTGAAATGTCTCTGTGTTCTTGTTTTTGTCAGTCGAACCTATAGTAGAAGTAGATCCAGAAGTAGTTCTTACGGTCATCACAGTCGATCCAGGTATGGGTAATAGTTTTTTTTAAACTCTGCAATAAATGTACTACTTATAAAAATGTCTTAGTATAAGAATACCCCTTTATCTATGGTACTTAAAAATACAGTATCACGATAGCAACTTGAATCAAAGCAAAATCAACATAAGACACTTTTAAAAGCTGAAAATAACCAAATCATCCTGGCATTAGTTAGAGGTTATGAGATGAGATAAGTAATAGTGAACACGTTTCCCTTTACTGTTAAAATGAAATTGAGTTATAAATGGAATCACTTTGTTACTTGTTTTCAGAAGTATTAGCAAACAAGATTTTTACTGCATCTACAATTTGTAGAGAAAACACAAAACTTTTTAAATGTGTGATAAGATTTTTTCTAGACTAATAAATTTGAGATTTTTACTGTTGTTTTGAAGATACTTTTTCTTGTTTTTAAACTTTTATAAAATGTAGAATTATTGTTTGCCACATCCTTCAAAAGTAGTTTCTATATAGGCACTCATCTCTGAATATAAATGTCTTTAAAATACATTTAAAATAAATAGCATTTTAGACAAGAAATTTTAATTTTACAATTACTTTCTTTTCTCTTTAAAGTAGGTCATACACGTATGATAGTTACTATAGCAGAAGTCGAAGCAGAAGTAAAAGGAGTGACAGCTATAGAAGATCTAGAAGTTATGATAGGCGATCCAGGTATGTTTTTGCTAGCATGACTTTGTCACTGTAGTTATGCAAAAGAATTTGCTACAATGTTCATGAAGGCTAATGGTTCCCCTCCTCCCCCAGCATAGAAATTATCTTGTTACCAAAAGTAATAATTAAAACCAATTAAAATTGGAGTAAGTGTGTGAGTGAGGAAATCGGAATTTCTAACATACTAAATTTGAGGCTAGGGAAGAAAATAGGATAAGAAAGATTTGAGAAGGCTCCATTTGATTTTATGTACGCAGTCAAAATAAGCATATTTGGGTTTTTTTAATAATTGTAAATGTTCTCATAATTTTAAATAATTTTCTTAAAAACTACAATGAACTAGCTCTCAAGACTTAAATCAAGTGCCCTGTTATGAATTAAAAGCTACCTGGTATGCAAAGAATTCCATTTAATGGTAAATTCTTTCTAGTGAGACTGAAAAGTGGATTTTAAAATAAAAAATCTGGAAGGGAAGTTAAAAATTGCAGTGTTATCCAGAATTAATTTTCAACTTCCCAGAAGGTATTTTGAAAGAACATTTTACCTGCAAATCCAGTGTGCTTCTGATGAATTCAGGATAAATTTTCTTCTACTCAGTCCAGTGGAATTATATAGGTGTAAGCAAGCACATTTCACAAAGACCAGAAGTTGAAGGGGGGGGGGGGGGGGGAGGGAGAGAGAGAGAGAGAGAGATTTACATAGATATATGAATATCAGTGAATATCAGTGATGATTTGTTTTGTACCTTTTAATATATCCCATGCTGGTCAGTGGTAAACCAGGCAGATCTCTAAGACTGCTGTAAATTTTCATCCTCTGCTGTCCTCATACTCATTTTTTCACAACTTTGTACCAACTCTTAGTGGACTTTGATCTCGCCTATTTCCCCATCTAGTTCTGACAGTAAGACAACTTTCATCTTGTTTTTGAGGGGAAACGAATGCAATTTAATGAAGAATGGAGAAATAGACTTGGTTTAGGATGTTGGGAAGCTTCAGGGAAACAATGTTGGATTAGGATATGCTCATCTTTCATTTAGAAAGCTTTCCTTAGAGGCACGAGGCTAGAAAATCTCCAGTGAAAGTTTATTCTGTGTAATTTGAATATGCCCTGTAGCTTGTCTGAAACCATCTGGACTCTATCTTGATGTTTGGCCAGGTGCTGAGTTTAGAATTCTTCTGGATAAGCCAAAACATTTTAATTTACAACTTCCACTCTGCAGACCCTCACACACTCCTGTTGTTGTGTGTGTCCTGGGCCTAATTCTTAAGACCCTTCTTCAAATGAAAAACTGCAGCATATAAAGCAAGGATTTGTGAAATTGTCTTAGTTGAGAAACACTTGCAATGTAAAATTATGTTTGTTAGACTATACTTCTCAGTCAGCTATTAGCATTTACAGGATCAGTTATTTTGGATGATTTCTTAGCTGTATCAGAGAAAGCAAGAAACTCTGTAGTTACAAACACACTTTGACTTGGGTTACACAGGGTTTTCATTGTGTAAAGTTACTGATTATTTTAATATTGAGTGTACTTTAATGAATGCTTCAGTTATATGAAATATGATCCTGTGAAAGACTTCTTGTATGCTTTCTTCTTGTCTTTTGTGTGTCTGTCTTGACAAGTTTTTTACGTGATGCAATTTTGAATTTGAAGCTCAAAATACAATTTGAGGCATTTTAATGTTTTCTTTGTAGATCTTATGGCTCTGACAGTGAAAGTGATCGCAGTTACTCTAAGAATCGAAGTCCCAGTGAAAGCAGCAGATATAGCTGAAAACTTTTCTTTGATGATGGAAACTGTATTTAATAATTTTTCCAGTGTTATGTTAAAAAAACTGTTTCTACAGTGTCACAAGTGAAGTTGAAGGGTGTTTACTGAGTTAGCTGAGACTTTACCATTTAACAGTGAACTCACTTGACTGACTGACTACGTAACGGAGAGAAGTACTGAGCTCAACTCAACGGGTTTGTTTGGTTTATGTTATGTCAAGTGCTACTTTTACAAAATAGAAAAAAAAAAAAACCAGTTTTATTTCTTTGAATTGGATTTTCCAAGCCATGAATGACACTTAGGTGAATTGCCTGCCACCGCTTTTCTGGTGCAGCAATCAGTACTCTCTTCAAGTATGTTTATAAACACCTTAGGGCTTTCTGCCTGTTACTATTAAATATATGCTATCAACTGTAAAACTGTGAAGAAAACTTCTTACAAAGGCTGCCATTTCTAGTTTATTAAAATGCTTTTTTTGATACTGGAAGATGGGTTCCATGCTGTCTTGTTTGTTGATTATTGCATTATATACAGTGTATACACAACAGCTAGCTGATGAAAACAAAGACTGCCACTCTGTCTTAATCCTTACTGAGCTGTGATATTACAGAAGTCTGCTGAAAAGGGTGAGATTATACACAGTGGGAATTGTCAAACTGGCAAGCAGTGAGCAAAAGTGTGATGAATGAGTTTTGATCTTAATATCTAACTTGTCTAAACTTTTATGTTTAAAAGTTACTTTTGTGATAAATATCAATGTTCTTAAAGAGTCTAAGGAAAGTATTTCTAAACACTTTTTGAATTTAATTTCAATTCATATTACAGTGCTTGGCATACTTCAACACATTTTAAAGTTGAATGTTGTAAACCGTTGAGTATATCATGAGTTTCTTCAAAATGCTTTTTTAAAAACTTACATGATAATAACTTTTTGAGAAAACAAACCATAATGGTTCCTTTATAAAATGTCTGTAGTGGTATCCCATTTGCCACAGGGAATATCGGATATTGATATTGCAGATATGGAACTATATATTGTTAAAGTGATACGACTACAAAAATGCTGGTATGCCTGATAAAAAACATGGATAATACTTCCAAAGTAAAGTTTAATACCAAAAATGACTCCATGTTCCAGGTAAATGGTTTGCAAAAACCCCATAGATTTAAGCAGAAAAGCGTTGAGTAATTTTGCAATAATCTAATTGAGTTGATTTAAAAAAATTTGTAAAGTTTTTCAGTGTTTAGAACGTTGTGTACTAAGAAACAGTTTTTTAATGGCATAATGTAATCTGAAAAGTGGGGTCTGTAGTGAAAACACAGACTAACCTAGCTTTATTAGAGCTAATGAGTACTGTTGTATTATAATAGTTTTCATTACTGACTTTCTGTAATATCTTGAGACGCTTTCATTTTCTCAAATGTTTTCAAATATTGAAAATGATTTTTTTAAATCTCATCAGGACACAACAGCTTTGAAAATTAAAAGTGGTAATTTCCTGCTTAGACGTCAATTCGTACTGTCTCTTT
Source organism: Buteo buteo (assembly GCF_964188355.1). NCBI lineage: Eukaryota > Metazoa > Chordata > Aves > Accipitriformes > Accipitridae > Buteo > Buteo buteo. Next base: position 3,953,163 of record NC_134172.1, on the reverse strand, counting down.
GATTGAATTAAGCTATCCAAAATTAGCTTTTGGTACACTTCTGAAACATAAAAAGAAAGTTCAAAGTGAAGTTTGAAGACTGTAATGATGCCCTCCATTTCTCTCCATGAACAGCTGTATAAGACATTTGTACGCAGGTTCTTAAAACTGAATTTGTCATATAGGTTTTTCACTTTGTAGAAGAACCCAAAATTCTGGACTTAGACCCTTCCTACTCTTGTAGTTCAGTGAAAAAGGTGTGCACGTAATCCTTTTGAATCAATATTTTGTAAGCTTCTTATGCTTTTTAACATGAAGTACATTTATTATTCAAGTCAGTATACATTTACAGACACGTTTCTAGCAGTAGCAGCCATTTCAGAGTCCTGAACAAATATTTCATTGCTAAGTCAAGATAATGTTGGTTGCAGTTTCATAGTTTTAAATACAAATGTAACTTGGTTTTTTTCCTTACTGAGAAAATAGAGCTAGTGGGCTAGCGGTATAACAAAATACACAAATGTAAACATTACCATTCAATACTTATTAGAGAAAAAAGCGCTCAAGAATCGCACTTTGTCCTGTTTCAGATCCGAGTTGACTTCTTATATTTAAGGCCAGGAAAAGGTAATAGAAATACGGTCAGTCAATTAATGGTAGTTGTCCAAAATTACTGCAGTGTCACTAATGTCTATTTCATATCTTGAATTGAAGCTTTATAAAGAAATTCCATCAGGTGGATGGTTGGGGAGGAGTGTGAGGGAAGCGGGCAGGGAGTATTTTTACTTGGTGAAGTCTGTTAAATTGTGCTGCAGATAGAAAATGTACCCCTGAGCTGGTTTTCTAATGTCGGTCTATGTTTTTGCAATTTTGTTATTCAAAAGTAGTTGCTGTTTGTAAAATAAACTTTTGTACATATCTGCAAGTGCTGTTTTCTCTACATCTGGAACAATCCGTTGCTGCTTGAGGGAAACAGGCAGGAAAATTAAAAATATACTTCAATTTCTGTATCCGCTTTTGTCCCTTGCAAGGCTGCGTACAAGTTGCCTTTCCTTCTCCTGACCTACATAGAGAATGATTCCTCAGCAAGACTCTGTGCTGGGTTTACATAATAGTCGTCATCAGAACAAATATTTTGAAATTTCCAAGTGATTTGAGGTCTCACCATTTCCTGAAGATATGTAAAAGGTTCCTATCCTTTGTGAAAAGCTACACTTAACAGATCTACACGGAAATCTCTAAATGTGCTGAGTTTAACTACTTTGCTAAATATTCTTTCCCAAATACACATTCCCACATCATTTCCGTAGTGTATTGGAAATGTGGTATTAGTTCGGGTCAGCAGATGTAGTGGCTCAGCAGACTAATCCATTAGTCTTTCAGACCTTCTGTTCCAGAAAAACTGGATTTCATCGGAAAATACTGGCTTTGTCCTAATGGAAAGGCTAATTGCCTTGGTCTAAGGTAAAAAGGACAAGTGGAAGTGTTTCCTTCTTCGATTTAGTCTCTAGCAAGATGCGGTTAAGCTGGCATTTCCCAAACTTTGGAGCGCTGCCTTTGAGGAGGGACAAGAAATCCTAGGCAGGAAAAGTAGGAACTCCAGGTGATAGGAGCTATGTAGTGATGAAAGGTGTAAAAAACCAGTAAGATAGGGGAAGGGTGAACAGCTACATCAAAGGCAGCAGACAAAAACAATAGTATAAGAGACGTTAGGACAACCTCTGCGTCGCACTGTAGTGTGCAACAGTCTCCGTCTTCCTTGTTAAAACACCCTTTCTTTTTAAAGGCATCATGTTGCTTTTTGTGCTTAAAAAGCCATATTCCGCGCAGAAGTTCAACACCAGGATCACGGGGCTGCTCTCAGGTGCTGCGGACCTGCTGCCGTAGAGGTCGAGCCGTCACCTTGAGCCGGCTCCGGCAGCAAGCCCGAGTTGCAGGGAGGAGGCTGGAGGCAGGGCTGGAGCAGGCAGCGTTAAAAATAGAGTGGCTGGCACCCGGTTATGTATTACTCATTAGTGACATTTTTCTATTAAAATAAGTCTTAAATCCTGGAGGTAGTAAAATTATTGCTCAAGTATAAGTGGTTTCAGCAAAAAATAACCCCAAACTACGCTAGGGGGGAGTTCTACATAAGGTTAGGTCTGTGTGTCTCTGGTTGTTTTGGCAATGGATTATCCACTACGTAGTACACAGAATGTTGTGGTGTGGCTCTCTAAGAGCAAGCGTTCTGTCTCCGGTTGCAGGTGAGCGACTTCACTTGCCTGGAATAAGACAATATTAAATGAACCATCTGGCTATCAAACAACTAGTTCTTATAAAGCACGTATTTACTAAGTGACAGCATAAATGCCCTTTTCCTACGATATCGATACGCAGAGAAATTTCCTTCCTACTGTATCACTTTTAAACAAGGGCTATTTGTGTCCTTGCACTCGAGGGTAAGAAGCATTTAAAGTGCTCTTTCAGAAGATCACCAAGTATCTGACAGTGTATTAAATTTCTGTTGATGGCTTTGTGTGGTTCGTGATGATCATGCTTACAGGTTGGAGCAGAACACAGTATTTAGATGACCTTGAGCTGCACTCTGGAATCCGTCTGGTGTAATTTCCAAACTGAACGCTGCCTGGGATTTTAAATTGTGAGAAGATAAAGCTTTGCGTGCTCCACTCCTACTTAACAGCCATATAAATATTTTTTTTTTAATATGCTTGTAAACAGTAATGATTTTCCACCTGGTTTTAAAATGCTTTAGCTGCTTAACTGTGGTAAAATATAAAATACATAAACAATTAAAGGGACCCGGTCTTGAATGATGTCTATGTAATCCCTCTAGAAGTAGATAGGATTGCATGTGTGAAATCAGATGGTCTGTGGCAGTTTTGGGGTTATTTTTAATGAAGGCAATATTTCAAAGTCACAGTGGCTGCACAGAGAGGGGGTGGGCGTTAATTTGGTATCGATATTTCTGCTGTGATGTGTATCTGTCCTTGAAAGAGCGTGGTGCAGCCCAAGAAAACCGATGTCCGTACCCAAAGGATGGTCTAAGCTCAACGCAGCTTGTGAACACTTGCAGCTCCCACCCTGCCATTACGTCCTAGTCCTGCCCTAGGCTGCAGAATTCCTTAATGAATTCCTTAATTCAGCCAGGAAGGGGCTGTCCTTCCTCTTGGGCTTTCTTTTTCTTCCAGCCACCCAGCGTCTGCGTAGCTTCTCCCTGATACATTTTGGAAAACAAGCCATAAAAAACATGAGGAGGATTGGGAACATCCTCGGGAATGGGAGAGGGTAAGGGGCTGATGGCTGCGTTTCCAGGAGGAACACCCGACTCTTTTGGGAATGTACCGGTGAGATGAATCAGTTGATGGAGGCTCTTGGGTCTTCTGGTGCTGGTCAAAGAAGTAGGTTTAAGGAAAAATGAAAAAGCAAACTGTATTGGGTTTGTGTGGCAAGGTTTTGGTACTGGGGGGGGGGTACAGGGGTGTATTCTGTGAGAAGCTGCTAGAAGCTTCCCCCATGTCCCACAGAGCCGATACCAGCCGGCTCCAAGAGGGACCCGCTGGTGGCCAAGAACGAGCCCATCAGTGACGGTGGTAGTGCCTCTGGGAGAATGGATTTAAGAGGGGGGGAAAACTTGCTGTGGGACAGGAACTGCAGCCAGAGAGAGGAGTGAGAAGATGTGAGAGCAGCAGCCCTGCAGCCCCCCAGGTCAGTGCAGAAGGAGGGGAGGAGATGCTCCAGGCGCCGGAGCAGAGATTCCCCTGCAGCCCGTGGTGATGAAGACCACGGTGAGGCAGGCTGTCCCCCTGCAGCCCAGGGAGGTCCACGGGGGAGCAGATCTCCACCTGCAGCCCGGGGAGGACCCCACGCCAGAGCAGGGGGATGCCCGAAGGAGGCTGTGACCCCGTGGGAAGCCCACACTGCAGCAGGTTTTCTGGCAGGACTTGTGACCCCACGGGGGACCCGCGCTGGAGCAGGCTGTGCCTGAAGGACTGCAGCCCGGGGAAGGACCCACACCGGAGAAGTTGGTGGAGGACTGTCTCCCATGGGAGGGACCCCATGGTGGAGCAGGGGACGAGTGAGGAGTCCTGCCCCGAGGAGGAAGGAGCGGCAGAGACAACGTGTGATGAACTGACCACAACCCCCATTCCCCGTCCCCCTGCATCACTGGTGAGGAGGAGGGAGAGAATTCGGGAGTGGAGTTGTGCCCGGGAAGAAGGGAGGGGGGGGGGGGAAGGTGTTTTAAGATTTGGTTTTATTTCTCATTACCCTACTCTGGATTGTTTGGTAATAAATTAAACTAATTTCTCCATGTCGAGTCTGTTTTGCCCATGATGTTAATTGGTGAGTGATCTCTCCCTGTCCTTATCTCGCCCCACAAGCCTTTCGTTATATTTTCTCTCCCTTGTCCAGCCAAGGAGGGCAGTGACAGAGCGGCTTTGGTGGGCACAGGGTGACCAGCCAGGGTCAACCCTCCACACAAGCCCATTCTATTGAGAGGGCTAGATATTTGACGTAAAGAAAGTTGGTTGTTTTTTTAAAATCAGTGTAGCCATGTCTATTTTATCTGTCCACATTCACTGTCGCAGAACTTGGAAGGGAAAGGGAGGTGAGCGCTTCCACGGCAGACCTCCACCCCCAGTGCCCCCTGCCCACTTGACGTGGCCAAACCAAATGCCGCTTGTTTCAGATGAAAGCAGTTGACTGCTTGACGTGCCTTGCTATCAGAAAAGATGTTCAAGTTGAGGGGCAGCCTCCAAGACGGAGGGCTGTTGTTTTAGGTAGTCTGCGGGCTCTGGCAGAGCCAGCTGCAAAGCTTTCCTAGTAGAAAAGAGCTGAGGTCCTAGAATAAAAGTAGCGTATGAGTGCTTATAACCAAGTTGCAGGTGTATAAAGAAAAGAAAAAGCAAGAGGACAAATTAACAATCCTTTCTCGATAAATTAGCAGGCTTTTTGCAACGGCTGCACGTGAACCACTGTGTTTAATAATGGCCCTATAAAGCGGTTGGGGGATTTTGGGGTTGTAATCCCTTCATGCTGCTGAGGTCTGCAGCATCCCCTAGTGATGGCTTCCATCTTTTACAGAAGTAACACTGGGGCTGGAGACATCATTTATTTTTTTTTTCCTACCGTAACATGCAGTTTGATAATTTCATTGAGCATCCTTAGCTCCTATTTTGAGAGAAATCGCGAGCAACAGTTCCCTGATCGCTTCATTTCACTTATTTTCAGTGTCTTCGCTGTAGGGACCAGTCAGTCCTTATTGTGTCCCATGACTAGGGCTGCCCAGGGTTCCTCCACGTTAGCTGCTAATGTCACCCGAAGTCACTGGCCCAGGGCAGCGGCTGCTCTGCAAGCGACATCGCTATTTGGCATCGAGGCTTCGATGTAATTTTGGGGAACATGCTAGATATCTCATATTCCACTGACCTTGCTAGGACCTACATGGTTATTCAACAGCCTTCAGCCCATAAGCTCTTGACCTTGGACCTTACCTCTCCCTTCTTCCTAGATGAAATCCTTCCCATGTGACAAACAGGTTTTTATTTTAAGGAGTCAAAAAAACCAAGAGGGAGGCAGGATATCAAGTACTTGATGTTCTCATCCGTGGAAAGATGGGCTGGAGAGTAGAGCGTTACCTAAAACTTTGAGATGGACGTTGGTTTCTCTGTACCACCACAGCCTTCTTGTGTCATCTGGGGCAATTCTCTGCTCTCGAGAGCTCACAAGTGTGCTGCGAAGATGCGATTCCCTACTGAGTTCGGCAGGATTGGTTACTAGAGGAATGAGAGCTGTCTAAGGATAATTTGGTCAACAGTGGCAAATCTGGGAATATGAGCGAATAACATATAAAACACAGGCTGCCTAGTTGTGCCTCTGCTACATGGTGTAATTTTAGATTTCCTGAGTGCAGCAATACACCTCTCTTCTTTTTTTCCATTAAACTATGGGAAGAAAGAAAGCTAAAAAATAAAATTTTTATCAAAACAGCTCTACGTACCAAAAGACGCGTACTGATGGAGAAATCCAGCTTTAGCGATGGATTTCCAATGGACTTTCTGCAGGAAAATGCACAGATTCCACGATCATCTTTCATTTCTATCAACAGCTTCAAACCAATCCCTTTCAGAAAAAGTTCGTGCCAGAGAATGTAGCAAAAAGGGACCTTTTCAGCTATGCACCGTTTCCTCCTTCCCAAAGGCAGGATCAGCTCTAGCTGCATAAATCGCAGTAGTTCTTATCCAACCTGTCTATAAAAAATTGCCAGCGCTGAGATTCAGCTGTTGAAGTGCCAAAATCAAAATTGCCTGAACTATTCACACTATTAAAAAGAAAAAAAATCTATTTTCTGATGTCTAAACTAAAGCTCCTTTGCTGCCACTTAAGCCCATCACTACTTCTTAGTTAGAGAGGAACAGAATGACCTTTCTGCTTCTACTTAAATATTTGAGTAGAAGGAAAAAGGCCACCTTAAGTATTTATAAAAGAGTTGGTCTAGCTTTTGCCCGAATCTGGTCTTCTCTGGGCTAAATAGCTCCAAGTCCTTTGGTTTTTGGGGGGTTTGGAGGTTTGCTTGGGGTCCTTTGTGGGTTTTTTTCCAAATTCTTCGATCTGACTATCTCCCGGACTCCGCCACCGGCCCGTAACCTCCCCAAATCCCCATACCCAAGCGGGCAGCGTTCTCCAGCCGAGGCTTCGCGGTGCCTCGTGGATCTAAATCATCGCTCCACGTGTCCCGCAGGCGACAGTTCCGTGTCCCTGCCTGCCCGTTTGCTGCTTTTCCAAGAGCGTGAGGAAAACTGCTCGCGTCCAGGCAGGGATGCGCTGCCGCCTCTGCCTTCCCCTGCCCGCTCCCTGCCCGTGCTGGGCTCTGCAGCTCAGCTATTCTTACACAAACAGCAAGTTTTCCCTTTGTTTCTATTAAATTGCAGCCTATTTTTTTTTTTTTTTTCCCAGGCTCTTTCTCTAATGCGTCAAGATTGTTTTGAAGTTCCAGCCCATCCTCCAAAGTACTTGAAGTCCCTCCCGGCTTGGTATCATTTGCAGCTGTAAGAAGCAAATTTTCTATTCATGCAAGTAATTATTAAAAAAATATTTTGAGCAGTACCAGGCCTGGGACAGATCCCCAGGGACTCCCAGGCTGTGTATCTCTTCGGTTTCCCGGCGGATCATAAATAACTCCTCCAAGCAATGTTCCCTCCTTCCAGCAGTGCTTTCCTCCAGCTTCGTGTCATCCCTCCCTGCCATCTTCCCTCTTCCAGCCACGCCAGCGCAGCCGTGCTGGGGATGCGGGGATGTGGCGCCTTAATTTAATTAGAACTTAGAACTTCAGCTTGTCTGACTTGAGCTTCTGGATGTCGGGTCTTATAAAACCTTGGCTGAAGGTGCCTGTTGCTTGTTTTCCGTAGTCGCCCTCAGAGACCGTGTTTCTAATCCCCCCTGTAACTTTATCTTTGAAAAACTGAGCGGCAGTGCGCGCTCTCTGAGCTTTTTCATCCTATGACATCTTTTCCAGGCCTCCACTCACCCCTGTGACCTTCTCTGCTGAATATCTTTCTGCATCCTCCGTGAATCGAGAATGCCAGCACAGATACCAGCATTTAATATTTTTCTTTAGCACTAATATAAATCAGATTATTTCTATGTGATCCTCACCCTGGAAGTTTTTTTGTTTGGGGCATTGCTTTTGATGGCTTAGGCAAGGGAGGAAAATTCATTGGTTTTTCTATCTATGAGTATTTACTGAATAAGATGGTTTCTTGTCTTTCACATTACCAGTTTATACCCCTATCCTGATGGAAAGGTTCCCTGTGGATTCCAGGGACCTAAAAGCCAGAGGGGAGGAGAGGGGCTTTGAAATTATCGCAGTTCACACGTATCTGCTTTGCAACTCCCCCAAGTACCAGCATTTCCCCAGCAGTCTTAAAAATCGCTCCCTACCTGAGACTATCTAAGGAAAAAAAGTAAGAATCTGGTTTGTTCTAAGAAAATAAGTGAAAGGCAGGACCGATGTGGTGGGTTGGAAAGGTAGGACATCACTTTGATGTGCTGCATCCCTGAACAGAAACTCTTATTTGGGGCAAAGTTTCCCCTACTCCCTGAAGACTCTCTTGAATATGAATGCATCTCCAGGTATTTCCTGTAATTCTTGATAATTATTTCAATCAAGATATCAATTTATAACTTCCTGACTAATGAAATGCTGTTTCTTACCGCGTTATCCTTTGATATGTAAAGATGCCTTTGAACTGCGAGCCCCGTGCTGGGAAGACCCATGCAGCTTTCACACCTGGCTCATCAACAAGCAAACCCATCGCCGCGCTGCGAACGTGACTTGTGGGTGACACCGAAGCATTTCGGAGCTGTCGCAGAAATTCGGTCCTTGAGTTCGCACGAGACAGCGCAGGAACCACTTAACGTACGTCTTAGCTATGGATTGGATAAGGACTGAAGCTTATCGCTGCTTCTTGATGAAGTCTAGAGGTGATGAGTAGTAATCCAAGTGCATCTCACTGGATTTAGGAGAGTCCGGTCCAGCAAACTGCCCCATTTTTCAGTAAGTTTATCTAGCCTAATAGTCTTTTCCAGCAGCGACAGGAGATAATATTTCAGTTGAACGCACGAGGCAAAATATCTTCAGTTCATTCCCCTCTGCTCTCCCAGCATCAGCAATCATTGCGTCATGGACGTTGGTGGGTACCAGCCTGCCCGTTCCCTCTAGTGTCTCTTGGCAGAACTATTGCCCATGAATTTCTTCAGCCCTTCTTTGACCCCGTTAATGTATTTGGCTCTTGCGGCAACCCGCTGGCTAGATGAGGACTTTGGGTTTTGTTTTAAACTGATGTGCTACTCATATGAGTAATAGTTTTGCGTTTACTGTATTCATTGCCTTCATGATTTGCTGCACCTTGCACGTAAGCTCCCACCAGCCTTCCCTTCTCCAGGGCGAAGGGTCCTGAGCTCGTCATCTCGCCTCATAAGGCAGCTGCCCCATCCCATTAGTCATTTTAGTTGTTTTTCTTTCTGCTTCTCCAACACCATCGTGCTTCTCTTGGAGATCACGACTACACGCAGTAGTGGAAACGTGGGTGCATCTGGGCTTTCCGCAGCAGCAAAGTGATTCCCTGAGCGTTGGACGTGCTCAGGGAAGGCAGAGAAATAACAACTGCTTGGCTTTTTTTGGCTGCCACCTTGAACACACCTCAGCTGCACGTCGGGCCAGCAATTTTACAGAGCTGCTGGTGGCAATCCAAGATCTCAGCTCTGGCTGCCGGTTCCAGCCTCAGCATAGCACAAGCGTGGTTTAAACCTTTTTCCTCCAGATGCTTTACTTTATGTATTCCTATACCAAAGCTCGTTTGGAACTTTCTTTCTCTGCTTTTTCTTTTTTTTTTGAGAGCCTTTTGGAGTTTCTTGCCATCGGTGTGGCACTTGATGACCTTGGAAGAGCTCACCTGCAAATGCGGAGCTGTAGGTCTGCTCTTCCTCCCCCAGATTGCTGATGAGGATGTTGAGAAACCCCAGACTCGATCTCTGGTGAACCACGCCAGGGACTCTTTTCAATCCTGAAAAGTGACCATTAAAGCCCTACCTTTTGCTTCCTGTCTTTTAAGTAGCTTTCAAACAACAAAAGGACCTTTTCTCCAGTGGCAACTTTAATGGTCTTGTCAAGGGCCTTTAAAAAAATAAATAAATTATAAAATCCTGTCATTTTCCCACCTAGAACATAGCATCCACATGTTTTTTCATGAAAAAGGTTAAATTTTTCTAAATTTACTTTTGTCCAGTGCTCTGAACATAACAGGAGTTAAATTGTTCATGAAGGAAAGCAGTAGCCAATAATGGCTGGAGAACGGCCTGGTGGGAGAATAAAAATATTTCTTTCCCCAAAATGTTGAAACTGCCAAGTGAAGTTGTTAATAGAGATTGTTTCTCCAACACAACAGCAGCGAGGACGGCTTGGCTTGAGTTGCTTGGCTTGGCTTGCTTGATGCATCCAGTGCACAGGCCTCGATCTTAAAACCTGCAGTTAAGTAACACTCGAAATAAGCCCTTTTCCCCCCAAAACGAAGACCCCGCAATGCACTGGTCCTCTGCTGTAACTCATCCCAGGGACAAGCAGGACCAAGCTCAAAAAGCAGGGTAATGTCAACTGCACCGTGCTTTCCTCTCTTATAACGCATTTAGGTGACCCACCTGGAAAAAATACCCCAAGGCACCAGTTCTGGTGCTGTGTTTTTGCAGCACCGATTCTAACGAGTCCCACTGCTAACGAGTTGATGTTTGTCAACACCGACACCGTGCAAAGGATGTGGATGCTAAAGCCAGGCAGCGGGGAGAGACTCGCCTCGCTATGGGTTTTGGTACCCAATAAGCGTTTGGTGATGTTGAGCCGCAGGGCAGATGATACAGGTTAAGGCTCTTCTTTGGTCCACGTCCTTGGATTAAGCGCTGAGAGAGCAGAGAGGAAATAAAAAGATGAGCAACCGGCTGCTTTGAGCAAGACATTGAACCACGTGAGCTCTGGAGACCCCTTCCAACATAAATCCACGATCCTAGGATTTCTTTGCTAGGGGTAAAATAAGCTAAATATTTGGCAGGGAATCTGGAAGTGCGTGGGGGGGGGTCTCTGCCTTCCTCCTCCAAGCAATTTTTCTTTAATACTTGGATCTTCTCATCACTGTGCTGTAATTCAAGGGTTGCAAGTAAACTTCCTAATATTGGCTTTACCACGTATAAAATCAAACCTGATTATTACAAAATTGGTAGAAGGCAGGACCTGGAATCCAATATGAGCTCCTCTGAGAATTAAAACCTGGCTGCTGCTGGATCCAGCAGATACCTGTGGGTGGCCAAATTACTAGGCGCATGAAAAATACAGAAAATATAAATTCAGGAGCTTCACTGGACATTCTGATGGGTCAGGGTCTTATTTGCAACATGGATTCCCCTCCCTGCCTCCTCCAGCCAAAGAGAAAAAGCTATTCCCGGTGGAGTTGTGATCCCTCAAAAGGAAAACACCGTCTGACGTGGGATAAGGTGTATTTTGCAGCTCTGGGAGGTGGTGACTCCCTCTTCAGCAGCGAGATGCCGGGCCAGCCCGGGCTGTGATTTGCAGCGGCGGATGGATGGTCTTGGCAGGCGCCGTCATGTTTAAGAGTAGAGTAACGACATCTTCCCCGCCTTGGATCGCAGCCCTTCCACCGCACCGGGGAGGATAAACATCGGCACAGCCGCCGCTCGCCTGCCGGCAGCTGCCTGCGGGAAGGAGACGATCCTCCGCACGAAGGTCTGCCTGCTCGGGGGGCTTCGCCCCTGTCCTCAGGCGACCTTTCTGAACCCGCTCGCCACACCGTGACGCGAGGGTGTCACCTAAAACCAGCCAGCCCTGCCTGAAGAATTGCTTTTCTTTCTTTTTTTTTTAATTTATTATGTTTACCCAGTTCGGAGGCAGAAGTGAGAAATCAAAAAGGGGGGGAAAAAAGAAAAAAAAAAAATTGAAGAAAAAAGAATTGGGGTCAACGCGAAGCAGCAGTATTTTAGTCGTCCTTTGAGAGCTTGTCTATACTCACGCTGTGGGTGTTCTCGTTGCAAACGCTAAGCGGGAGACGTTTTCCCTTAGTAGGGCAGGCTCCCGCGCCACGGCCCTCCTCGCCTGGCCATAAAAGGCCAGCGTTTTCTGCAGGACCCCCGGGTCCTCCAAAAGCTGGCGGGTTTTTGGGAAGGGGCCTGCCCCGTTGCATCACGACGCTGCTTGCTTTGGACCACGCAACCCTCGTGCTAATGCTGCTTTGGCTCATTCTTTTCTTCTGCCTTTTGTTTTGTCTCTCTCCTCCTCCTCCTCTCAGGAGGTTGGAGGGAGAGAGGCCAGAGAGCCTCCAGGAATGTTCTCGCTTTCCCTATTTTTATTTTTTTTTCCTTTCTCTCTCTTGGCCTGATTTGATCCCTTCTTTTCCATGATCCGTACGCCTGCTCAGAAAACCAGCTGCTGAACGGAAACCGGTTGCCAAGGTCACGATAGAGCCCCAAAAGCTCGACCGTGTCCCCAGCCTCCATCCGACGTCCCATGGGTGAGGCCATGGCGATCTGGACGGCTCTTCCACCTCCTGCTTTACCCAAGCACGTGAACGCCCTGACATGCTGGGGGCTCAGCGCCGGCTCGGGAAGGGTGGACACCAAGGAAACGCATCTCACCATCTCCTGGAGCATCTACCCGAGGGACTTGCGGGCTACAGAAGATGCTCAGCAGAGGACAGTTGTTGCGCTGAAAGCAGGGAATCCAGCGCGGGCAGGCAGAGCCAGTGAGAGGACACGGTACCACCTCGGAGATCCCCTTCCAGGTCCGCTTGGTTCTTTATAGAATCATTTAGGTCGGAAAAGATCCTTCAGATCACCGTTAACCTAACCAAGCCCACCATTAAACCATGTCCCCAAGCGCCACATCTACACATCTTAAATACTTCCCGGCTTTTGCTTGGGTCCTCCCAAACTCAAAGCTGTCTCAGCTATTACAGGGTATCAGCTTTCTTCCTGTCCCTGCTGATGCTTCTCTTTGGAGAAGACTGAAGCTATGGAAATGCGAATTGGAATATCAGGGATCAGTTATACCAAGGAAATATGAACCTCTCCTGGTTTCCCTAAATGTTTTCCAGTCCCCGTTTTGTTGTGGCGGCTGGTCCTTCATTTTAAGACCCCTTATGACCTTGTGGAGTCACTGGGTTGCTTTCTCATGGCCCAGCGAGAGAAAAGAAGAGGGAAAGCTCCAGGAGATGTCCCTTTTGTGGGCACCACACTATTGGAAAGAGGCAGGGAGGAGACCTAACACTTCTCCTGCATCACCAGGGCCTCCCTCCATGGGCCCCTCGTTTACCAGGTTCTCCAGGGCTTCCCTCTTGCTGGAGAAGAGAACCTGCTCCCTAACAGCAACTGAACTGGCCCCCGGACCCCCCAAATCCCTCTGTGGTGAGCCGGACCCCCATTACCCTTTCGTTGGTCATTCTCCCCAGTGACGTGTCTATGCAAGATATGGTGGAGCCATCTCCCAGGAAGACTCCAGACCTCCCAGATCTTTCCATGAAGACACCGAGAGCTTGGAGTTATCCCCTTTCAGAAATCCCAGCAGCTGAAGAAAAAAAGCTCCCGCAAGAGATCAGTCGGCCGTGTGCCCCATCAACCTTAACTTAGGTGGAAGGGTCTTACGTCTCACCCAGCTTGGCCCTCGCCCGGTGGGATGAGGAGCAGGAGAAGAGGTGACCTAGGTGGGTTAGGACAGCCCCTGCGCTGCATCGCTCACGCACAAGCCCACCTTGTCTGTCCCACACAGCAAAGCCACCGAACCGGGTCGGGTGGGATCCCACCAAACTGGGACGGGTGGGATTTGCTGGGAGGTTTGGGAAGTTGTTTCAGCAAATTCCCCGTGAGCCCGTGGGTAGTTGTGGCCAACGAAACCACGTGTGTTGCATCTCCTAGGGACGTTGCTGTAGTCACTCTTGTCAAATAAGGTGTTTCACCCAAATGTGCCGCCGGTTGTGTCCCTTCCAGGACATTTCCCCTTGCGTTGGTGGCGACGGCCAACGCGGGAGCAGCTTCTCCCACATCAGGAAGGAAGAACCGCGGCTGGCAAAGACCGGGTCTCCACCTGAGAGGTGGGCTCAGCATCCCCCAAAAAGCAAGGACATCATAGTGAGCCCACCAGAGTGGCATCGGGGCTTTGCCCATCCCTGCCTGTCCCTGCAGACCTTCGAGGGCTCCAAGCTCTGGAGCTCCCCAGTCCTCTCTGTCACATCCAGGAAGGTGCTGCAGGGATTTGGGCTCCGGAGCAGAGCTTCAATCCCTGGCTCCCACCTCCAGCCTCATCTCACCCTCACCCCGGCGCTGGCTGCGTGTCGGGCGGGTGTTTTCCAGGCGCTTATGTAGCTTTTGGAAAAGTTTCCAGGGTAGAAGACATGCTGGACGGGCCAAACACTCATCTCACAAAAAGCTTTCTGATAGGGGAGAGGTGCTGGTGGCGTCGGCCAGGATTTTTTCCTATAGAGTGGAGCAGGGCTGAGAGCAAGAAAAGGCATAAAAAAAAAAATTTAAAAAAATTTAAAAAAAAATTAAATAAACCCAGCGCAGGCAGGACGTGGCTACGGCGACATTATGCAAAGAGCCGTACACATCTGGAAGAAGTTACTGCGCACGGCAACCGAAGCAGAGTCTAAACAAGTGCAAGACGTTACCACATTTATGTCTGCAAAAGGGAGTGGTTAGGAAAAGGAAAAAGAGCCGGGAAGGTGGGATGAAGACGGAGCCGTCCAGGGGCTCCGGGGACACCCCCAGCCCCGCTGTCGCTTGGCCGATGCCCTTTGGAGCCGTTGGGTTTCTCTGCTTTTAGGGGAGTGGGAAGGAATTGGTTCGCCCTTGACATTTTGGGAGGCGTCTGCCTGTGGGTGGTGGGGGGCAGAAGTGGGTCTCGGAGGTGGTCGCCATCGCCGTGAGCCTCAGTTGGGCACCTCGTGGGTCTTCTCCTGGCGTGGTGGAGCCCAGCACCGACGGGTAGAGCCCGTCCCGGTGTCGGAGGTGTGGGAGCACCGTGGGACCCTCCCCGGCCACCCTGGGGCTGCTCCGGTTTTGTCCCTTGGTCCCCAGCAGGAGGATTTGGGGTTGACCCGGCTTCCGGCTGAGGTTGGGGGGCTATTGGGATGCTAAACTCCCCCCCTACTCGGTATCGGGGAGATCCAAGCAGAGCTGGGGGCAAAATAATGAAGCCCTGATTTATTTTTGGGAGGGGTTAGGGGCTGGCTGTGCCCCACGCTTCACATCCTGGGACCCGGGGGGGTTGGATTTTGGGAGAGCCCCAGCGCAGCCACCCACCAGACACCCCCTCCTAAAAACAAATGTGCCTTAACACCCCCCCCCAATCTCCCTCTGCTTGTGGGGGACCCCCATTTCCTCCCCACAGCAGGACAGCGCTCCAAAAATCCCCCGTTTTTTCCCCTAAAACCAACCTTTCTCCACCCGCCCCGACTCCCCAAAATGGGTTTTTATGCCCCAAAGAGCCCTTTTTTTTTTGGGAGGGGGGGGGAAGCGGGGAGGGGCGCTCCGTGTGCCTCAGTTTCCCCCCACGGCGAGGGTACCAAAGATGCTCTCCGGAGGGGGGATGCTGTAATCCGGGCAAAGAAAAAAGGTGGTGGGGGGGTGGGTGGGTGTGGGGGGGTGTCACGCGTGGGGCGGGCCACGCGTGGGCGGTGTGGCGGTGGTGGGAGCCTGTCCCTTTAAAGGACCAGCCGCGGCCCCATCTGATGCGGCGGCTCCAATCAGCGGCCCCGGGGCTTTTGGCAGCCGGAGCCGCCGCCGCTCCGCATTCCTCCGTCTTCCTAAAAGGGGCTAACATGGCGATGGGCAGGATGAGGTGAAGAAGAGGAGGAGGAGAGGAGGAAGGGGGGGAAAAAAAGGAAAAAAAAAAAAAAAAAAGGAAAAAAAGAAGGAGGGGGGGGAAAAAAGAAGGAGGGAAAAGGAGGGGGAGAGAGAGGAGGAAAAAAAAAAAAAGGAGGAAAAAAAAAATAGGAAAAGAGGAACGGGGGATGCAAGCAGGGCTGGCAGCGGCGGCGCGGTAATTTCCTCCCCCCCCCCCCATCCCCACCTCCTCCAAAAGGCAAAAGAAAAAAAAAAAAAAAAAAAAAAAGGCAAAAAAGCCAGCCAGCAAAAGGAAAAAAAAAAAAAGGAAAAAAAAAAAAAAGCAAGCAACCAACCCAGCAAACCACCCAACCCAACATTTCTTTTTTTTTCATGGAGAGCAAAAACCCCAGGCAAGCGGAGGAGGACCGGGACTCCTTTGCGCGGAGATCTTTGCATCAAAATGGTAGAGCTTGCAACCCCCCCCCCCCCCCCTTTGCTTTCCCTTTTCTCTTCTTTTTTTTTTTTTTTATTTTTCCCTCCCCCCCCCCCCCCCCCTTCCTCCCGCTCCCGGGGCTTTGCTGACTTTGCAAAAGCCTCCGAAACTTGCCCAAATCCTTGCAAAAGGGGAGGGGGGGGGGGGTTTGCATGGGCGAGCCGGTGGCATGCTGCATCCTTGTATTGGGGGGGGGACACAGCCGGAGGGGGGGGGGGCTGCTTCGGGGAGCCGTGGAAAAAGGGGGGGGGGGGGTGGTTATAAACAGCGCAACCCACCCGTGTTTCTATTGCAAGCCGCTTTGGCTGGGGGGGGGGGGGTGTGCATGGGTCTCCCCCCCCCTCCCCTTGTTGGTTTTTTTTGGGGGGGAATGTTTTGCATTGGGTCAAAATTGCATTGAAAATGTCCCCCCCCCCCCCTTCCCTGCACAGGCTTTTTTTGCAGGGACTGCATTGGGAGGGGGGGGCTGGGCTGGGCTTCACTTCTGGGGTGCTTTGAGGGGTGCTGGGGGGGTTTGGGGGTGCAGATGAGGGGTGCAAAAGGGGTCTGACCCCCCCTCACCACCCCCCTACCCACCCCTATGGTGTGGGTCTTGCGGCCCAGCACCCCCAAGGTTGGGGGGGGGGGGTTGCTCTCCCTGACCCCCCCAGTCCACCTCAGGGCTCCCACTGTGGGGTCACTGGGAAGATTTGGAGTTGGGGGGGGGGGGAAACTTTTCGAGTCGCCCAGGCCGGAGGATTTGCTGGCGTTGCGGGAACGCAGGAGCAGCTTGCCGCTTCCTCGGCCCTTTTTTGTTCCCCGGATGACTCCTTCATTTTGCTAATTTTTCGCCTCTCCCCCCCCCCCCCCCCAATCCCAGTTTGCTCCAGCCGGTGGGTCCCCTTTTCCCAGGGGGATCTGGGGGATGCTGGGTTCACCCCCATATCCCGAAGGAACGAGGCCGCGAGCGTGGCCTGGAAAGGGTGCAGCATCCCACCCCGCTTCGGGTTCGCAAAAGGATTTTCCATGCATGCTCTTAAAAAAAAAAAAAATAATAAAAAAATAATAATAATAACAGAGGGAGGCTGGTTGCACCGGGAGTCTTGCAGCCGGGGCTCTCGTCTGCGGCAGTGACCTATTTTAGCAGCCGGTTGACTTTTAAGGGGGGGGGGTTAGTTTGACTTGCAGAGAGCAGGCCTGAGCCGGGAAGATGCACGGGAAATCCTTCGGGATGTTCTGCGCCCAGGGACCGCGGTTCCCGGTACCCTGGTGCCTCCCCCAGCCCTAAAAGTGCGAGGCTGTGATTGCCCCAGCGATGGCTCCCTGCCCGTAATAACACCCCGGGAGGCGTTCGAGCGGCTTTTCGGAAAGGGGAAGAAAGTGCAAGCTTGGAAAAATAAAGAAACGACGTTGAACCGGCTCACGAGATGATGGCTGGGATGCTGGGCTGGGGCTCGGCACCCCCCCGGATCCGATACTGGGGGTAACTGGAGTCGGGTTTGGGTTTGTGCCGGCCGGCCGCGCTCGGCCTGTGAAATTCCTGCTGGCATTAAATCAGCTGCTGGAACAGCCCCTGCATCCCCTCCGGAGGGAGATGCTCATGGACCAGGGAAGGCACCGGGGAGGTTTTTGGGAGCGTTTCGTGCTCTGAGGTGGGGATGGAGATGCCCAGAGCCCACCCGAGCGGGCAGCCCTGCGAGGAAGAAGGGGAAAAGTTGGGAATTAAACCTTTCGTCCGCACCCGGCCTCAGCAAGAACCAGAGGAAAATTTGCTTTACACAGCAAAAAATCCTCCTTGGAAAGATATTAAGGGTTTTATTATTTTTTTTTTATTTTTATTTTTTTTTCTCCTGGATCTGGGGTGAAACCTCGCTGGGTGCAAACGTTTCAGCTCTGGCCGCGGAGTTTCCCTGAGGATGCCGACTGGGCTAAACACCGCTCCGGGGGTTTTGCTGGGGGGGCCGGGGGGTCCCCTTCGCCTCCCGGCTTGGCTTCACGGCGGAGCTTTGTTCTCCCCGCGAGGAATTAACGGTGCGTTAGGTTATTACCAGGCAAACGCCAGACTCGGGCGAGATAAACGGCCTTGTATTTCTGTCTTGCGTCTGGAGGAGAGGCATGTCACCCCCTTCATAAAAATAACCCGGTGCTGCCTTTGGAGATGTTTTCTTTGTAAAAGGGAGGGAGAAGCAGGAGGTTGCCTGCGAGTCGATTAGATACCGGTTATTTTTAAGATGCAGATTTTTTTCTCCTTTAGGAAAAAGAGGGAGAAACCTTTTTGCAGATGAACTGAATGTGTCAAAACATCAGAGGGTCTTTGAAGGTTTCGGGGGAATTGCTGATTTCCCCATCTTCCCTCCTCGCTCCGGCTGGAGGAGAAAACTAAGGGCTCTCCCACGCTGCTGCGTTTAAGCCTTTTTAGATGGGGACGTGGCGATGGCCGTGACAAAGTGCTCTCCGGGAAGAGCAAGAGCTGAAGTTTTTATTTTGCTGCCGCGTTTGCGTGGCCCCGAAAAAGGGGATCCCCAGGTCTTCCGCGTGGTTTGCATCCCAAATGTCCGCTGGCTTCCCGTGGGATCGGTGGTTCCTGGAAGGCTGGAGGAGCAGGTGCCGGTGGGGAGGATGAGCTCAGGGTCAGGCTCTGTGTCGCCTGCCCCTAAATTTTCCTCTTTTATTTCTAAAGGAAACGCGTTGCGTCGCCGGAGCGGTATTTGCAGGGCAGGGCTGGCCCCGTTGGGTTTCTCGAGTGGGGACACCTGAGGTCTTGTCCCCGTGTCCTTCGGGATTGCTGTCCCCGAGCCAACCTCGGCGCTTTGGCTGCCTCTCCCGATGGGGAAACCTGGGATGATTTTTGGATATGGGGAAAGGCTGGCCATGGTGGTGCAGATATGATGGGTAGAGGACTTAATTGCAATAAATTGTCTTTTTTTAATTATTATTTTTATGACTGTATCTTTTGCCTGGAGCCAGGGCTGCTAACACCCTGTCTGAGTTAAAGCCCTGCTCCCCGAGCTGCTGAATTTGCTGGACAGCCGTGATAAAAATAAGCCGTTTTAATGCACATTCATAAAAACGTTAAAGTGGCGGGCAGGGAGGATGGCTGGACCGGAGGAGAACGACCGGTGCTTCTCAAAGAGCCCCGGTCAAGGTTGAGTTTAGGATGGAGCTGGATGTGGGGACCATCCCTGAGGTCAGTGCCAAGTTTTGGAGAAGGATGCTCCGGGATGGAAAGCCCTGCCCGCGATGCTGGGAGAGGCTCAACCTTGGACCTCTCTGGCAATTTTGTGGTCTGGAATTGGGTTAGAAAACACCGTGGGTTTAGGGGTTTGATGGGAACCGGGTGTGGGCAAACCTTGGAGGTGTTGTATCCCGTCTCCCTGTTGATCCACCTGGAAGGTGACAGTGGCATCCCTAGGGATGGGTGTCATCCATGGTGCAGGGCAAGGGGATGCTGCCGTCTGGTGCCAGCCTAATTCAGTGGGGGGAGGTTTCGTGCATCCATCCCCCTTGTTTTCCAGGGATCCCGGCCTCTTCCCGGCCCTCGCGTGGCCACGGGGCTGGCTCTGGGGACACGACGGCTTCGGGCCACGCACGAGCGGCGCGGTGGCTGCCCCGTTGCACCCATCCGTACTCCCTGCGCTTGAGTTTGGGGTTCCCGGGGGTCCTAGAAGCCACGGGGAGCTGGGTGTACAGCCTGCCCCGCTCCATCCATCCCCTCCCTTAGTGGCACCGGGGACAACCGTAGGGTCCCAAGGGGACGACGCTCGCCTCCTCCCCGGCCTCGCGCGGCTCGCGCCGCGCTGGGCAGCGGTCCGGAGCTGGCCCCTGGCGCAGCCGCTTGGCCGACAGCCCGGCTGGGGAGGTCAGCGTTGGGTTTTGTCCTCGTTTCCTCCCTCGATCTTTCCTCCGCTTGTTTTTCTCGGGCAGGGGAGGGAGGGGGACAGCGGCTTTGCATGTGTTCTGCGTGTGTCCCGGGTTCTTCCACCCCACTAGTGACTCTGCAGGAGGTCCTGCATCCCCCCGGACAGGAGGGCAGCATCCCGTCCCGCTGCCTGCTCCCGTGCCAGGATGGTGGCTCGGGGACATCTCCATCAGCCTGGTGTCACGAGCTGTGCCAGGCGCTGGCGGGGACCCCGTGGCTCGGCTGCCCCGGCCGTGTTCGGCTTTTGTCAGGAGGATGCCGGCTCTGCCGAAATCCGGCAGCGCTCGTTTGGGGCTTAACCCCAGACCTCGCTTAGGGCAGATCTTGAATTACCCGCAGGGTCTGGCCTGAGCTGCACCCAAAGAAACCCCTTTCGTCCCCGACCGAGGGGACACGGACAGACGGACGGGTGCATCCAGCCAGGCTTCGGTGCCTCCGGTTTCCCCCCCAGAGCAGAGGGATTGAGGCTCATCCTGGGCTGAAAATAACACGGCACCGGGCTGAAAACCTCGGTATTTTTGCAGCAGGGAGGCTGCGTTTGCGCCTGTTGGGACGCTGAGGTTACCGAGCAGATTTTGGGGCTTGGCGATGCCCCTCCGCCATCGCCTTGGGTGGAACGGAGGGATGATGACCCCGATGCCATCCCGGTGGCGGTGGTATCCCCAGGAGCAGCTTTGCAGCGTCGCCTCCCTGGACCGGTTTGGGGATGGGGGAGGTGATGGTGGGGTTGGCCCGTCCATCCATCCTTGCAAAGCATCATTGTGGCTTTGCAGCTTTGTGCAGGAAAGAAAAAAGAGAAGGATGCCCAGAGGGGCTGGCGGGGTTTAAAAAACTTTAAAAAAACCCACAAAATAAATAAGAAAGCAACCAGACATTAACCCTCTGCGGGCTGTGCTGCTGGGAAGCCAGTGCCCGCTCCCATCGGGGCAAAGCCTCGTGTTGCTCATCCCACCTCGTCCCCCTCCTCTCCCCAAGCCGCAGGCGGCCGTGATGCTTAGAAAAAAAGCCCAAAGGAACCTTTTCCCTGTTTGCAGAGGTGGCTCCTCGGGCTGCAGGGGGACAGGGATGGGGGAAGGATTTGTGCCCGTTCCCCTACACTGAGGACGGTCCCGCTGGGCCTGGCACTGCCACCGGCTTCCCAGGCTGCTCCCTGGAAAAGCATCTTTGAGCCAAAGCCTGTAAATGCTGGATGCTATTACAAAAAAAAACACAAAAAAACAACCAAAGGGGAGGGGAAAAAAAAAAAAAAAAGCCTGGGAAGCATCTGACTGTCCACCAGCTGGGCTAATGTTCTTCTTCACATGGGCAGAGGCTGGGAGGTGTTTTTGGGGGTTTCTGACCCCCCAGGGTGGGACACGCTCTGGGAGCATCCCTGAACCCCTTCCCCTTGCTTCCTCTCCCCCAAGCCCTCATATGGCTCTATTTTGGGCAACCTCAAGCCTTTTAGAGAGTACGTAGGGGAAAAACACCACTTCAGACGGTGTCACCACCATCCTAAAGGACGTGGCCATCCTTGGCCTCCGGAGCTGGGATGCCACCATCCCTGGCGAGCAACCGGTCCAGCCGTGGCAGCATCCCGGCGGGCAGGATGCCGGCGGTGGGCGCTTGGGGCCACGTCGGCCGGCGCCTCGCCAGGCGGGGCTGCGGCCGAGCTATTGTTTTCCCTTCCTGCTTGTTTTTCCGGACAACCCTCCCCTAATTAAATAAAAACACCCGTCGGAGAAGTGAACAAACCGGGCTGCCCCCCCCCCCCCCCGCCAGCTCCAACCCCCAGCACGGTCCCGTGCTGTGGGAGGGCAAAGCACCCGTGGGAGAAATCCCCGGGGGAGGAAGACGATGGGCGAGCAGAGCGGTGAAGGTAGGCGATCGTCGAGGGAAAGGCGCGTCGGGATGTGGTTTAGCCCGCTGCCAGGTTTCCACGCGCGGCCGTGGTCCAAAAATGGGTGGTTTTGGCGATGCATGGGATGTGTACGGTCCAGGGAGAGCTGCTGGTTGTGGGGCGGCTTCATCCCGGTGCGTCCTGGTTTGGGGAGTTGTGGGAAGGCGCGAGCATCGCATAATCCTTAAAAAAAAAAACCAAAACAACAACAAAAACTATATGGCCTCAAAACCATGGAGAAAAGGCTGAAGGTTTCATCCAAGGGTCTTGAAAGCAGAGGGCAAATTATAGGGGGCTGAGGATTAAAACCGAAAGCGCGGGCGTCTTTGGGATTTCTAATGATGCGCCTTTGTGACGTTTGAATTAACCTGTAAAAATAACGTTTTTAACATTATTTCTTTCTTTAGCAAAAGTCAAGTTTTGGCATTAAGTAGTTTCAGCCAAGCTCTTTCACCCCGAAATGCAGCGGTGTTCAAATTGAGAATAGCACATGGTATTTTTTGAGGCGCAAGTGCTGACATTGTATTCAGCTACTTATTAAAGCACTTTTCCTTAATCAGTTTAATACTGAAGGTCAACGGTAAATGTTTTGGTGGTTGCAAATGATACAGAAAAGCAGATTGCTGTTTTTCAGGGGAGTTTTTGGGGTGAAAAATTTCAGGGGAATCCCCAAATTTTGTGCTGAATGGAAACTGGTTTGCGGGCAGCTGGTTCAACTGCTCTGCCCGGGGTGAAGCAGGGGCTTGTGGCCACCTAAATGTGCTTTTTATGCCCCAAAACCCCCGTCCTTATGCTAATACAGGAGAGAGGTACTCGTGGTCCTCGATGCTTTGGTGATGAGGGTGATAGGAATGGCTATAAAAAAATAAATAGAGAGGCTGGTGAATGTCAGAGATGGTCTTCTGGGGGGCTGCAGATTTGAGTATTTAAATATATCCAGGGTGACCTGACCTACTGGTTCCTTGGGGGGTTTTATTGCTGCAGGAGCATTTAGGGATCTGGGTCTTAATACATCCTAAGCTAAATAGCATTTTATCTTGGTATGTCGATTTAAATCCAGCAGCAGCCCCCTTTCAAGGGAGGCGATCGGGTGTTGGTGTGGCTGTTTGGGGAAACTGAGGCACGCGGGGGGGATGCGGGTGGAAAGGGAGCTGTGCTGTGCTTGGCCTCCGTCTCCTATAGCAGAATTTTCGGTGGCTTTGCTGGAGAGAGGCTGCCCCGGTCCAGCGAGTATCAACATCTCCTTCGGTCCCTGTTCCTATATCGCTCTTGCGTCTTCCTCGCGTCCCCTGCCATTGGGGCTCAGCCGACCCCCATCCCTCGGTCCCCCCTCGCCCCGAGCATCCTCCCCGTCCTCCGGCCGCCTTCCCGCCTCTCCGGCCGTTTTGGGATGGGGCTTTGGCAGCATCGCTTGGAAATGCTCTTAAAATAGAGCCGGAGGGCAGCGTCAGGGCGGGGAGGGCCGTCCGGAGGCACCGCCGTCCCCTCGGGGTGGGGACTTCGCGGCCACGCTGCTTTCGAATAATTTTTAGGGGGGATTTTTTTGGGTGCCGACGATGCCGGGACCCTGCCCGGAGGTCGTCGGCGCACGGTGGGGGCTGGAGGTTTGAGGGTTCGCTCCGGTTTGGTGCACCCAGCGAATCCCCCAAGTCCAGACTTGGGGTGGAGGTGGGATGGGTGACCCGTTCCTGCGGTGCCGTGTTGGGCTGCTCGTGGGACTAAACCGATCCAGAGGGCCCAGGTGGTGATGGTGGAAAAGAGCAAAACTGTGATTTTTTTATTTATTTTTTTTTTTAAATAAGGATTGGTTAATTTAAAAACATAATGTATTTTTTAACATATTTTGAAATATATACATATTTTTCAAAATATTTGCGTTTTCCCAGGGGAAGAGTAATGGATTTAACCCTCCCATTAATCCCAATTAATCGGGCTTCTCCGCTCCAGTGGAGTTGCAGGGACGGGAGCTGCCGGAGGGGTATTTCAGGGCGAGTTGGGGTCTTTCTTGGGATCTCACCCCGGCGGGCGCCTCTCGTCTTGGCTGGCGCTCCAGCTCCGGGCGAGCTCACGAAAAGCATCTGATAGCAATAAAGAGCAAAAACCTCCCGCTGACAAGCCCGGGCTGAAGTCACCGACGGGACGCGGCCAAGACACGCATTGTCCTCGCCGCTGCTGGGACTGATTAGAACCGCCTGGCAAGCCCCGGCGCTGGGTGAGGGGTCAGCCCCTTTTGCCAAAAAACCTCGATCCGGAGCAAAAAAAAAAAAAAAACCCCAACCCCCAGCTTTTGTTTTCCAGGCTGTGCAGAGGCGATGCCGCCCGGCGGACCCAATTCCCCCTGTTTTGCGCCCATTTCTCTGGCCGTGCCAAGCTTGGGGCATCCTATATGGGGAGCGAGGTGAGATGGATCCTGGGAGGAAAAACCTGAATTCAATTTTTTTTTTTTTTTTTTCATAGTGAAAGCAAAGCAGGAGAGGCCCTGGCAAACAGAACTGCTCTGCTAAAAGCTTGCTGTCTCTTCAGTGTTCGATATTTATTATATCATTATTTATTTTCTATGCGCTTGGGGGGTCTGAGCCATCCAAGTTCCTCTCGTCAAAATGTCCTTGGCAGTCGCAAAGCTTAGAAAATGGGGAGGGGGGAGTGGGTGGATGGCTGTTCCGGCTGGGATGCAGCATTTCATAACAAATATATATAAAGAGTGTTTATGTATTTATATATTTTTGTGTTTATATATTTATAAAGAGTTTAAATATATATAAATGAATGCAGAAAATATAAAAAATACATAAATATATATATAAAAATATATATAACCCCCCTCCCTTTGCCCCACTCCATGCTGCAGAGCCAAGTATTTGGCAAAGAGCTGGTTTTTCCCTGTTTTCCCCAGGTACGAGCGTTTGCTGGGGCTCTCCGGGACCATTGGGGCCATGCGAAGCTGACGACCCTGTTGGTTGGGCGGGTTGGTTGCAGAGCAGAAATTCAGTGAAAATGAAATTTTTGGCAGGGAGGGGGAAGGGTTTTTTTTGCTTGTTGAGAAAACACCCTTTTTTATTATTTAAGCATTTTTGTCTGTGTGCGCTTTTGCCTTTGGCTCACAAAAAAAAAAGTCAGACAAAACGTGTCTTGCTGGAATTCATGTGTTGATTAAGAGCTGCCATTTGTCCCAGAAAAAATGGGAGCTGAGAAACTTTTTGGAGCAGGAGGTGCAGGATAAACCCAGCAGGTCGAACCCTTTCTGTCTGCCACTGTTCTGCACCATGTCCTCGGTCACATCCCGCGATGGTGGGCAAAGAGGGTGTTAATTTGGCTGGATCCATCTCCATCCATGAATTGGGTATTCAGCACAGAAAACCAAAGGGCAGCAAAGGGAAAGGGGATATCCCACCTGCTTTTAATACAGGGCACGGGATTTAGGGTATGGGATATCCCTTACATTCGGGATGCAGCTGGCAAACCCATCCTGGGGCTCAGGTATCCCCAGGAGAGGTGATAAAGGTCCAGGGGTGGTCTGCACCATGCAAAATACATGTGAGCTAAATTAAATATCCAGCAAAGGCAGCCTGGGAAGTGTTGGCAGTCGCAGCGTTTCGTAGTGTCGTGGTTTAACCCCAGCCAGCAACTAAGCACCATGCAGCCGCTCACTCGCAGTGAGATAGGGGAAAAAAACGGGGGAAAAAAAAGTAAAACTCGTGGGTTGAGATGAGAACAGTTTAATAGAACAGAAAGGAAGAAAATAATAATGATAAGAATAACAATAATAATATGATAATAATAATAAAAGGATTGGAATATACAAAACAAGTGATGCACAATGTAATTGCTCATCACTCGCTGACCGATGCCCAGTTAGCTCCCGAGCAGCGATCTGCCCCACTCTGACCAACTCCTCCCAGTTTATATACTGGACATGACGTCCCATGGTCTGGAATACCCCATTGGCCAGTTTGGGTCAGCTGTCCTGGCTGTGTCCCCTCCCAACTCCTTGTGCCCCTCCAGCCTTCTTGCTGGCTGGGCATCAGAAGCTGAAAAATCCTTGACTCAGACTAAACACCGCTTACCAACAGCTGAAAACATCAGTGTGTTATCAACATTCTTATACTGGATCCAAAACATAACACTATACCAGCTACTAGAAGGAAAATTAACTCTATCCCAGCCCAAACCAGGACACGCAGCCTGGGGATGCTGCTCACTGATTTGAATTTTTCCAGGTATTGCTTTTCCCCAGGCAATTCAAAATGGGCTTTAAAAAAGCGCATAAATCATCCCGGTGAATCCAGCTAGCGAGTTAGCTGCTAACGTGAGCCAGAGCACGTGGCATAATTCGGCAAATATTAGGGGATATTGTGTTTTATGTAATTATCTTGTAGAAGCAGGGAGGTTTAAAATCCTAATTTCCTTCTATTTAGGGGGTTAAATCTCAGCTGGTGCCTAAAATTGGCTTTCCACGTGGGGCAAATGTCCCCTCGGGGTCTCCATGTGGTTCAGGAGGTTGAGGTATCCCCTCTCCTGCTTGACATCTTCTCCGCCTGAGTGTGGAGAGCTGAGCCAGGCTTTGGACCTCCTTGGTGGTGGGGTGGCCGTGGTGCCTTCTACCCAGGCTGAAGGGATGTCCATGGGTGCTCGTATGGCCTTCGCCTGTCCTTTCATTGGGCTTTCTCCTCTTTGGTTGAGTCTCCTAGACTCAAGTTGGTGGTGGAGCTTCTTGGTTGGTGTCTGCAAGCTGGGCCTGGTAGTGGAGCTCTTCGGTTGGCATCTCCAAGCTGGGCCTAGTGGTATTGCTTCTTGGTGTTTTGAAGCTGGGTCTGGTGGTGGAGCTTCTTGGTTGGCATCTCCAAGCTGGGTCTGGTAGTGGAGTTTCTTGGTTGGCATCTCCAAACTGGGTCTCGTAGTGGAGTTTCTTGGTTGGCATCTCCAAGCTGGGTCTGGTAGTGGAGTTTCTTGGTTGGCATCTCCAAACTGGGTCTCGTAGTGGAGTTTCTTGGTTGGCATCTCCAAGCTGGGTCTGGTAGTGGAGTTTCTTGGTTGGCATCTCCAAACTGGGTCTCGTAGTGGAGTTTCTTGGTTGGCATCTCCAAACTGGGTCTGGCAGTGGAGCTTCTTGGTTGGTACCTCCAAGCTGGGTCTGGCAGTGGAGTTTCTTGGTTGGCATCTCCAAACGGGGTCTGGCACTGGAGCTTCTCAGTTGGCATCTCTGACGTGGGACGCATGGACAGGGATGGGTGGCATGGCTGGCTGGGTGTTTTCCTGGGGAAAAAGCCCTCCTGAGTGATTTTATTTCCTTCCTCCCCACAGCTGATAGTCGAAAAAACGACTGACTACCCTTCGGCTGAGTACTCCCTGGTGGAGGATGTAGCCCTCCACTTCACGTGTTTGATGGACAGACTGAACGAGCAGCGCCTCTTTCAGCCGGACCTGTGTGACGTGGACATCGTGCTGGTGCAGCACAAAAGCATCTTCCCGGCGCATAAGGGGGTCCTGGCGGCCTACAGCCAGTTCTTCCACTCCCTCTTCACCCAAAACAAGCAGCTGCAGCGCGTGGAGCTCTCTCTGGAGGCCCTCACCTCGCAGGGCCTCCAGCAGATCCTCAACTTCATCTACACGTCCAAGCTCCTCGTCAACTCCTGCAATGTGCAGGACGTGCTGAACGCGGCCGCCGTGCTGCAGATGAACAACATTGCCTCCTCCTGCCAGAACCTCCTCGACACCCGCTCGCTCAGCCTGGCCGCCGACATGGCCCTGCCCGCCGAGGGCTGCGCCGGACCCCCGCCCTACTACTGCGAGATCAAGCAAGAGGTGGATGCCCCCCATCCCAAAATCTACGCCCGGGAAGGCAACGACCCCTACTCGGTGCGGGTGGAGGATGGAGCGGGCGGTGGGACGCTCCCGCCTGGTCCGGCCAAGCAGTACTACAAGGAGGAGAAGGATGATGGGCCGGGCGCCGTCTGTAAGATGGAGGGCGAGGAGTCCGAGGAGGACCTGGACAGCCAGGGCTCGTACAACCGGGAGCAGATCATCGTGGAGGTGAACCTCAACAACCAGACGCTCAACGTCTCCAAAGGCATGGAGGGGAAAGCAGCTGCCAGCGAGGCGGCCGTGATGGGGCGGCCTGACGGTGACGGGCGTGAGACGGAGGAGGATGGGGAGGGGGACAACGAGGAAGGAGAGGAGGAGGAGGAAGAGGAGGAGGATGCGGAGGTGGGCGAGGAGGAAGAGGAGGAGCACAGCGAGGAGGAAGACCTGGAGGAGACGACGGAAGAAGAGGACGATGACGATGACGATGAAGACGCGTCGGAGGTGAAAAGGGAAAAGGGTGGGCAGCCCCGCAGAGGCAGCCGGGCGTCCAAATCCACCAAACCTGCCATGGCAACCAGGTCCCAGGAGATGGCCAAGGTGGAAGAGGAGGAGGAGGAGGAAGAGGAAGGCCAGCGAGGGAGGAAGAGGAAAAAGGAACAGGACGGTTTGGGCCAGAAGGTGAAGCTGGAGGAGAAGCAGCACTACCCGTGCAAGAAGTGCCCCCGGGTCTTCAACAACCGCTGGTACCTGGAGAAGCACATGAACGTCACGCACAGCCGGATGCAGATCTGCGACAAGTGCGGCAAACGCTTCCTCCTCGAGAGCGAGCTGCTGCTGCACCACCAGACCGACTGCGAGAAGAACATCCAGGTGAGCCAGCCCCGGGGACGTCCCACCAGGGGATGGACATCCCACCGAGGCGGTGGAGCATCCCCGTGGGGATGGACATCCCACCAAGGTGGGGACATCCCACCAAAGGAGCATCCCACCGTGATGGGACATCCCAGTGGGGGAGGGACATCCCACCCACCATGGAGGACATCCCGCCCAGCTACACCATGGGTTGGGTTCATGCTCAAATAATATTTTTGCTGTTGCGGTTGGCACATGGCAGACGGGAGGGAACCTTACTTCACCCGTGACTCGTACGCAGGCTCAGGAGGGTCCCACGGTAGCATGGGGCCAGAGGATTTGTGCCTGGGGACTGTGGCTTCCCCTTGGCCAGCTGGGTGGAAACATGGAGTAATTTTTGAAGAGTAATTTTTCTTTGAGTTTATTCCGTTAATCTGGATAAAACATTGCAAGCCCCTGATGGAGACACACTCCGGCCATTCCCACCCAGGCTGAAACCAATTTAGCTTAATTCCAAGATTTGCTGACACGAGTTGAAATGGTTTTAATCTGCCTTTTGTGCTCTTTAGCTTGCCTATTAGCAAATTTCCGAATGCATCTGACATCCATGCGTGGCTCGGGCTTGGTGTGTCCTTCACCTAATGCTAACGAGATCCCGCGTTTGCAAATTGACTCCGTTAAATCAGTGCACTTTTGGGGGGATAGGTAGGCATCCCATCAGAGCAGCAAACGTGTGCATTCCTGCAGACCCCTCCAACCCATCTCCTAATCCGCAACAAGCTGTTTTGCATGACGCTGCCGCTACTAATTAAAAAAATACCAACTTCTGGAGAGCTTTCCCCGTCATCCTTCCTGCCAGCGACCGGATTTTAAATGGTCTTGCAGCTCTCCTAAATGAAGATAATGTAACCCAAGTGCTACTGGAGCTCTTTGCCGATGGCACCCCAAATAAAATGGGGAATGAAGCAGATCTGGGCACTAGGGTGTGCGGGGAATACGGAGGCACGAGTGGTTTTGGCTCAAGCGGATGAAGGAGCCGTTGCCTGCACTGACCCGTCAGTGCATCTTCCTGAAAAATTCACAGTGCTGAGGTTGCTTTTTTTTGGATTTTTTTTTTCCCAGAATTGGGCAAGTGCAGCTCTGATACCTGCATGGTGGTGGCTGTTTTGGAGCCTATTGTAAAGCCTGTGCAATTAAAAATGAGTTTTCCCAGAACATTTCTTCAACCTCATCTTCTTTCCTGATGGATAACATGGGGCTGTCGTCACCTCATTGCTTTTTTTTTTTTTTCTTTCCCCCTTTTTATCCCTTTTCCAGGTCATTTCTGAGTAGGATGAACCACAACTGCCCATGCAGTGACCTCCTTCCACGGAAAAAGTGGATCATTACCTTAGTAATGAGTTGAGCGTTTTTAATTTTACAAATAGCCAAATTCACTCCATTTGCTCTGATAATATTGAATAACTTTGTCAATATACCATGGAATTATAGCTGGATGGAAAAGAGATTTTTTTTCAACTTTATACCTATAATGGACAGTCTTTATTTCTTGTTTTTTAACCAGATCTGTGGAGGGACCATCCCTCTTATCCCGTTTGGCTCTGCTGCTTTCTTCCCCTGTTTTGTCCCCAAATTTCATCCGTAATGCTTGAGGTGTTAGGCTTCATCTCGCTCCCTGTGATCATTTCCTATTGCCCTCCGCAGCCCCACGGACACCGCAACAGTCATCCTGCCTCTGCTGCCCGAGAAATGATTCATCCTTTGCTTTACCAGGTTGTTTCTCAAACTCATTTTTAGCCAGCTTCAGTGTGGTTTTCCTCTTAACCTGTGAGAATTTGTCTTCTCATTTTTTTTCCTCTCATTTGGATGTTACTTCCACATTTTTGAGTGATGCTTTTTTTGCTGTAACTGAGGACACAGGGCTCAGCCCTCCAGGGTACTTGGTCCCAGCCCAGGGGCTTTCTACATCTGCTGCTTTCCTTCTACCTTTAATTTCAAAATTCCCCTGCAGCCTTTTTCATTTTGAGTGGAGAAAATGGATATTGATGTGTCTTTGATATCAGGCTCTGGTCCTGGATTTGTCCTAAAATGTTTCTTAAAGCAGACATAAAATTGTTCCGATCTGTGGAAATATATATTTAGGAACAGTAAAACTCAGAGGACTACTCATGTTGATATTCAAGGATGGCAAGATGAAGATGATGAGAGTTGGGAATGCCTCTGTGACCCTAATTTTGCCTCTCAGGCACCTAAATATAAATAGAGAGAGAGATACTGTGACTACATGGCATAATGGTATATTTTCCAGGGTATCACAGCCTCATTCAGTGCAAACTTTGGTTGAAGCCCACCAATGAACATCTGTTCCTCTGGGTAGGAGGAGAAGCCAGAGGAATACCTCCCCAGGCTTACTGGTACCGCTCAGCCGTGCTGTTGCAAGATGCCTCCAAGGCATGAATTATTTTCTCAACACATCTGCAAGGAGAAGGGACGGTTTTATCCCTGTTGGCCAAGAGGAAGATGAGTCATGGAGAGATCAAGGGGAAAGAGTTGGCCCTTGGAGGAAAAAGAGACTCTTGGCTCCTGGGAGGGTCCTCGGCCATGTGCTGCTCACCATCTCTGCGCTCTAGCAGTGGTTTCCTGTGTGGACCTCGCTCTCCCGTGTTGCCCCGAGCACCGAACTGATCTCACATGCTTCAAACAGGTCTCATGCCGAAGTTGGAACTTTTCCTGGGAACTTTCAGGGAAAGATTGAACTTGTTGGAGCTGAAGCAAATCTCTGCCATAACTTTTTGGGGGAGACTTTGCACATCATGTTGTTCTGCTTGTGCTGATGGACTGGTTTTGGGGTCCGTTTTGGTCCATTTGGATATGTTTGGAAAACTTACTTAGTGGTAAAGTATCCATAATATCTGCTGAAGACTGATGTTGCACTGCTCTGGCTTGGGCTTCTCCTCGTTCCTATATTCTTTGCAGCCTTATAATGCACAGAGGGTTGGGGTTTTTTTTACGTAATGGTTCCGTTGTGTGCCAGAATAAAATCCTCATTTAGGAATAGGGCCTTGGTGCACGAGCTGCTGTTTGTGCAAGTCCTAATACAGCCATTGATGGAGATGCCACGTCCTTCCCTGGAAAGTCATTGTCCCTTCCTCATCCGATGGATAGAAATTTGAGTTTTGGAGGTTTTGAAGTGACAAGGTCTGTAGCAGACTTGCTGGTCGTTATGATTTTCGATAGCTGTAGGTTTCATAGTGATGTTCCCTTTCAATGGATGAAGCTGATAGCCTGGTAAAACGAAAATACTGGTGGTGCCTGGGCACGTTCCTCTGCTTCCCTACCCATCCCCTCTCTCCTTGCAGTGTGTGACGTGCGGGAAGGGGTTCAAGAAGCTTTGGTCCCTCCACGAGCACAACAAGATCGTCCACGGCTATGCCGAGAAGAAGTTCTCCTGCGAGATCTGCGAGAAGAAGTTCTACACCATGGCCCACGTGCGCAAACACATGGTTGGTGAGTGCGGAAGGCAGCGGTGCCATGGGGGGGGGATCTCGTTTGGGGTGTTCATCCATCATTTTGACAATGAAGGGTGATTTTTTTGTCGCTGTTGTGTTGGGAGTTTAGGGCTGGGCTTAATCGTGGGTGAGCTTTCTCATGTCCACGCAGGGGCCTTGAAATTTGGCCTTAATGCCGTACATATGTCTGCTCAGTGCTGGGTCTGCAGCAATCGGGCATGGTGCTAGGGAATCTCATTTGCTTTACTTAACCACAAAAAAAGACCTCAGAATTGATCAAAGGAGGGCTTGAAGTGTAACCATCCTTCCCTTGTAAAACAGGACCAGATCGCGCCAGTGCCAGGCTTTGAAAAGCAAATTGCACATGGCAACGGCGGTCAGGTCCCTTGGGCTTGCAGGCACCAAAGAAATCCAAAAAAGGGGGGTTTTGGCAAGCAATTAGGGGAGTATCTGGTATGTTGCTGCCACGCATCTTGCCACATGGCATTGAGTTTGCTGGGGTTGGGTGCTGACGTTGGGAGCGGCAGCCAAGACTTGGGGAGGTGGATGCTTGGGGTGCGGGGAGAGTGCCTGACCCTGCTCCTCTCCGCTTCAGCTCACACCAAGGACATGCCGTTCACCTGCGAGACCTGCGGGAAGTCCTTCAAGCGCAGCATGTCCCTTAAGGTCCATTCACTCCAGCACTCTGGGGAAAAGCCTTTTAAATGCGAGGTAAGGTCCTGTGTGTCACCCCACCCTGCATCCTCTCAGACGAGGACAAAACCACTGATTTGGGAAACGATCTTCCACCATGCTTTGTGCCAGCGCAGCTATAGGGATGCTCCCACGCTCTTCCAAACTTTGCGTCCCCTCCTGGTTTGAGGGTCCCACCAACCTTATGATGAAACTTGTCCAATGCCGGGATCTGTCCCTGCAGCGCCTGGACCTCGCATCCCATCCCAAGCCCATCCAGCCTGCAAACTTGGCTGGGTATGTCCCGAAAAGCCATTTATTTGGGTTCTTTTTGGGGAAAAAGGTGATTTCTGCACTGCTCCAACATGCTGGTGATCTGGGGGAGAACGTGGGGGGTGTTTTGGGTGCTCATCAACAGCTCATCCCCATCTTGACCCTGCAGAACTGCAATGAGCGTTTCCAGTACAAGTACCAGCTGCGCTCCCACATGAGCATCCACATCGGCCACAAGCAGTTCATGTGCCAGTGGTGCGGCAAGGACTTCAACATGAAGCAGTACTTCGACGAGCACATGAAGACGCACACGGGTGAGAGCTCCCCACCTTGCCCCCGGCCCCTGCAGGCAGGCGCCCGGGGGAAAAAAGCGATGGGAAGGGGGTAGCATCTTTGGGTGGATGGCAAGATGGAGTTTTTGAGGGTGAACAATCCGGCTTCTCATCCATCTTCCCCCCATCCTTAGGCGAGAAGCCCTACATCTGCGAGATCTGCGGGAAGAGCTTCACCAGCCGCCCCAACATGAAGCGGCATCGCCGGACCCACACGGGCGAGAAGCCGTACCCCTGCGACGTCTGCGGCCAGCGCTTCCGCTTCTCCAACATGCTCAAAGCCCACAAGGAGAAATGTTTCCGAGTCAGCAACCCTTTGGCTTTGGACACGGCTGCCCCCCAACCCGCCGCCAGCCCGGCCCCGCTGCCCCCCGGCCCCGGCGTCTCTCCCCTGCCCCTGCCGCTGCTTCATCCCCTTCCACAGACCCTCCCTCCTCCTCCTCACCTACCGCCACCCCCTCCCCTGTTTCCTGCGGGGAGGATAAATTCGAACAACAACTAGGTGCCCCCCCCTACCCCGGCCGTGCGCCTGCACGGACTGCTCTACCCGTTGGGAACGTCTCCCCCCGGGGAGCCAAGGCTTCGCTTGCTCTCTACCCCCCCTTCCTCCTTGTTTTGGGGTTGTTTTGGGTTTTTTTTCCTTTTTCTCACCCGTCATTCTCCGCGGAAAGGGGGAGCAGGAGGAAGCCCTGCCCTGAGGAGCGTGGGTGTTGAGGGGGGGGAAACCGCCGTCCGTCTGTAAGGGTGTAGGTAAAAGGCATCGCCCTGGTTCATCTTCCTACCCATTGGCTTCGTCCTTGTGCCGGGATGCTGGCGGGGCTCGGAGGAGCAGGATGCCGCGCCGTCCGGGGTTGAGCTTGCCGGTGTTGCGTGCCCGCTCGCTAGCCGAATGAATGCCTGCCGGCGCTTCAATATTTATAATAAGCCGAAATCTAGCTAGTGGTGCTTGAATCCCTGTACTGTAAAGCTGGTCTTTCAATTCAGGCTCTTTTCCCAAGAGGTTGAGAGGTGGGCACCACGGAGGAGCCCCTGCTGGCCCCGTCTGCCGGCCCCGGTGGCCTGCGGCGAGCGAGCAGATGTCCCCGTTGGAAAGCCGTCAGCCTGCTCTCGTTAGCAGCCCTCGCCGCGTCTTCCCTCCCCGCGATAGGTTTTCCTCCTCGATAGGCGAAAGCACAAACACCGGTGTTGCATCTTGGGGCATCGGCAGCTCGCTGCCGGTTCATTTTTGGGGTGCCCTAAGGGAGCCGGGCTCTGGTGTGCCCTTTCTGCTAATCCCAGCAGGAGCTGGGCTCCTGGGGATGCTCTGGAGTTGGCGAGGTGTCCCTGGGAGAGCTCCGACGGCCTCGGGACTGGTGGGAGGGTGGCCTGGGACAGAGGATGCCGCTGTTTCTCGGCAGAATCAGCCCAGAATAGTGCCTTAACAATTCGAATAAACCCCTGACTGACGGGTGAGCTCCAGGTTGGGTCCCGTTGCAAGGTTCAGAGCTAAAGCGAGACCCCACTCAGCCTGATTACGATGTCCCATGCCTCCAACTTGTCGCCCGCGTGACTCTCCCAAGCTTCGCCTCTCCCCGTGGGGTTGGCATCCGTTGCCCTGCCCTGGCTTCCAGGGGACCAGTGAGGGCTGTGGTTGGTTCGGTGATGTCCCATGGTGTTGGTTAGCACTTCTCTGGCCACGTTGTGGTTGTTGAAGTTGAGCTGGTCTTTGGTTTCACTTGCTCAAGCTGGCTTCGTGCTGGCGGAGGAGAAGAGGAAGGTTTTGCTGTTACCTTATCGTTGGATGATGGGCTCCAAGCTGGGTCTCTCGTTGCTGTGCTCTGCCCTGGGGTGTCATGCATTGGCCTGACCATGGCTGGGTGGTCTCCCTGCCTGGGGAAGTGTCCCCTTTGGGGTCGGGGAGAGCTGGGAGCACTGCAGGGGCTGCAGAACATCCAGAATGGTCAGAGAGGTGCCGGCCAAGAGGTGGGGTGCGTTGCAGCTGATGCCTTGCTCCCAGGGCCAGCGCTGTGGATGCGTGTGGATGTGGGTCAGGTCATGGAGGAGGAGGTGAGCAGAGCTGTTGGTAGGCAAGAAGGAAGAGAGGACACTGAGCGTGCTGCAGGAGCCCTTTCTCATTTGCACCTTGTTCTGGGTGATAGCAGGGTGCTGGGCACAGTGAGCCACATCTGGCTCTGCGAGAAGTCTTGGTGCTTCATCTGGACCAAATCAGCAAAGTACTTGGGCAACGTTGAGGCTGTCCCTGCAGAGATCAGAGGATTCAGCCATGTGCTCAGGGGCTTTGCTGACCGGGGACATGCAGGAGCATTAGCCTGATAGGGACAGGGCAGGGGAGCATCTGCTGTTCTCCTGAGTGGTCTTTGAGGTGACGGGTTAGGTGACCGGTGTCCCTTCCTGCTGAGCGGTGCCCCCCTGTGCCTGACGTCTCTGGAAAGCTGGCTGCTTTTGTGGATGTTAGCATGTTGGAGCAACAAATTGCTTTTCGTCTTCATGTTGGCTGGGATCCTGTGGAGCCCCAGCACCGCAATAAGTACCAGTGAGCTCACCCTCATCTCCATCTGCTTTGAGCAAAAGCAGGATGCTATGGCAGAGCTGCCTCGCCATATCGACCTTCTCAGATGGGTACCAAAGGCTCCTCTGCTCTCCTTCCTCCGTGACCTTGGGGCTTATTGGGATGGTGCAAAGCCTTCTCAAACACGCACCCATGAGGGATGCGGGCACGCAGGTCTTGGGGCCATTGGCTTTCTGAAGGGACTGTGACCCGGCCTGGAAGACGATTGCTTTAGAGAAGCATTCAGTGATACCCTTGGAGGTGTTGGAGGGCTTCAGTAGAGTGGTC
Organism: Buteo buteo; assembly: GCF_964188355.1. Lineage (NCBI taxonomy): Eukaryota > Metazoa > Chordata > Aves > Accipitriformes > Accipitridae > Buteo > Buteo buteo. The sequence continues at coordinate 3,917,260 of NC_134172.1, read as the reverse complement.
CGTGCTGTCTCCTCGTCTGCTGCCTCCCAGACCCCATCCCCTCAGGCTCCCTTGTGCTTTTTTCCCCTCACACTCAGCCTTGAGATGGGATGGGAGCGCTGCACCCCAAGGAGGGCTCACCTTGCCTGTACGGTCTCCTGTGATGGAGCCCATCAGCCTACCCGTCTGGTAGACTTCTCCCCACAAGTAAACACCCACACCATGTGTTCCCTTGTACTGCTCACCTGGAGGTGGCTTTCCCTGTCCTGGGTCACCCTCTCGCAGTGAGGACCTGTCCCACTTGGACATCCCTGTGAGATGAGAGCACCTTGTTGAGGCTAGAAGCCCAGCGGAAAGCCCGGTGACTGATCCCAGCCGTGTCTGATCCCCTTCGAGAGCCTGCTCGTAGAGCCACCTGGAGACGTCGAGATGTGACCATGCACACAGCACTTTGGAGAACCAGATCCCTGCTGCTCCCTCCCCTCTCCAAGGCCTGGGCAGTTCCCAGGAGTCCTACGTGGCCTCCGAGCCCTTTTGTCTACACCCTTACTCGGCCCCGATGTGTCTCTTGATTTCTGGTTTTCGTTAACGTACTAAGAGCTCAAACGAGTCGCTCCCGCAGTGTCTCGTCCCGCATCCATCCCAGTAGGCCCTGCTGGCACCCATTTGGGTTAGACGGGGCGGGAGGCGGGGGATTTGGGTCCGTTGTTTTCAAGCTTTTTATGTTTTATTTTAAAATTTTAATTTTTTTTTAATTTTTTTTTTTTTTTAACTCTTGCACCTTAATCTCTCACAACCCTTCTTCGACAGACCGCGAGGGTGGAGAGGGGCTTAATTTCCATTAAGCAGTTCATGAATATGCCGCAACGCAACGTTCAACTGACAACTCTGCCCACGCGCCGAACCCCAGACCTGTCTGGGTTTGAATTTCTTCCCCCCCCCCCCCCTTCATTTGAACGCTGGGGAGGGAGGTAGTCATGTGGGGAGGGTCGTTTTTGGTTTATATATCCCAGGAGCCTGGTAGCACAGACCAGTTAGCCTCATAATGCCCATGAGGCACAGCTGGCCCTTCGGACCACAGCCATAACCCCAGCGCGGTGGGAAGGTGATGATGGATGGATGGACGGCCGGCAGGTGGGAACGGCTGTGACAGTGCAATAGAGACGAGCATCCGCTGCTAGACAACTCCACTGATTAAACTCTTGGTTTGCCCGAAGTTGAGAGGGAAGGACGGACGGACAGACGCCCTTTGTTCACACGGACAGAGAGAGCTTCCCCACGCGCCGCCCTGCCTGGGGACACGTAACCACGACGGGAGTTGGGTTGAACTTGCAAAGGAAGAAAATAATAGTTAACAAAAAGGGAAAAAAAAAAAAAAAAGGATTAAGAACAACCTCAGTAGCATGGAACTTGAAGAAAATGAATGAAACCCCAAGCACTTGCCTCAAAATTAGTTTCTCATGCCTGGTGTTTGGCTCTGTATTATTTTATGGCATTCAGTATCGGTTGCCCAAACATGCCAACTTAAGAGTGTATCGGTGGCTCTACTAGTGTGAACAAACTAAACAAAGCACTTTATTCTGTATAGATAAGGGAGGGCGGGGAGGGGAAGCTTTGATGCTTTTCAGAAGCATCTTAAGTAATGTTCTAGCAAATGTATTATTATTATTACTTTTTTTTTTTTTTTATGACCATGTGTAATCAATATATGTTTATCTTTAACTCCAAGTACAGCAGTTACTCTCTTTGGGATGGTGTGATGAGGGGGAGGCTGAGATGGTCGCGTTAGTCCATCAGCATAGGGCTAACTGGGGCGAGTCATTGCCTACCGCAAGAATGGGCAAGTCTTGCTTCGTTGATGGCCCCGTCGGCCAATGTCTGGGAGGTCCCGAGAGGTGCATCACAGCCAGCCTTGGCACCACGGACCTGACGTGCATTCCCATCCCGAGCCATCTTCTGCCTGGGGGTGCTGGGGCTGCTCTCTGGGCCACCCATGAGCAAGATGAGTCATGGGAGGCTGTTTTGGGTTGTCCCTAGAGGCCAGGTCCTTGGCCATGCTTTGAAACCTGCTTTTGGCCTCTCACCAAGGCACGTCAGGGGTCACTGAGCTCTGAAAGTGGTGAGAGGCCAGAATTGGGCCTTTCCACTGCGTTCTCCCAGTCTGGAAGTGTTATGACTGTTACCAAAGAGGTTGCAAGTGGAAGGACTGAATCAATAAACAATTTGTCTTTTATAAAAGAAAACCCAAAGCTCCACCACTTTCTTTGTTACCTTAATTTTGCTTTTTTTTTGTTGTTGTTTTTTGTTTTTTTTTTAAAGGCTCTTTTCAGGCAATTGCGTGAGGAGTCACAGCCTGGCAGGATGGGCTTCCTATGGCATATTGACCGCTGCCGTCACTTCACATGTATAGACTTCACATTGGGTTTGGTGGGAGGTGTGTTCGTGTGTGTGAGACAGCTAGACACTTGTGGGGCCAACCTAAAAATAGCTTTTCAGGGAAGGGTGATCAGTGGATAGAGGAAGGGGCTCAGTGCTTACAGCCCTGGGGGTGTTAAGGGGGGTGAGGGCTAAGGTGCTGGGGCCTCCTGGCTCCATGAATTTTGAGTGAGCTACGAGCTGGGGCTCTCTCATCTCCTCTATAGGCAGTGGAGAAACCAAGGAGCCCATTCAAAAGCACCCAGTGCCTTTATTGATCTAAAATGGAGCCGTGGCAACCTCGCCAGCTAACATCAGCACTGATATTGGGAAGCTAATAGAAGAAGAGACGTTTTTCCCCCTCCCTTGGGATGTACCTACTCCTTTGCCACTGGCATTGCCTGGAGAAGATACCCGCAGGGGACCTGTGCCACTGCAGCTGTGCATCTGAGCCAGGAAAACGCCGGGCAGCAGCAAGGAGTGATGCTTCTCTGGGTATTCACGCTGGTATTTCTTATCTGTGATTGCCTTTGGACTGAAGCAGCCTCTTGGTGAGGTGGTGGTGGACATCTCTGGGCCAGACTTTCGCTTAGCGATGTGCAACTCTACTGCATTCCTTGGGCCAACACTGGCTTGCACACACTGAGATTTGGCCCCCGTTGCTCAAGCAGTGGGATATTTCAAGCTCTTCTGGGTCCTTTCATACAACAGCAATTTTTCCTTTTATGGTTTCTTGCCCTGGGCCAGCGGTGGCGTCTCCCACAGCTTTACAATGGATGTGAACCACACAGGAGCACTAAGCTCCTATTAACTGTATTCCTGGTGGACGGTTGCAAGGTGAGCGACCGAGGATGGGGTCCAGTTTTAAATTGCTATCAAGGGACCACTCCGTAGCAACGTGACAGCGGATGGATGGGGATTAACCTTCTCTTAGGACCTCTTAGGATGAAGTGTCGACAGCTTTCCATTCTGTGTCCAGCAAGAAGAGCTGAAGCAAAGGCCTTGGTGTCCTATCCCAGGCAGGAGGTGGTATCCTGCCACCGCAATAAATGACTTTTAAAAAATCAGTATTCTATGCATGGATTATTTTCTTTCTTCTTCATTTTTCTTTCCTGACACAAGCTGTTCTACATTTGGTAGATTCATCTTCAATTAGCTTGGGAGTCATCCACAGGAATTTCTGCAGAACTGGGTAGAGGGTGATTTTTTTTTTTTTCTTTTCAGTGCATTTTTCACACATTTGATTGTTTCAAAGGTTTTTGTTACCTTTTTTTTTTTTTTAAGCTATTTTGTGACAGCCAGTCACCTTGGATTTATTTTTCTTGTGAAAATATTTCATTACTGTTCTGATGTGATTGTCCTCTAAGGAGATTATGCTGTAACTTTTTAAATCCTTAAAATGAAACCAGGACAAGACTCTGGTTCCTTTAGTCATGCCAAATTGTCTTTCTTTCCAAACATACTTTAGTTTCTCCATGACTGCATTTTGAGCTAGACAAATCAGCCAGATATGATTTTTGACATCATAATTTTCATGCTACTTTGAAGGTATTTATTTTGCAAGGTTTGTATTTGTTATTTTTTATTATTATCACCCGTGTTCATGGTATCATGAGATCATGTAGGCATCCAGCTTCCTTCTAGCCCTAGGTAAGCTTCTAGTTCTCTTATCTGTGAAGAATATCTGTGAGGATATGAACACTAAAGTTTCAGCTCCCAGATGGTGGAAAATAAGAAGAAAAGCTGGGGCTCTGCTAGGGCTCTCCATGGGGCTGGTTTTCTCTGTGTGTTCATTGCAGCTTTTGCTTGGTCCTTGTGTTTGGTTGCTGTGGACATTCAGTTACAGCTCTCTCAACATGCAAACACAGGGGATATTTTTTTTAAATAGCATAATAATTTATTTTTAAATAAACCACTGGTCAGATGGTGTGGGCATCAGATTTTTGCTCTAGCAGATCTTTGTCCTGCTGCCAGTACAGTCGTGTTTCTATCAAAACATCATTATGGACAACTTTAAAAAAAATATGCATTTTTTTCTCAGTAGGAATCTTTCTTAGAGCCAAACACGTCTGAGATCTCCATGTACTTAGCAAACTAGAATACTCTTTAAAAAAAAAAAAAAGGTCAGAACATTAAAAATAAGAGGAACAGCATAAATATAAAACCTTTCCCTGAAAAACAGCACTTATTCAACCACAGGTGAGGACATTGTGATCTGTGATTGACGATGAGGAGCCCAAAAGGCTGGAGATGAGTGCACATGGCTTTCCCTGCCCGTCTCTCCCCCCTTTCCTACCCTGCTACTTGCACGACTCTTCCCTCCCGCAGACCTTAGCTCCTGGCCTCTCTTCAGTCCAAAGTCGCGGTGGAGGCAAAGAACTAAGACTATTTTCTTTTCATCGTGACTTCCAAAGCATTTCTGCTGCCCACGCTCACACGCTCTTTTCTTTTAACTGTCTCATCCCAAGAACTCTCCTCGCTCGGGAACTCAGCAAAGTCCCTCCAGGTCCCTCCTGTACCACTTTCCCTCTCCAAGGTGGGTTCTCGTACCACGGTCACAGCTGCCTTAGGTGGGGAAATACTTTATAGACCTTCTTTTGTGGGGAATGTCAGCTTCGTCCCTTGGGACCCACTTTCTGTCTCAACCGTTGGTTGGGGAGGTTCAACAGCAGTTGAGAAGATGGGGAAAACATAGAGAAAGAAGCGGAACAAGCGTATGATCTTTTTGTCCTCTCTGCTGAGACTGGTAGGAGTCGTCGCTCCATGCTTCTCAGCCTACCCCAGCTCCTTGCAGGCTCTAGACCCCTTCTCTAGTTATCTTGTGAGCATCTTCAAGTTCCCATAGGGCTTCAAGATAATTTCTCCCCTTCCCCATTTGACTAACTAAAAAGGTACCAATCACAGATGCAACGTCCTACACCGTATCCAGATGCCATATCTCTCTACTGATAAGCATGGCGTCACCTCCCCCCATCCCTCCTTGCCCTAGACCCCCATGGAAAAAAAAAAAATATAAAAAAATCACGCCTTGCTACATCTTCGTTAGGCGCAAAACATTGAGGCGCACGGGAAGGAAAGTGGCACCGGAGGCATACTGGATCTCCCGGAGGACCCCTTCCCACTTCTTCTGCTCTTCATCATACCTGGGGACAGACAAACAGACAGTTATGGTGAGGAAAGTGTCTCTCCCTCGCTTCAGCTGCTCTCCATAGTGGTGGGAGCCCTGGTGCATGGTGTGATGTCCCACAGACATTATTTGGCCACAGGACATCTGTGGGAGCTGGATGGGGATGGTCAGCCCTGGTGTGCTCTGGTTTGCAGCGCCGGGCTAGGGGACGTGGATGTCAGCACATGGTCTCGCAGGGAAGGGTGTATTTTTCCATTGGGAAACAGGTTGATGGCACCAAGACTGAACATCCATGGTGAAGGCCAGCAGGTGCCTGCTGAGGGTGCTCTAGAGCCACAGATGTGAAGGACAGGAGCAGCTAACGTGATGTTAGCAGCCATCAGAAAGTGCTTTCTGCCCGCTTGTCTGCTTGCACGTAAGACTATCTGATTTCCAGACCGAGCGCTGCCTTTTCCCGGGGAGAGGATGCATTGCACAAATGCTGCTTCACGCCAAAGGGGAGGTCTGGAACTCGCTCCAGGCAAAATGTCAACGCAGCAACAGAGCTAAAGGAGCAGATTTTCCCTGGTATGTTGCTATATGAGGCTAGGAGGTATCACTGAATCACCTAATGTGCCCTCCAGCACAGCACAGGGCAAACTGCTCACCCAGAGAGCCTGCACTAAGCCTGCAGCCTTCTGCTGGCGTAACGACATCCATCTCACACTGAAGGCACCAACACAGACAGAAACTCTCTGTTCCCTCAGTGGCTCTCCCTAACATCCCTCCCGTGCTCCCTTGGACAGCCCCGGGGAAGATCATCACCTCCAAACGTCGTTCAGCTCTGTTGGCACCAGTTCTCCTGACTCCGTCTCCACCGTGGCGAAGCCTCCGAGCAGGTAGAGCACCCCGGCCAAGCTCACCAGGCTGACTGAGCTGCGCTCCTGGGGGAACTCAGTGAAGGTGTCCCACCTGCCGTGTCGAGAGAGGGGACATGTTAAGGCACCCTGCCCACCCCCATGCCAAGCATGGCCTTGAATCAGGAATCAACAACTGAATTAACTAAACTTGTGTAGGTCTACATGGGATGGGATCATACACTGACTGTTGTTAGAGATACCCGTTTCCATCATCATACTTCAACTTCATTTTATATTGAGTAGATGAGCTGTGAAGCACACCTGGCATGGACCAGCAGGTCCCAGTTGTGGGACTGCAGCTTCAAGGCCTGCCCAAAGTCTATGGCGTTGGGTGAAGCTGCCAAGATGAAGCTACAGCCCTGCAGGGAACCCAAGGACTGTTCCAGTTGGTGAAACCGCTTTGAAGGTGAGCCTGATATGATCCACAGCCCAACTGCAGTGGCATTGGTGATGCCCAGCTGTCTGAGGAATACAGACTGGGAGGAACTGGTATCGGGAGTTGCAAGCAAACTCCAGAATGGTTGGAAGTTGCTGAATGTACACCTGCAGCTGCTCCTTGTGTAACTACACCCTAAAGGTGTGCTCAGGTACGTACTTGTTGGTGGCAATGTCGTAGACTTCCACAGAGTTGGTCAAACCGGAGTCGGTCACGCCAGCCGCCACGTAGATTTTGTCCTTGTGCACAGTGGCTCCGAACAAGGAGCGGGCAGTTTTCATGGGAGCCAGCTCTTTCCACTCAAACTTGGCTGGATTGTAGACACACATCGTCTTCAGGCACTTCCTAGGGAAAGATGAGAGAGAAAAGGAGACTCGATCGCCTGCCAAGGGGCAGCTTTGCACTGCAGGAGTTTGGGGATGTCTGCTGGCAAGAACATGGGGTCTCTAGAAAGGATTTTGCTCCTCCACATCACCATGAGTGCCTTTGCTTGGGTGTGCACCAGAGAATGCCCATGCCTGGAGACATCATTTGCGTGTATAACGTATCCCCTCTTGCTCCGCTCGCGTTGGATAGGAGTCCTAAAGGCTCAGCATCGTGCTTACACAGCTGGATATGGGTCCATGGAGCTAACTGCCTCTCAGGACCTCGCACACAGCCATCAGACAGTGTTTCAGTGCTCCTGATCCAACCTGATGCCGCGAAATATCATCAGTAACGCCCCTGTTCCCCAGGACGGCAATGTAAGGTGTGTGAATGTATGCGCGCTCACACTTTTCCGACCATAATCCTTTCAGAGCAGGACCTATCTTTGCTGGATTATGGCATGTTTGCTCTGCAAACAGTCATACTTCTGCCTTGCAAAGCAATCGCTGCAACGCTCCCCGAGAGAGGCTTTTTCTGCTGAGCCTGTCTCCTGCAGGAGGGCAGGAGGGGGGGTCAGGTTTGATGAGGTTTTTCACTCCTATTGCAAACACCCATCTGGATTTGATTACCAGACCACGCTTCTCTGCCATCATCCCACTAGTTTGGGGGATGAATCCCTTGGTTTTTGACTTACTTGTCGCTTCCTTTGCCACCAATGATGTAGATGAGATCCTTGTGCGATACCACCGCGTGGCCATAGACTGCGTAGGGAAGGGAATCGGCTTCACCCCACTTGAAGGACCTGGATCAGAGAAAGACGGGGAGCAAAAAGATCTGTAGCTTGCTAGGTGAGCCCTAGAGTACGTGGCACTCTCCAGACCTAGAGGTGAGCACAGATCCTGACCCGATCTCAAAAATATGAGGTTTTCAATGAGATAATGCTCATCAATAAATTTTGTGATCCTAAAAAATGTGGGAATATAAAATACGCAGAATGTTTATGCTAATTAATTGTTTTCTGCAGTATTCCCTACTCTTGGGCTTTGCGGATACACATCCTGACTTCTCCCAGGACCTCACCTCATTTAAAAACATTACCAGCTGAACACAAAGAAGACAGAGATTCCTGCATGATGGAAAAAAATTAAAACCAATGAGACTTAGGGGTGCAAAATCCTGAGGAAAAAATTATTTATTGGCCACCGCCTTCCACTTTGAGGTGCTTTGGTTGGCCAACACTCAGCAGGGACCCACAGGGGCAGGTATGTCCACATTTTGCAGTGCAGGGCTGTGTTGAAGCCTCTGAGCTAGCTCTGGGGCAGCTGAGCAGAGGATGTAGCTATAACGCTATGGAAACCCCAAACTGGTATCCAATAGGCCTGACCAATTTCTCAAGAAGTGTCTGTTCATGTCCATGTAGCTTAGACTCATCCCTAGTTATCATATATATAAGATGTAACCTCCAAGACCTGCACTTTATTTTACCTAAGAACTGAGTTGCCTGGGCTCTGAGTGTTTTCTATTTACGCAACCACTCTGGGCAAATATTTGATCCCATAGACCAACAGTTTGCTCTCTCCAGGTTTGTTACAGTTGAAATCTTGACTTAAATA